>NC_140810.1:502500-590000 GCF_050613455.1 Vespa mandarinia | reverse complement strand
AGTAAATCTCCTACATATGTATATCTATGATATACATGTATAATACATACCTATATCGAAGACAGTCTCTTGGTCATCGTATCGTGGTCCTTTTAGTTTCTCAATCGAGATATCGAATGTCACAAGGTGAAAGTAGTTATTGGAGCACCCTGTAGACACGAGTCACTTTTCGTTCAAACTTTCATGCTTTCGTCGAACGACGACAACGTCCTCTCCAACACGTTGCTATCCTTTATCCGACCCGTGTCTCTTACATAGCCGTGTGTCCTCTTTATCGAACTATACTCCGTACCTCGAAGAAATTTCACGTTCGAATCTACGAATCCTGAGTTACGAGCCAATACTGAAAAACTTCTTCGGATAGGAAAGAAGTCGTGATTTACGGGTTTTAGGCAAAACGAAAAGTAACGGGTATCTACTTATGTTTTTCCTCGCATGCGATGTCACATCACGGATACGAATAGAATGTAGCAGTGTATATCTTTCCGTTTTTATCGTTTCTTTTTCTATTACCTTCTTCTTTTTCTTTTTTTTTTTTTTTTTTTTTCTTCATATTATGCATAAGTAAGTAAGTATATAATTAGTAAGTATCTAATTCCACGTAATATAACGTTCCGCTTAACAAGATGTCTAATTACAGCGAACGATAATTAATAGTTATAATCGTGTTTTTTCCCAGTCAAGGATACTTAAACTTTGCGGTAAGTAGAAGGGCGTGTTCAAAGGGTGACGATAGAGAGAGAGAGAAAAAAAAAATAAAAGAAATGATATTTGTAATACATCGGTAACGGTAAACGGCGATTAACGATAAATGGCGAGATATTCGGTGATCGTTAGCACATCGCTAATATTTAACGTTGAAATGGAATTATATCGATTTTAAATTCGAAGCGAATTCATGGGAGATCCGCGTTCGCGCGACTGCATACATTATCTCTTCGTTGGTTTATCGAATGCACGAACTTTATGCGCGGCTAACGACGCTAATTAATGCTAGAAGTTTTATCGGCGAAGCGATACGATAATTTCATTTACGGTTAACATTGATCTATATAGATTGATCTATACTGGGTGTACCGTTTTATTCGATTCGTAAAAATATTTTGATCGTTCGTAACGATTGAAAAATATTGAAGGCAAACAACGTACTCCGTTGATAGGAAAATAACGTCGAACGATTATATCGCAGTTTGATAATGGTCGTAGAATCAAAGATAGAGATATAGGTCTTGGAGCCAAGACGAAAGGGGGATCGTTCAACTTAACCAGAGAGAGACTTTGTTCGGTTCGCTTTCGAGAAGACGAACAACCGTCTGTCATTGCCTTCCATTTCCTTCCGATATACCTTAGCGGCTGTTCGTGCTAACTTCTCGTTCGAGGCCTCCTCCATTAAAAACTTCACCGACGTGGCTCATTAAACTATCAAAAGTTGTTCGACGCTCGTGGCGCGTGAGAGAAGACCGTAGGTGATAGGTATAGATAATAGCAGCTAGACTTCGCTCTTCACTCGTAATACCGACTCGTAATCGTTCGCGTAAAAGTCGGTGCGGTCAGCGGATGACGTTTCGATTAATAAATTTGATCAAAGCGAATATTCTGCTCGGAACGATCGAGGTCGAACGAGCAACGACCAATAGCCGAGCGTCTAACTTTAATAATAGAAAGAGAAAATCGAAAGAAGGAAAGAAAGAAAGAATTTTCTTTTCACGTTCGTTGACGTGAAAAGATGAATGGCCTTTGCTCGCCTTTTCCTACCTTCTTCTTTTTTTTTTTTCTCTCTTCGATGGTGCCGAAACCGAAATATTTACTTATTGTCGAGAGGATCACTCACACAAAGCGGTTGTTCCTCGTGCAAATTTATACAGACAATGATTGTCCCTTACTCGTATAATGGTCGGAACGTGTTCGAATCGTTGCGTTCCTTCAGGATTAACCTAATGAATTTATGGAAAGGACAAAAACGTCCTTTAGAAAGCGATCCTCCCTTTCCCGAAGGAATATTAACCTTTCACGCAAATCCCCTTTTCGTGGCTATTGTTTACGGGCTCGAGCAACGCAGCCCGTATTTGTTACTCTTCCAAAGCTGTTGATTCGAAGGGGTGCTCGGTCCCCTTTCTAAACTCATAAAGCATCGACGCCACCGGCGTAGATCCCCTCCTTTCCCCGGTCGAAGACTCCTTTAAATTCTCCAGGGACACTCGACGAAAAATACGCTTTCACGGATCAAACCTAATCGCAGGGATTAGTCGTTAGTCGGGTAAGCGTGGCTACCGCGATTACACCGATATATCCCTTCTTATTGCCTCCTTTACCTCTACGAGTTAAATTAATTTCGACAAACGGCCAAAAGAAAATCAATATTAATCGAACTTTTATAACTTGTGCCATACCCGATTACTTTAATTCACGGTTATGATTCGATTCATTTTATTTTTCAAGGTGGATACCGAGTTGAACAATTAATTACAAGTTTTAGTACGACACCGTATAACCTAGTTGGATACACACGCGTTCATGTTTTTATCAGAGGGATTATTACGCGAGTAGACTCGTAAAGTGTCGAGCAGGGATCGTTAACGGTAAGATTTTTCTTCTCGATCGATGGCTATTCGCGCATCTTTCTCCATCGTTATCGTTCACGTTGATGACGATAATGATCATGGCGACGATGATGATATACGACTCGGCCATTGGAAGCGAGCGACTTTAAAAGGAACAACCAGAGCATCTTTCGCAGCCTCGCCGGTGTATAATTATAATTATCGCTGGCGACGATAGCCCAACGACCAGTCTCCGTCGTCCTCGCCTTCGCCATCGTGGTCGTCGTCGTCGTCGTCGTCGTCGTCGTCGTCGTCGTCGTCGTCGTCGTCGTCGTCGTCGACGATATTACGAAATAATTGCGTCGCAATTACTAGCTGGCTATTACAACGCGTTGCTTTCATTATTCGAGCGAAACGGGAAACGAAGAAAGAACGAGGTCGGGGAGAGAAGGGTAAGGCCGACTTCCAAGCACAGTATTCGAAAGATCTATTCGGGTTCGAGAAGAAAAGAAGTCAAAGGGCGTTAGTTCGTTAGCCTTTAACAATTTCACCCTTCACCGCGACTTTTCCTCCCGGTGCGGCGCCTTTCTCTTGTTTTTCTCTCGTTCCACCTCGCCTCTTTCTCTCTCTCTCTCTCTCTCTACTCTTGCCCATTTCATTCCTCCTCGATTCTTCCTTTTTCTTTTTTTTCCTACCCTTTGTCCCGCGCAAACGGAAAGCGCAGCCCGCTCGACAACAGAGCCCGTTTTCAAAGGAGCCACCGGTAATATTTCAGCGGCGCATTTTTACGCTCAAGAAGGGTGAAAAAGAAAGAGAGCGCAAGAGGGAGAGCGATATTTATTCACGCTTTGCACTCCGTGCGTAGACTGTATTCCGTGAAACGTGTATTTCATAAACGATTGTGTTCGATCCGACGTATGTACATACCTACATATCTCGGATTATGTTTATCGGCGGATAAAGAACGAATTAAACATTTGCTTGAATATTATAATGTATTAAAATGTTGCTCTCGATATGTTTAATTAATTTCATTAGATGTTATCGCTTTTGATTGATTCATTAATGGATGTACCTTATCCATTGCGTTCTCGTCTCTCGACAATATTTGTTATAAATCGATTGTAATTGATTATACGGATGAAAAGCGAGGAAAAGCAATGGAAAGTGAGTTGGTCTTCAATCCAGGAACATCGTAAATCTCTTTCAGAGATTTTTCCAGAATCACGAAATACAAGATCGTAGAGGCAGGTCGGGGCTGAGTTCCGAATCACTGATTCACAATACTCTCAACGTCGGTTGGTAGTTCATACATAGCTTGGCTTTTTCACGTGCGCGCTCGTGCACGCTCGCGAAACTTTTGTGCATTGCACGGAATAGAAAGAGGAACTTGGAAGAGCTCAAGAGAGTAGTGTTTTTCTCGAGTAGTGTTCGTGCTCGAAACCGAGTTCGTAGGTACTTTGGGTGTAAGGACGGACCGTACTAAAGGATTTTCGTCTGTGAAACGATCGCAAACGACGTGTGTTCTTGTCAGCGCGACGAACGCTGAACTTTTTCTTTGCGATCGATATTTAAAAAACAAAAAAAAAATAAATCAAGTATCAAGGCAATATTTTGAAAATAATTTTAATGTCATGCGTATGAAATTCGAAGAACTCATTGCGTAAAGAAAAACATTTCATACGATTATCTTTCCCCCGCCCCCCCACTTCCCCTCCTTGAATTTACGCTTGAACTCGCGTCAATGGTTTTACGTAAGTCATTTTAAGCGATCATACGTGGAAGGAGAACGTTGTCGATCTTCTTAAGAATTCGATTTTAAGAACTCCGTTCTTTGATATCTCTCGTAGTTCCACAAAATGTGGGATAAAAAGAGAAAAAGTAATACGGTATTCGAGCAGCGGATATTTCTCTATTTCCTTTGAGAGTATCTACAAAGGTTTCTTCCAGACACGTGAGTCTATTTTCTACTTTTCTCTATTGACATTTCGATACATGGCATTTCGTTCTGCTTCTTTAATTCGACACATATAATATCCTCGATAAAAATGCTTTTGGAATAAAATTCTTAACAAAAATTCCGTCTGTCGAAATGGTAGAAAAGAAAAAAAAAAAAAAACGAAGAAAGGATAAAAATGAGAAATTAATCGACCGTTAATTCGTTAAACCGCGAACACGAATCTCGGCGAATGTGGTATCTCCGTGACGATGAAAAGTCGTACATATACGAGACGTCTCGACGTGTTCGCGATTACGAGCCCTATTTCAGCGTTTTCCTTTCGCGGTTTAATTTCGTTGAATTTATGAAGCTGATAAATTTATCCTTCCGAGGTACCGTTATTACCTTAATATTTTTTTCCCCAAGAGAAATGGCTCTTACAAATGGACGTTAATGCGACGTTGGATACGTACGTACGTACGTACGTAAGTACACTTGACTCGTTTCGCATATCTTAAACCTGTGATCAAATAAATCGTCAAAGGATGATGATACACGAAAGAGACCATGCAGTACATGCAGTAAGATATTATTTAATAAATTCAAATCGACATAGGTCGGTATATTGTTTAGAATTGAAACATATTAAATAATTGTCAGTTTGATCGAGACAGCCGATGAGGCTCTCCTTTAAAGAAAACAAAGAATCGTCGAATGCAAGAGAACGCGACGAAGCACGGCTCCTACGGGTCTTTATATCCTTTATAGATGATCGTTTCGATCAAAGGAAAAAGCGCAAAGTGGAGTGTAAGAGCAGGCGCGCGCGCGAGAGAGAGAGAAAGAGAGAAGTTGCTTTTCGACGTCAACGTTGAGCGCGTCGGCAGACGGTAGGCGCGTTTACTTTTAAATCCCTTTTGCCGTCGAGGAATAGGTTGGTGCGCGTAACATTGCCGTTTCATCCCCTTGGAACCACCCTCTAACCAGTCTCTCTCTCACTCTGTCTCTCTTATCCCCATCTATCCATCCATCCATCCGTTCGTCGACGTGTTCCGTAAAACCACTGCACTATTCAACGGCGTTACCGTGTCGTTCCTTTGATCTTCGACGGGGCAAACGCCCCTTGGCCTTGCTCTCTCTCTCTCTCTCTCTCTCTCTCTCTCTCTCTCTTCTACAAGCGTCTCAACTACATACCGGCGTTCCTGCCGTCGCGGCACCGTCTATTTGCGCTTTGCACGCTGGATGTACACGCTACTCGTTCGTCGTATGCGAACTAACACGTAGAACGAGCTTCCTCACTTCGGTAGCTCGCCGGAGAGTGTCGGAGCTGACACGTTCGTGACACTTTGCGCTTCGAAGAGCTCCCAAGAGCGCTCGTCGAGACTTTCGGGATTAATGTTATGGCGACGTTGTACTCTCTCTCTCTCTCTCTCTCTCTCTCTCTCTATCTCTCCTTCTTGCTTTCTCCTAAGCATCGTAGTTGTCGTCGTCGTCGTCGTTGTCGTTGTCGTTGTCTCGTTGTCGCGCGCATCCCGTCGAGAATGCTGGAAGGGTGAGAAGAGCGAAAAGTGCTTCTCTCCTTCTAGCGATGACGGTGATGGTGGTGGCTGCTACGAATTCGCGACGTGTCCCTGGAGAGAAACGACAGAGAAAGAGAGGAGAGGAGAGAGAGAGAGAGAGAGCTTCGTGGTTGTAGATGCGAGATCGCAAACTGTCAACGACGAAACGGTTTGCAATGGGGGACGAAAATATCGTGTTAGCAGGAAAGCGTTGCGTTTTGGTTAAGCAAAACGAGCAGAAGGAGGGAAATTCTTATCTCGTTCGTTTCACACCGTCGACATCGATATTAAAGCTTTCCAAAGAGAATTCCACGGAGGAAAGGTACTCACCGTTATATATTGACTAACTTGATTACTACTGCCGTTTGAAATAACTTTACGAATTATATTTATCGATTCATTAAATAAATTATTTTAATACGAGAACTTTTTTGCGTTACGATGAATACATATTATAAATATTAATAGATTACAATAATATTTTCGCGAGAATCGTCGATTTTGTTAAAACGTATATACTTACTTGAATAAACTCGAATCGAAATAACGAACAACCACGTGATTTTGAAGGAAATCCGATCGTAGTGGATCGCTTTTCAAGAAAATTATGTTCTCTAGCGTTTAGCGCTACGGCGAGTAAGCCAACGGCTTCTGCTCGCTATGAAATTAGTTTTCCGAGATATCCGGCTTCTCCTCGACGGCGATCGATTTTTTTTTTCTTTCTTTTTTTTTTTTTTTCTCAACGTCGGAGAACGATAAGTCAGAGAGCTTCCGTTATTCATTTTGTTTTAATTCCTCATGGGCATCGACGAAACATGCTTATAAAAAAACGAAGAGGAAAGAAAAGAATGAGCGAAAAGGTGTCTCTGTGTGCGTGTCTGCGCGTGTGTGTGTGTGTGGGAGAGAGAGAGAGAGAGTAGGATGCTCCAGTGGGAATGTTAAAATTCCGCGTTCCGTTTGTTCTCCGTCTCGACGTTCGCGTTCACCGGTACACAGAGGGGTCGATGCCGTTGTAGCAGTTTGATGGGCAAATGTAATAGACGAACGAACGAAATCGAGAAACGTTCGGAGGACGGAGAGTGGCTATAGATAAAAATGTCAATATTCGTGGCGCCGCTAATTTGCTGTACAACGGTACGGCACTGCCGGTTCTGTTGATTGCACAAAGTAATTTCGTTGGTTTAACCGACATGCAAATCAACAGTTTTCTTCTTCCTCACTTTCTTTCTCGCTCATAACCCGCTCGTATACCTTCATCATTTGTTTCTCCATCCGAGAAACTCTCTCGCGCTTTTCTGTTATCGAAACGGCGGATACACTTTTACGTACTTTTTAACCAGGTTATTAATTATCGAACGATCGATAAGTACTTTAAATATTAAGAGCGGAGCAATTCGCGCGCATTTTATTTACCGTTTCGTAATCCTTCGACCGACTACATTTCGTCTCCCTTTCATAGCTAAATATACATATTTATTCATCTTGCTTTAATTTTAATCGTTTAACCGAAATATATTTTATAAACCGAGATTGCGATAGGATTAAAGTCGAAGATTGAGAACCACTGGCAGAGGGTGCAAAATATTTAGTCCTGATTGTAAGTGCCTCCTCTCGCCCGGAGGCCGTTCTAACAACCCTTGTTTACGTTTATGGCTTTGGGTTTGACGATCGCGTGTTACATACCCGCAGGCGAACGACACACGGTGGTTCGAACACGTACGTACATGCGCACACTTTCACGTTCACGCATTTCTCGTTGAACGTCGACGATCTCTCTCTCTCTCTCTCTTTCTCTCTCTCTTTCTCCTTCTACCTCTCCCTTCGAGGCAGGTTACCCTCGACGAAAGGCCGATACGTCGTCGTTCTCCTGGTCGTTGGTGATGACCAAACACACATACGCCAAACTATAGAGAAGTGAAAGCGCAGGGATTGACAGGTAGGAGGGGAGAAGAGCCAGCGGGATTGGTGAAAAGAGGAGGGTGAAAAGGGAAAAGAGGTTTTGTTACGGTAGATACCAATCTCAGTGGCAGGGGTTGGAATCGGCTACTAACCCCATAAACTTTCTCCCTTCTCCCTTTTGGAACTTAATTCGTCGAGGGTTGACGCCGCAAAAGAGAGACAGCGAGAGAGAGAGAGAGAGAGAGAGAGAGAGAGAGAGAGAGAGAGATGGAGGGTGATTCGGCGATGGGAAGCAGAAACGTGTGATGTAGGAAGGGGGAAGGAACGATGGTTGGGGATACGCGAGGTGGAAGAGGGTCAGAGCGTGTTTATGGGGTGAGTTTCGTGCTATGCCCATCGCCATTTATTGCCAATTTGCTAAATGAAACGTGCCGCGCGTACATCGCACGATTATTACTACCCTCTGTCGGAAAATGCGGAAGCTCGTTCGGAATATTCTGTGGCCGCTCGGCGGAAAGGAATTATGATTGATCGACGTGTGTGCGTGAGTCTACGTATTACGTACATACGTTATGTCCATTCGTTGAAAATGAAAATCGTTGCTTTTTCACGATGAATCGCGCGTCGCCAATGGGTTTCAGCGATTTTCATATCCGTTTATCCGTGCGTCGAGATAGAAAGAAAAGTGAAAAAGTGAGATTATTCGTCGATGAACATTAATCCCCTACCATCCCCGGGCTTCTTCTCTTTTATCTCGCCTCTCTATTTTTCAATATCCGTCGCCATCCTCGAAATCGCGAGAATCTGCTCCTCGTTGTAGTTATCTTCTTGAAATCGCTTGGTAAGAATATTTAGGGGTTGGGTAACGAGAAACGCGAAAGTTTACAACGGCGCGACTAACTGCAACGGGAGGGTAGTGCCTCGAGGAGATAGCTTGGTTGGAGCGATACGCAGAGGAGGACGAAGAGGACGGAGTGAAAGAAAGAAAGAAAGAGAGAGAGAGGGAGAGAGAGAGAGAGAGAGAGAGAGAGAGAGAGAGAGAGAGGTAGGAGGACGTGTGAACGAAGCCCTGGGCTAGATGGTTGAGTAAGGCGGAACAGACGTGGGGACAGGGCATAATAAAAAGATTTATTCAGCTTTTATCCCGGAGTTATTCAGCTCTTTTCATCCGGCCCCGTTCTCTTTCTCTCTTTCTCTCTCTTTCTCTTTCTCTCCCTTCAACACTCCCAGCAGTCCCTCGCTTCTTCTTTCTTCCTTCGTCTCGCTCTCTTCCGCATTTCTCCTCGCCGCGTCCTCTTCTCTCCAGCTTTTATAAGTCTCTCGGGCTCCGCCCGAGAGGGCACGAGAGGGCTTGGAAAGAGGGAGATGAGACGGAGATAAAGAAAGAGAGGGGTGGAAGCAGAGGTTCCTGATTAAAATATACGAGCGAGCTTCGCGGATTCCGTCTTTATATCCTGCTCCTTATACCTCTTTGCCTCTCTTCTTTCTTTTTAGCCCCTTTTTTTTCTTTTCCCTTTTCTCTTTCTTTCTCTTTTTCTTTCTCTTTTTCTTTCTCTTTCTTTCCCTTTCCTTTCCACTTCATTCATCCGTCTCTCTCTCTCTCTCTCTCTCTCTCTCTCTCTCTCTCTCTTTCTTTCTTTCTTTCTTTTCTTTCGTTGGACCCTTTTCTTTCTTTCTTCCTCTTCTTCTCTGATATACTCGTGTGCGCGCGTATTCGGGGAATTCGAAATGAGCTGTCATCACGAATTCGCACGAGTCTCGTCTGAAATTGGAACGAACGTATATTTTATGCCAGGGATTGAGGGTCGTGCGAAGAGAGAATATTAGGCGGTGTTCTGCTTCGTCAGGACATGGCTTTGCTAGGGAAGATGAGAAGAGGTGCGAAGTAAATCGTCGGCTCGGCGAAAATTCAGAACTAGCAGTTTTCCTCGGTATGCTTGCCTTCTCTCTAGCTCTCATTAATTCGAACGTACGAGTCGATATTTAACGGTGTCGGCGAACCACCGATCGATTCCGTTTCACCTCGATTGGTATTCTCTACGTGCGAGCATGGAGCTAGCGTAGAAGGCACCTGTTAGCGATAACAGTAGCTTCTTGTCATTCGGTGATCGTAAGATCGATAAGGCACTACACGCACCTGCATCCGAGAACCTTAATGCTACACCGGTACTCTCTCTCTCTCTCTCTCGACTCTCGAAAAACGTGTTTCGAATTGATTATCGCCGTGAACAAAGATAGTTTACGATTAAGAGGTGTACAGGGATTCCTAAATAAAAAGAGATTCGAAGAGAGAGATTTGAGGGAGTTAACAGTAGGTGAGAGTATCCAACGTCAGGAAACATCGTGCGCGTGCCGATTAGATGTTCGATAGAAAAAAAAAAAAGTCCATTGTAATTAATTACTTACTATTTATTCGCTTTGCGAAGAAATCTTTGACATTTTGTATGAGTTTCGCAAGTGCAAATTCGATGACTTTTTTCAACGATTGTAAAGTAACACTCTCGGCACTCTGTCAAATTCGATTTCACGAGAATACGTGTGTCAAGTTGATCTCGCTGCTTACGTAAAACGCGTTATGTAGGCAATATCGGTAGATGCATACGTATGTATTTACCGCGAATAACGGTGATTATGGGAAATAACTCGACGCCCGATAACGATCGACGACACGCTCGAACGAGTCGCCTCGGTATGTCGTAATCTAACATTAGACGAAACGTCGTTAACATTCATATCGCTTTACATGCCGACGTTAAGCAGCGAACTTACGCGCTCGATCCGTCTTGATAAACGTTCCGATCCTGTTACACATTTTACAATATTAAATTAATCCCATCGTATTCCCCGTGATATTCGATTAAAAATGATTTTCGTCGTCTCGCAGAATTTCGAAATAAACGACGATTTATGATAAATTATCAAAAATATTATTTTATTCGTGCTGGACGCATGATATAAAGTTTCTATGTCGAGAAAACAGTTCGTTAGGAGAAACGAGAGTTAACGGTTCGAGGGGCCGAGCAACATTTTTTCCAATTTCACAATGATTCTCTCGGGAGAGAGAGGCCGTTGTCGGGGGATGGAGAAGAAAATGTGTTTAACGGTAATGGCAGGTTGCGCCGATAAAAAGCATCTCTCCTCGGACACGGTTCGCATAAACGAAAATTAGCTCGGAAAAAGTAATTATATTTTTCAGTCGTGAATCGTGTATCCAGTCTCGTGTACTCGTGTATTCTCTCGAACCAGAGCCCATATTTTTCGTCCTTTAACTATCGTGTTCGCGAATCAACGAGATCATTATTATGCTACGTATTTCCTCGCAAACTACGTATGGAGATACATATATACGTATATGTAGTAGTAGTAGTAGTAGTAGTGTGTGTGTGTATGTATATGTATATACGTGCCTATGTATATATACATAGGTATGTACCTATGTAATAGCATCGCTCGGCACGTTTATACGCATAAAAATATACAACGTATCTCTTAATTACTCGGCGAGCGTAGATTATCAGAGAGTAGTAGGTTCGCGCGTATTACCGACTCTCTGGTATCATCAACAACAACGCGGCAACAGCAGCGCCAGTGCCTGCAGGATGGATCTCTGTCGTCCGTAAAAAACATGAGCGTAAAAATAAGCACGAGCTAGCGAAAGATTTCAAAGCCTTTTCTCTCGGCGTACCGCTGCGGGCAGCACCTTGATGCAACCTTTCATCCTTCCAGTGCCAACAACCACCCTCCGGGTGGTAGTCGGCTCTCACTCGCCCTCTCTTCAGCAACCCTTGTTTATCACCGCCGTTATATCGAGGAGGAGCTCGCGCGCGCGCGCGCGCGCGCGCCCCCTCCCTCCCTCCCGTCCTCTCTCTCGCGCTGTCGACGAAGGGAGGTCGACGGGGTGAGTAGGAGGAAGCCGTTGCCGAGACTCGAAAGAGACTCCTCGGCGTCGCAGCCGTAACGCAATTACGGCCGCGCTTAATTTGTTTGAAGTACACTGCGTCACCGGCGGAGGTGTTAATGGCAACGCGACCTCAACCACCCCTTCGTCCCTCTTCTCTCCACCGTCTCTCACCGAGGCCACCCCTTTGCCACTTCACTACGATCTTCTCTCTTTCTAGTCGTCTAACGGGTGACTCGCGATTTCCCGTCGCGTTTCTCTGTTTCTTCTTCAACGTTTTAACCTTAATTACGTTGTTTCACAGGGTCTACTGGATTTTTCTTTAAAAACGTATTTACGTAATCCGAGAAGAGGGAGAGAGAACGAAAGAGATCGCTTTGTTTCTCGTTAAAAAGTACCGCAAACAATATATTTCTTTCACTATTTTTCGCATCGTAAACTTCGTTTCCGGAAAACTCTCGCGTTGAAACATCCTCATGGAAAATAACTTGAGTTCTCGGTACGTGTAACCTAGTATCGATTTATCCCAAGCTGAAATTATTTTCCGAACCGTCGGCTCGCTCTACGAGAGTATAACGCGACTATCAATTTTCTAATACGTTTTACGAGGGACATGTTTGAAAACAAATTTTAGTCCCTCGCATCCCCTTCGTTATCGTTATAAATGAAGGAAGAAAAGACAAAGAAAAAAGAAAAACTGTTGAGAGTGGATCGTAGCTCCGGAAGTTATTCGAAAACGCCTTTTGCTGTTCCCAACGGAACATCCCTCTACCTTCCGGCGCGAAAATTGAAAGGTACACCGTGTATCTCGAATCGCGCGGAGACAGTTCTCCCGTTGGGATTACGAGTATCAAGAGAGTGAGCGAGAAAGAGAACAGTGGTGCCGTTAACGTACCGAGAGTCACAGCCGGAGGAAGTGTAGGAGGTTTGAAGGGGGTTTGGTCGTGAATACGTCTGTTACCATGTAGATGTGTAGGTATATGTGCTTTTCCACACAAATATATTGCGCATGTAGATGACACGGAACAGATAGACGTAGAAACATGGACGCGCATACACGAACGTACATACCGTACGTAGACATAGAGAGAAGAGAGTCGGAGCCCGCAAAGTAGATTGTTGGTACTCCGAGCGTGTTGCTTTCAGCCACATCGCCAACGAGGCAGTCGTCGTTGTGGGGTTGTGTCGGTGGGGGCGTTGACGCGAATATGCTGGTAGAGCGTAGTCTCGGTGGCGTCGAGAGCGAAAGGGAGGACCGTCGGTAGTGGTGGCGCCAGAGAGAGAGAGAGAGAGAGAGAGAGAGAGAGAGAGAGAGAGAGGTCGCTCGAGCGAGTCCGTTAATTGGACTAATTACAGTAATTACTGAAAGTTTCAGCAGGACTAGGAGTGCGGGGCGGAGATACAGCCGTTATACGTGCCTCTAGCAGCAGGAGCGACGCTTCATCGTTCTCGTTGCCGCCTCTGAGAGCGAGAGAAAGCAAGAACGAGTGGAATAGGAAGAGAGAGAGAGAGAGGGAGGGAGGAAGAGAGCGTAGTGCGCATCGGCATAGACCGGGCGAGCGCGCATCGACGAGAGCACATTCTCGCTCGTATCGTGACACGGAGCAGGGTATTAGCGATGACTCGTAGCGCAGGGCACTTGCGGCTGGATACGCTTGTTTTCGCGTTTAACTCCACCATCGGATCTCGTTCCCTTCGACGAGCCTCGCCCGTCCCAATTTCAACGCGCCGGAAACTCTGTGAGATACCTAATTTACGAGCTCTCCTCTCCTTTGACATGGCGTTTACGTCATGGATATAAATACATCCATTCTCTTTTTACAATCGATATTTATTCATTCCCAGCATTTTCAACACTCGCAGAACTTGTTCCCCTCCCCCATTCTCTCCCCAAAAAAAAATCAGAGCTGATCGTTTCGTCCTCGTATCAATATGTTACAAGGGGGGAGATGCACGCGATGGAAACGCCAGAAGAATACTTAAACTTTCGTTTCGGTCGTTAGGGCTGTCTGACGGCTAATTAAGACTTTAAACGTTTACGAGATAGGTAATGAGGCGGATACTTTGGTAATCGTTAAAGACTCAAATATGAAAGATTATTTCGAATGCATTTCTTTTGGATTTTCTTTTGGATTTTCTCTATCGTCCACTTTATATAAAAGAATTATCTGCGGGTTGTCATAGGGGATTTCGGTAAACGGGTTTCGATGATCTTACTTCGGTCGTAACACATTGGACAATGTCTCGTGTAGATTACGTGTCTATGTAGTAAAAGGGGATATCGAAAGAAGAAAAGGGCTCTCTCGAAGAGAAAGCGAGAGACGACCCTCGTGCAATCTCGTAATATTCCCGACGGTAGACGCGATCCCTGAGATCTCTTGAGATTTCAACGATATAAGGAACCGCCCCGGAGGGATAGGGAGTAAGAAGAATGGAGTCGTAGAGAGGAAAAAAGAGGAAGGAGAACATGCGGATCTGCAAAAATCGTCTGCGAGGTGCTAGCTCGCGCATCTTTCTGCCATGGAAAAGTTGGTCGGACAAAGAAGAGGAAGGGAAAGAGGGAGAGGAGGAGGAGGTACCGAGAGACTCGAAAAAGAGGAGCTTCCAACGGGAAAAAGAGGAAAACGGCCGAAGTACCGAGCAGAGCTTGCGGAATGGTCGAGGAATGGCAACGTCGTCGTGATAAAAAGTAAATGAGGAACAAAGGTCCCGGCTTTCGCGACCGAGGGTGGAAAGTGTACGCTGAGAGTGGGGCTTGGGAATTTAGAGGTGGGGTTTCCACCGTCGGCAGACGTGCTGGGAATAATGCCGACGGAATTACACGCTTCGGCGAGGGGGAAAGACGTCGGGATGGAGGGAGTCGAGAGAGAGAGAGAGAGAGAGAGAGAGAGAGAGAGAGAGAGAAAAGACTGGGGTGAGAGGTAAAAGTGGCGAGACTCGACGAATCGCGAGCCAGTACGTAGGAGGGCAAGAAAATCGAGGAAAATTAATTGATAGAGCGTACACAGGTAATTAAGTTTTCGGAAGGTCTCGCTTTAATTTACCCGCCCTCTCCTTCCTACATTCCCTCGTTCCGCTATTCCCGCGACGATCCCCTTCAACGATCTCCGAAGGGTTTCGATCCTCTTTCTACGATCCTTCTTACTCACCGAACTCATTTCGACTCTCAGGACTGAGAACGGGTCGATTGGATGGTACATTGCTTTTCTCTGTCCTCCCTTTCGACGTCTCGATAAATCGCAACCGTTCGATCGGAATCGCTCGCAAATCTTTGTTAACTCGGCGTCCTCGTTTTACGTTCGGCTTCTACCGATTTCGACGTATGGTAGCCTATTAAAATTTATGTCGGCGATACGTGTCTACTCGTATCTAATTGTAAATCGAACGTGAACGTGGAATCTCGATATCCGTGTAGGTTTCAACGAACAGAACGTCGGATACGAATCTTATCTTTCCGTTCCTTCGTTCGTGACGATAGTCTCGACGGTGGTGTTGGTTTGGTGGTGCTTTTGCACGGAAACACGATTACGAGGGACAACGACGGACAACGACGGGTCCGCGTCGATAACGTTTTCCGCTCGAGTACTCGCCGCTGACGTTTCATTTCCGTTCTGCGTGCCACGACGCGTGACCCGATCTCGATGCGCTCCTAACGCCGTTCTAACGCTATGATACACGTATGCGACCATGTGTCTAGGTATCATCGTTACTACCGGTGTTGTCAAAAATCATGATGCAACCTCAATGTTCGCGAGGCATCGAAATATTTCAAATATTTATTAGCATTGGTTTTGGTACGATACTTCCGATATATTCGCATTTGTAAAAGCGAGTGCAATCAAATTGAATCGAATGGCGTTTGAAGATCGAAAGGAACGCTTAGCGATTTGAAACGGTCTGTATCCGAGCATAGTCACGGACTTTGCTATATATGCATACATACTTATATATATATATATATATATACATATATATACATTTATATATATATATATATACATATAAAAGTATATATATATGGTCTGTGTGTGTAGGCATTCGAGCGCATACGTTGTACGGGCGCAAACGAGTTATACCAATTTGCCAATAATTGTTGCAGTTATGTTAATTCTCAATCAGCAACGCCGCTCGTTTTGCGTCCTCGCGTGCGTGTCATGCAAATTCGCTCACGTTGTATGCTCGGGAGAGCGAGCGAGCTATCGAAGCTCGCGAGATAAACGGAGATGGAAAAACCATTGAGCGAGAGGGAGAGAAGCGCGATTCTGATGCAGTAGGTATGTACAACAACGATTAAAGCGACCCACCGGCGACGGTGATTATGGTCGCACGGATTGATTTATCGTACTCCGCGGACTCGTTTCAATAACACACATCGTTTACGCTTTAAGCACCGGTCTGAGGACGGCCTTGGATTCTCCGCGAAAAGACTAAAATTCCAAGAGAGGTTTATTGCAATACATTTGCGACAATATTATTCGCATTGCGCGAATCATGACTAATACATTAAGCTATATCGTTTCGAAAAGTATCATAAATATCTATCTCTACAATTTTTTCCAGGATATCATCGATCGTTACATTCTTTTTTTTCTTTCTTTATTTCTTTTATCATTATTTACACGAGCTATTTTACTTAATGAAATTCATTTGCGTTAATGGAAATCTACTAAGATTATAATCGCTTAAGCGTTAATAAGAAAAGAAAAGAAAAACAAAGAAGAAAAAAAGATTGCAAAAGAAATATCATTGACATTCGAATCGCATTATCGAATAGATTTCCATTGGATGCTTTATGCGCTCTTTTCAACTCGTAAACCGTTTAACGTTGATGCAAATGAACGCGTCGAGATTATGTAAGATAAATATTACCTGTCGCGGCACGCGTTCCGCGCGAAAGCTCGCTCGTCCGTGTAAACAGGATATATAATGCTCTATTTGCCACGATCGTTACTAATACGCGGTGAGAGCGTTTAGCGAATTCGATGCGTTTTAACTCGTCGCCATTCGAAGCAGTACGGTTCGTTTCGGAATATTTCCCAATCTTGTCATCTGTCTTTTTTCATTTCTTTTCCTCCCCGCCCCCCTATATATATATATATATATATATATATCTTTGTATGTCGAAATATCTATAAATCGAAGGATAAAGTGCATAGAAATGATCGACCATTCGTACGAATCGTTTATTCTCCTACATCGTATAACGATATCTCGTTCGTTCGTCCGTTCGTTCGTTCGTTCGTTCGTTCGTTCGTTCGTTCGTTCGTTCGTTCGTTCGTTCGTTTTGTCGAGTTTATCGTGAAACGAGAATGAAAAGGCGTTAAGATTACTTCTGCCCTTATCGTAGAGATGAATATCGAGAGGATCGGAGCCAAGAGGAATGTGTCCCTCCCTTTTCCTCGATCTCGATCCAGGCATCCGAACGTATCCAGGTTTACTTCCCCATAAAAGTTTCATAGCCCGCGCTGCCATATTCCACGTCCGCACGTCGTTAATTTTAGCGAGCGAACGACGCGCTTTATTTTTATCGACTGACCTCAACACGATCGTTAAACTCCATGCTTGCCTGTTTTTCCAACTTCTATGGCTCATCCGGAGATAGATAGATAGCAAGAGAGAGAGAGAGAGAGAGAGAGAGAGAGAGAGAGGGAGAGATGGAGAGAGAAAGAGAGTGAGAGTGAGAGAGATCTTTCTCGAGAGAGAACGTTCTCGTTTAAAAATAATTATCAAGCTTCGACGCGAGCTCGTCTAATCGAAATTCGAATTGTCAGCGAGGGCTGCGAGTACGTGCTCGTTGAAACGCGAACGATGCCACTAAATGACGACGCGATAGAAAGCAAGGGAAAAGAAAAAAAAACAAAATGAAAGAGAGAGAGAGACTAGTACAATGATTTAACGGCGAATGAACGCTTTTGCCAGTTCGTTCGCAAACGATTTCATTTCCTCGGAAAATCGTAACGCGCACTGTTTATTAACTTACTCTCGTTCAAAAGGCGCTTATTTTAAATGACATTGATTTGGTCGAAACAGGCAGCTCGCCTACGAGAATCGAATTACGCGCTTTGCGGTATTTCCGATTTCTCCTTCGTTTGCGCTTCCCATTGAAACAGTCCTTTTTTTCTCTTTCTCGTTTTCTTTCTCTTTTTTTTTTTTTTTTTTGTTTTGTTTTGTCTTTCTATTTATAAGAACTCCACAGCATTATCCAACGATACTCCGAAATATATAGCCCTCGCAGTCGCGAGGCATAAGAGCATCGAATTGGTGCGAAGTGGTGGAAGTGGAGGAGGAGGAGGAGGAAAATGGGTGGGATGAGGAGACGACGGCTCACCGACAAGGGGATGATCTCGATCGTGTACGCTCGACGTGCAAACGTCGGTGGTGAGCGCGTGCCACGAGGGATGGCAACGTGTCAATTTCGAGGAAACAGGTGCTCGACGCCTCTGTGACAGCATGTTCGAGTAGAACAGGGCTGTTCTACCCGGTGGGGACGGTTTGCGGATTCCGTTTGCCATTCGCCTCTATCTGTACTTTCACTATACACGGTATGCCCGCAATACTTCCTGATCTTTAACATAAAAATTTTATCGATCGTCTCATTTTTATATTAAATATATAAAAGGATCGTACTTGATAGGAAAGTAGTTGCAGTTGCTTTTTCTCCGTCGGTTAATTTTCGAATTTTTCCAACACATATATGTGTGTTTTAATAGATGAAATAATTCAAAAGCAAAGACGAGTAACAACACGGTTTATTTTATTTTAATAATTTTAAAAGGTGAAATAGTTTTACCGTATGATTTATCGACGCGTAATATCTATCGGAACGATCGTCTTCGATCATTTTTCAATTTTCCAAAATTCATCGGTACGTTTGGAAGATCAATTCGAAGGGCACCCAGTATAATCGCGCGTGCGAGGTCGAACGGCGGTCTGTGGAACGAGGGGTCTAACACGGGATCGCGTGTTGAACATACACACGGTTAGCACCGAGGGAGGATGAGGGAGAGATTGAGAGAGAGAGAGAGAGAGAGAGAGAGAGAGAGAGAGAGAGAGGGTGAAACGCGAAGCGGGAGAGTAATGTCGGCTTGCCGGATGTTGGCAAGGGTTGGTAATAGGCCATCGCCATCCACCTACCCTATCGAGAGTGGTCGTCCTGCGCTCGCGCGTTCACCGATCCTCCTTCCCAATCCGAGAGCAGGACGCCCACCTCTCGTGATTGTATCAACAGCCTCATCAGGCTCATCCACCCTTTGCTTCTCGACACCCTCCCTACCCATGACTTCTGCTATTTAACTCCCGTGAACGCGTACACGGTGTCGAGCCACTCTCGTTAATTATTACCGAGCGAAACGAGATGTCTTTGGACTTTGAAATCCTCCTTTAAAGGATCTCTTTACTACTTACGGGATTCTCTAAATATATCGATTTAAATACGTTCGCGTTAACACCAATATAAATACTCTTTATAATATCCTTATCTTCGATCAAAGGTCCTTAAAATAGAGAGACGATCGTAAATTTTTGATTAATATTTTACGAGAAGAGGAGATATCGTTAAAAAATATTTTAAGGATATTTTAACTCGAGCTCGACGATTCGGCGGTAGGTAGCGATCGGTATTGGGGTCGTCGAGTCATGTGGGATTATTGGGTACTGGGATTGCGATGACGTCACCGCGAAATTAAGGAAACATGACTCGACCCTCGCTCGATTTAATGCGGCTGCCTCGGGGTGTCGACGTGAATGAAAGTACAGAGAGAGAGAGAGAGAGAGAGAGAGAGAGAGAGAGAGAAGCGTGCGTATCGAGAGTTGCCACGTGTTTGCGGATGCAAGCCGAAGGGCTGAAGGAGGTAATGGATACGAGAACTCGTCATTCTATGCTGTCGCTTGCCAAGGGGCTTCTCCCTCTTCAAATACAGGGAGCGCAGCTATCGGAGCGAGAGAGATAGAGAATGTGTGCCCAAATCGATGATCCACTTTCTACTTTGTGTACTACGTGACTCTCGAAAGCCACCCTGTCGTTACGCTTCTAGAGCTAACCCTCTGTGTTCTTGACAGTGACTTTGAGAGATTTTACCACGAGCTCGCTCCGTTCCCGGTGGAAGGAATGAAAATAAATGACCGATAAGTAGGTACTCCCGAGATCGACGGGTAAATGAAATAATAATAAGGGAAGCGAGGGTGCCGCACATGGCCTAAAGGGTCTGGATACTTTACTCGTCTTGTCTAAGCTCTTAGCTATCGTTTCAAATATTAATTTTCCGTCCGATAGATTATAGATAATTCGTTTGCACCAACGACGACGACGACCTATCCCCTATATCGGCTAGATCGACCGTATCGATTATTTCGCGCCAATGTTCCGCTTCGTCGAGCATACCTACTTATTTCTTGTAACAGCGAATAGCCGAATTACAGTCCCATATGACATGTCTGTCCGAGATTTCTTAAAAAGAATATGATACGCCTCTTGAAACGAGAGATATATTTTATGATCGGTAGCTCGACCGAAAGCAAATCGATCGAACGAATATAGAGAAACGATGATGAACTTTATAGGAACGTTAATTAACGACTCCCAATAACTGTTTAACCTTTTTAATGAGCTTATATTCGCGCTTCGGCTATTTCAAATTGCAAATATATTATAGATGCGAGTTTAAAATTATTCACATCCGATTGATCGAAACGTCATGTTAAAACTAATTACATATTTATGTTATCACCTATGTTATGCCATCTTACCTTTTCATACGTCACGTTTTTAATCCTACGTCAAATGTTTCTATGTAAGCATATTTACAATATAAAAACGATAACGTTTACGATAGACTCGTTTGAATGATCCTTTTAATCCGACAAAATGGTCGAAACGGTTCGGGCATGAATTTTTCATCGTTTTGAAATTAAAGCTGGAAACATTTTACGCAGGATGAGTTCCGGGGCGCTTCATTAAATTTATATTCGTATTAAAATAACGTAACGAGCGAAACGATTTCGCAACCATCGGCGAGATTAATATCAAATATAAACATTATAATATAGGTATCGGTGGTGCGCGACGTGAGCGCGTTTTCGAGCACGTACTCGAGCCACCCCCAGAGTCCATGAATTTTATCGCGATTCGCCCCTCGACCCATGCCCCTCTCGTACCTCTCGTACTTTTCCCTGACACCACGGTTATGTATCCTGTCGTGAACTGAGATGGAACGATAGGGAGAAAGAGGGAGGGAGGGAGGTAGAGAGAGAGAGAGAGAGAGAGAGAGAGACAGACAGACAGAGGGTGGGTTGGACATTGGTCTCGGAAAGCGGAAATGGCTGCCGCACGACAAATTGCCCGACGATTGGACTCGCACGAGGGTGTATAATCTCGCTTTCCTAAAGTGTAGACGAAGCAGAAGCTTTTACATGGATAGCCTTCCCCCTGTTCTTCGACTCATTAATTTCTCCCGGGTATAATTGCCGACAGGAAAAGAGAAAGAGGAAGAGAGAGAGAGAGAGAGAGAGAGAGAGAGAGAGAGAGAGAACGAGTTGCCGGAGGAGGCAACAGACACAAGGAAAGAGAATCAAAGGGGGTAGAAAACGAGGGAGGAAATCGACGACACCCTTCGAAACCAGCTCACCAACGAATTATAATTAACGCCAAATTATTTCCCCGCGTGGCTGCGCTTCCGCCGTCGATCTCACGGATAATAAGCGACGTATTATACTAATTATCCAGACGAAGGTTGGGACGCGAGCCAAGGGATCCGCGTACCAAAATCGTTTGTTATTTTTCCACCAGATCGAGCAACCTCCAACGTCGTTGAAAATTCAAAGGAATTTTCTGCGTAACGATGGACGATCGCAAAATTATATGTCGGCTTTGTAATGAATTACGTCAGCGGCCAATAATAATTAGCTCGTTCGAGAAACGTTTCTGCGTTTTAAAAACAAACATTCACGCGATATTATCGTCGGATATTCGTCGAATAATGAAATACACATTGGTATCGTTCGGAGAAAAAGAACAGAAAAAAAAAAAAAAGAAAAAACCATAGAGACAGACAGAGAGGAATGTATTATGGGTTATCGACCAATTCGATATTATCGTAATTGCATGGATTCGATGAAATACACACGATAATCGCTATACCATCTGTGAGCTGGCACACTCTTTTTTCTTTCCTTTTTTTTTCCTCTTTCTTTTTTATTCGTATAACCGGACTAAGGGCAAACGAGAAATCGAAATCTCATTGGAAATTAATACGGAAGGATAATTAAGATGAGAATTTGAAAATCGTGTTGAGAATCGCGAGAATCGCAATATTATTACGATCGACGATGGATTTTTCCACTCGATAATCCACATCGTTAATTCGATAACGACGCGAGATCGATCTGAAAGACGAAACAGAAAGAGAAACGAAGGGGAGGGGGGGGGCGTGCGAAGGGGGACGAGAAAAAGAGATGATAATTGTGTATAAGTCGAGCTTACGATCGGAGCTCGTTTACGCATCAATTGCGTAAATGCCTCTTCGGTGATAACCCTGGAAATGGATCGTCTCGGGCGATTTAACGATAGCAGCAACGTTCTCGTTAGATCGGTTCTTGTTTTTTTTTGTCTTTCTCCTTTTTTTTTTTCCTTAGAAAGAAATATCCGATCAACAACGAGTCGATTCATCGGAAATCATTCGCGAGTTAACTAATTACCATGTTTTTCTCTTCGAATAGATAATCGTACGACGTTTCCTGTTCTTCGAATGGTTTCGAATGTATCTCGGACAGAAAAGATAAACGTAACTTCTTTCATTTTTTACTTCTTCTTCTTTTTATTTATTTATTTATTTTTTTTTTTCTTTTTTTTTTTTTTCTTTAAAAAATATCTCTCGTTCGAATAACACGGAGAATAATGGATGCAGTGAAATTGTGTCACGTAGTCGACAAAGTCGTACGTGTACTTTCTCTCGACTAACAGTAATAGGGGGGGAAAAGCGAGGAGAAAGTGAAATTCCACCCTCCAACCTCCCGAAGAGAGTACACTTCGGTACTATGCCGCACGAGGTAATGAAGTGGCAACACGATGTTTCCAAGGGGTCGAGAATGGGAGTGAGATTGATACCTTGAGTCACGTCGAGCTCTCCGCGGAGGGACGAGGTGTCGAGAAACCGGATCAAGTAGGACGATGACGAAGTTCCCTTCGTAGAAAGGGCAGGCGAGAGTAAAAAGGAAGAGAGAGAGAGAGAGAGAGAGAGAGAGAGAGAGAGAGAGAGAGAGAATGGAAAGAAAGAGGGATGAACCGAGGTCGACTAGCCGAGCTCGAGGGTGCTTTCCCTCTTTCTCTCTTTCTCTTTTAGCAAAGCGGGCTTGGAAACGTTTCGCTCGGTTAGATACGCCGTATCTCACTGTGCCGCCGGCTCCCACGACTTCCGTGCACTAATTAAAGAAATTAGGAACGGAGAGAGATAAATTCTGGTCGGTCTCGGAGAGTCCTAGAACCCCGACGGGTTCTTCTTTATTACCGCTAACTTAATTGAAACGAGTGGCGCCGAAAAGGAAAACGAGCCGTTCTCCAACAGCTTGGTGAGCCAAGGAGATACGGGGGAACGGGGCCGGGGCTGTTGCGACGAACGAGGGGTGTCCGGGTTGTTTGCGAGAAGCCGCGAGCGAGAATCGAAAGGAAACGGAAACGCCACCACCGCGTTTACCCACTTCTCTCGTCTTTCTCTCTTACGGTCCTTACTCGTTCGGTCCGCAAAATTTATTACATTTTTTTGTGAATTACCACGTAACAAGAGGACTTTGTCCTCTTATAAATTCTAGTTATATTTGTTAAGCCGCGTATCAGAGCGAAGAACATGATAACTTTTCTATCATTTATTGTTTATTTTTGATAAACCATTCAGTTATTCACGTACACGGCAACAACTTGCATGTTTTTGAGGCCTCCGGCAATCGGTATTACTTGCGATCTATCGAATAATTCAACGAAAGTACTACCGAGCTAATTGATTGCATATTTTGATATATTTCGAGAATATGTAGTTTCCGGTCGTATTCGGACTATATGTATAACTTTGTAAATTTATCGAAAATCATTTGCAGTACGGGGTGTCTCTGTAATTTTAATCTCGGATACAGAACGGCTATTCCAAATAAAGTGCTCGCAATTTTCAACGATGTAGATTCGCACAATTAAACGATTCGGTCTCAATAATTTTCTCTCGGAGGTACTTTGAAATGAAAAATCTACCATGTACTTGTTAACGACTAATTTTCGCTAATTGCTCGATGTATTAATAAGCGTTTTATTGCCTCGCTCGGATACTCCTGGAATATAATTTCAAGAAATACTTCTCGTTCTCGAGACTCGTCCTACGTCGATGTACTCGATATTTAAGATTCGACGACTTGTTTTGTCAACACTCGAAACTCTGATGCAGACGCATGACCGCATTTAGGCGTGTAGTAATTCGAACTTGACGAAACGAGTTTGAAGCTTGAAAAGTCATGAAGGGGTTTCGATGAAAGAGAGAGACAGGAAGAGAGAAAGAGAGCGAACGAGAATGAAGGACATATGTACATATCTATATATCTATACACATATATATATATATATGTGTGTGTGTGTGTGTGTGTGTGTGTCTGTGTGTGTCTGTGTGTGTGTATATATATGTACAAAAGAGAAGGTGGAGAAGCGGAAGAGAGAGGAGGGGGAGAGGTCCGCGAGAGGAGCCGCAAATGAATTTTTTCCGAGCAAACGAATCCTCGAGTGGCACTCGACGTGGCTGCCTACACATAATGCCGAGTGCCCTTCCACCCTGAAGAGGATGTTAAAGGACCCTAGAACGTGACAATGGTAGTCGCGGGGATTCGCAGTAACGGCAATAAGCAAAGTTTCGAGAGGCGAACGGTGGCCACTCCTCCGAGTGAAGGAGCTCTGTGGAAGAGAAAGAGAGAAAGAAAGAGTGAAAAAGGGAAGAGTGAGCGAGAAAGAGAGAGCACTCGTCATTGCTGCTTCGAGATGCGTGCCTTCTCGAGTGCGTAGCGATATATTTCCAAGTAGCTGGCTATCGTCGAACGATCGTTCTCGAAATCGCACGACGTTACTTTATTTCATTTCTCATTACTTTCTCGATTTCGAAGTTTTACGTTCCGAAGAAAAATGATTCCTCAAAGCGATCGAGATCCGATCATAAAAAGCAATGATTAACGAGAAGACCAAATACTTATTAGCTTCGTGCGTTACTATCAACTGTGAAATCTTTCTAAAAGAGACTATATCTTTTGTTTTGTTTTTTTTTTTTTTTTTTTTTTTTAACCAGCAAACGATCGCTTTTAGGATTGATTTCATGGGATTTGACGATCGCTCTTATCGCTCGTTTATTCTTATAACGAGAACGAGTGAAATAGTCGCCGGAACATATAGGGTATATATTCGCATTTATAGCTATGTATGTGCATCGATTCAAAAGGCAATCAGAAATTCGCCGCGGCAATGACTCTCGCTTCCGAGCAATTGTCGTGGAGAGGCAATCGATCGATCGATCGAGAGAACGAGGGAGGGCGAGAGAGAACGCTCGTCGAACGTTCGTCCGACGGGCTTTAACGCGCGACCGAACGTCCGTTTTTCCACGTTTTTAATCATTCCCGGCGTCATCGATACGATATCTCATCGTGTTCGTTCGAAACACACGCGGATTCAAACGTTTATTCTCCATTCCGGTTAGTCCATAAAACACGTTCGTCGCCGCGACGTTGTTACGTTGTATCGTCGTTTCGTTTCAATCTCCTTTGACGATTTGGTATATCGAACGATCGTTCGACCTTCTCCAAGGAGTTTTTTTTTCTTTCCCACGAAATCAAAATATTCATAGAAAGATCGAGAAAAAGATAAGCTCGTTGACGAAAAATTTCGAAAGGAGGGTAGAAAAACGGAAAAGAACGCGGAAAATACGTTTACGAACGTGCGTGCGTGCTCGCTTGCTTGCTTGCATGCATGTGTTCGTTCGTTCATCGAGTCACAGCTTACCGAGTAGCATGCATATGCAACGTCCAACGTAGCTATAGACTACAGGGCAGGCTACAACGTTGCTCGAATTTGCATGTTATTTCGAAATCCAGGAATAGGGAATGCAGGTAGCAGCGATTTTCATTGGATCCACGAGGACGACGGTGATTGCGAGCAGGAGAAGCCAGGACCGCGAGCAAGCCGCGTTCTATGCCGCGTCCGAGAGTACATCGATGGCGTTCGTTAAGTGGCGCGAATACGACGGATTCCACTGTACGACGATCCAAAGTCGTTCGATTCTCCTACGTCGAAACACTCCTTTCCCATCCCATCTCACATTTGTCCTCTTCATTTTCACGATCCTCGAATTCCCTAGAAATATTGGCGATTTTATAAACCCTTCAATAATTCATTTATTCTTACTTCTTCTCCTTATTATTTCATATCTAAGATATTTCCGGGATCGATTGATTTCCACCTAGAAAATTTAACTCCTAAAAGTGGTGCTTTCGACGCGAGCGAGTTAATATAACAATTTTTTTCTTTTTTTATACGATCTTCCACGGCGTGCCGTCGCTAAAGTGTACTTCGTAAATTCGTATTCTTATTTTATCGTTGTCGTGCGAAGAAGCAAAATGATGAAAAATAAAATGAAAGACCAGGACGCCTTTCGAGCTTTATCACCGTTATGATCACTTTCGCGGTACTTATCGTTTCGTAACGACGCTTCGTTCTCGGCCAGGTCGAGCGCCGTTAACGTCGACCGATCCAACATGATTTATAACGCGGAGAATAGAAAACGCGTAAAAAGCAATTGTTTAAGACGGTTTACGGGCACTGATGTAAAGGTTATCCGTCTCTCTCTCTCTCTCTCTCTCTCTCTCTCTCTATCTCTCACTCACTCTTGCACGAGCTTTGTAGTTGGATTCATGTTTGCCGGCCTAGCTGGACGGGCGACGATGAAAAGATTTTCCGTGTCCCGTAATACATTGCCGACTAGCACGAACGAAGACCATAACGGTACAGCGATAACGACTCATTAATGCGCGAGATATTTGCACGCGCCGGCCGTCTCCGAGATAGAGTTCACCACTCGGGATTGATTATCTCGTGTGGTGCTACGGTCAGCCGCGGGCGTATACGATGTTTATAACTACTACGTGACCGTCGTGCATACAATACGTAGGTGTGGGTGTAACGCGAGGACAGAAGATGAGGAAAACGTGCAAGAAGAGGAGAGAGAGAGAGAGAAAGATGATGAAGAAGGTGGAAGTAATTAGGGACATCGGAGAACGAAGAATTATCGTTGGTAAATATTTATGTCTTGTCGGCTTCGAATCGCTTCTTCCTCTCTCTCTCTCTCTCTCTCTCTCTCTCTCTCTCTTTCTCTCTTCGACGAAGATCGAAGTGAAATAGAAAAAGAGAAGGAAAGAGAAGCAAACTCTACGATTTACTTTGCACGAAGCGGACTGAGGGAAATCGTGGCGCATAAAATAGCTGGCGACGAGACGCTCGAGTAATTATTTCGATTCGTTTGCACGCCGATAACTCGAGAGTGCTCGTGCAAATATTTAAAAGAGAGAGTTTCACGAGGGTTGCTGAGCTACGTTGAAAGAAATTATCTTGTACGATCGATCGAGCTTCGTTCTCTTGTCTTTCATTGGGAAAACGATCGAATAAAATGAAAAATCGATGTTTTACGTTTCCTTACAGATAATCTAGATATTTCCTGACGCATTTAAAATTATTATTATAAAAAAAAGGAAAAAAAAATTAAAGAGAGGAAAAGGTGGTTGTATTTGAGATTCCCAGTGAGAATAAAAATATTAAAAAAAGTTCAGTCGGCACTCTAAAAACGTCCGAAGAGTGCAAATAACTCGCGCGTAGCCTCGAAGTGTTGAGACATGATTTTAATTAACCGACCTCTTGCGTTTTTGTCATCCCTGGCAACATTATAACTCGCACATACGAGATCACAGCTGTACGCGCATGTCTCTCTCTCTCTCTCTCTCTCTCTCTCTCTCTCACATTTCCTTTTATTCTCTTTATTTTCTCGTGCGAACGAGAAAGAAATTACGTGCAAGCATACTCGAAAGGAGGTGACTCGCCGAGAAAAATTTAACCAACGCGAAGCATTTTCACCTTTACTCGGTGGAATTTCATTTTTCTACCGAGTAATCGTAAGAAGTATACTTACCTTCTATATTCCGTTAAAGTTACATGTGAATTATTCAAGTTACATACTTACTCATATACGTGCAACTTGGAAACTATATGTAACTTCTATAGATATATTTCTAATCTAAATATATATATATATATATATATATATATATATATGACTCTAATTTCTCGAAACTGAATCCATTGGTTGGAGCAATTTGTATTTTAACCGATGAATTCTATAATTAAGCATTGTCGGATTCGGCGCCATCAACAAGGCCAGGTATATAGATAGATACTATCAAACGATAGCGAATCGCGCCTATTTTCGAAAGGACTCGACTCGTTGCCAAGTGGCAGCACGATTACGAGCCAATTGCGAACCGTAGTTAAGGTTAAGAGTGCACCGGAGCGGTTTTGGTACTCGAGGGGCGATAATTCGCGAGTGGCTCGTTACAGAGTAAAACGTCATCGTTCATCGTTTAACCGGAACACTTATGTACGTACGTACGTACGTACGTACGCTGTGCTCCAGAATCGAGTACAGTCCGTGATGGAACGTTAGGACGTTATGTGCTGCTAGAATCGATCGAACCTATTCGAAAGCTTTTTACGAAGGAGGAGCCGTTTCCTTCTTCGTCGAGAAAGAGAAGTGGGTTGGTAATAGTCGAGGCTGTGCCATCGTACGAAGGCCCTGGCATAGGGTCCTTTACAATGGAAACACCTGCCCGATCCCGTTTAAGCGCGAGGGAACGGGATAAAGGACGACAACACGGGCCACGTACGACGTAGGCCATTGTCACGGCGTGTACTATACCTACTACTACTCGAGAGCCTTGAGGGAGCGGAATTATTTTCACGAGTTCTAGCCAGGGAGCCTTCTCTCTCCCTCTCTCTCTCTTTGTCTTTCTTTTTATACATATAGGTGCTTCTCGTACGGTCGGAGCAGGTGCTCGATCAGCTCGCACGGCTTCAATTCTCTTTTACGAGTCCCTTTACCCTCTTTTTCTCTTTGCCTTTCGTTAAACAAAAACGTCTCCATTCACGGCTCCGAAGCTTAATCCCCAAACGCGTTCCTTTTTTCCCCTTTTTTTTCCTTTTTTTTTTATCGTCTACCACCTTGAAGAGTCGACGATGATCGTTTGTTTGCTCGAAACCCAGTTCACCGGTCGACGAGGAATTAACGTGACCTGTTACGCGACGCGATCTTTCCTTTCGATGGTTCATACTCTTCTAGTTCTCTCTCTCTCTCTCTCTCTCTCTCTCTATGTTCAAGAAAAGGTTGAAAGCGTCACGCTCGAGGACACTTTTGCGGCCGAGTATACGAACGAATATTGCGGACGAACGATCCGAGCAAATAGCTGTCGCTGCCAATTGCTCGTGGTCGATGGAACAGCAACGATCCACCTTACTTCGTTCCAACTTTTCTCTCTATCTCTGTCTGTCTCCTTTACCCAACGACCCTTCCCAATCGTCTTCCTTCCACACGTTCTCTCTCACCACTACCCCTTACGAGGGGAAAAACAGCGGCTAAACGGGCCGGAGCTCGAAGTAAGACGGTCGGGATAATAAATCGTTCGACGAGCTTGTGCCAGGCTCTACCTTGAGAAAGAAAGAAAGAAAGAAAGAAAGAAAGGAGATCGAAAAGGAGAGAATCCAGAGTACCTGTATCCTGTTTGTTACCGAGGTAAAGAGAGCACGGCGACGTGGTGGCTCGTAGAGAGGTAGTAGAAAAGGAAGGAGAAAAAAAAAAAAGAAAAGAAAAGAAAGAAGAAATCGAGATGGAACTCGGTTTAGGCTGCTTTCACACCGGACCTCCAATTTATGACGACATAGAGCCATTAACCTCGTGGCATCTCGCCCAGAAATTGACTTTGCTTCCTCGCCCTCTTGAATTCACGTAGACTCTTGTTCTAAAGTTCAGGGTGAGGAAGGAGAAAAAGAGATAAGATGGAAATGGTTTTCTTGGGTGTTTTCCAAATCCACCGAGGCATGTGATCGTAAAACAGGCCAGGATTAGCGTAATACGTTTCTTGGATCTTTCATGTTCCATAATACATTACGATTTCAAGATTTCCCAATGTTCCTTCGAACGTAGAAATAATTTCATCCACTACATACATTTGATTAATTCTTTCCTCTGTTGTATTAGTAGTTTCACAACGTGTTGAAAGTTATGTCTTATATATTGGAAAGGATCGCGATGAAGGGGACGTTTGTCAGGCAATAAAATTCGCTACATAGTTCCTTATATCCCTCGATTACCCCCGAAGGAAAGTACTAGATGAACCAGGGTACTCGATGTATCTCTGTTTCAGGAGCTCTTCCGTACAACGTGACTTGAGAACAAAACAAGCACGACTACGATGTTCTCCGCAGTAGAACGATGGTAAGTACTTACTTACGTAGCAGTGATCTTTATCCGTTATACCAATAGTCTTTGCGAATTTACCCTCCAACATTTCTTATCTCGTTAGCTTAAATCCAGATAATTTTTAAGATAGTCACGCGTTCGTAGACTTAATCAAAGTCGTATCATTGTCTTTGATACGAACTATTATCGATGATTCGTATTTAGTTTTATCTTTATTTAAGTTTATCCTGTTTTCTTGATAGTTTCCACGATTATTCGCTTTCAACGGAAGGCGTAGCCTCGAACGAAGAAGAAAGAAGAACGAGAGACGAAAAAGGAAAAGAAAAGACGAACTCCCGTTCGTTCCGTTACTCGAGCACGTACAACGAGCCAACGAGTTGGATTCTAAATAGGGTTGGATGTGGAACGTGTTAACGCGTCATAGGAAAGCAACGCCTACGAGCTCAGCGTATTTTCTAGTTGTCCGTAAGCGGAGAAACGAGGTGTCAAAAGAGCCGCTCGGTGGTTGACCGACTCGGTTGGCGACGCGTTCGTTTCTAATCCCAGTAGTGAACAAGCTCGCCTTTCGTATTATAAATTAAATTCGTATCGATACGAGCGAGTATTTCTGTTTTGCCTGCCGACTTGGTAATTAGAGAAAAAAAAGAAAAAAAAACCAAGGGAAAGATATAGACGTAAACTCAACAAATTCTTTCACGTATTTATCGCGTATTATTATCTACGTTCGTATATAAATTGTTTTCTCCTTCTCCTTCTATACCTTCGCGTGCCGTCTGACCTACACATTAGATGTAAACATACAGAGCTCTACATACGAATCGACACGTACTCATTCACTTCTGTCTCGCTAAGCGTGCTCCGTCCGATACGATAAGAGCGACCAGTTCGGATCTTTGCGCGAGAAATAAAATAAGGAAAAGGAATAAAGTTAAAAAGGGATAATAACCATAGATATGCAGCTGTTCTTTTTGAAAGAGAGCTAACGCAGGCCACGTTATCTCTAGACGCGAAACGAATTAGAATATTCGTCATTACATCTGCCGGAAATGACGAAGGATTTGTTCGAGGGTCTACTCGACAAGTAAATAAGAAAAAAGGATGTTACGTGGGCGTACGAACGACGAGACATTTAATCGAAAGAACATTCGAAGAAATCAAAGAGAATAATATTTTTTCCTTTTTGTATCCCATCGTTTTGTTCTATCGAAAATCCTAGCAAACTGTCCAAATAACCTAAGTATCTATTTCGAAATGAAAAAAAAAACATCGTATTGCGGGTTTTGCGAAAAGCAAAAAACGGGGCGCCGACATAGGACGTTTACGGTACTGTGCCAACGAAGAAAAGGTCTGGTCTGGTGGATCGGAAACCGATTGAAAACGGACAAAAGATGTGGTATGCGAAATCTTAGCGAGAGTGAGAGAGAGAGAGAGAGAGAGAGAGAGAGAGAGAAAGAGAGAGTTTTCGAGTCGACGGAGCTCGCAATTTTGCAGGCGAATTACGGGGCTTTGCTTCGTTGTTGCTTGCGGTTTGGGTTTCCTCGTGAAATAAAGAGGACCGGCATCGCTCTCGTTTTCTCCGCCCTTACCGTCTTTCCTTTACGACGAAAGCCGCACACGCTATTTTCCTTTATTCCCCGCGACAAAGGGTCGGCGGGGACGCTACCGACAGAAGGAAGGAAGGAAGGAAGAAAAGAGGAGCAGAAGGAGGAGGTTAGGTATATATCGATTCGAGTTCGAGACCGAACTCGACCATCGGGAGATCTGCCCCATCGAGAAAAACTCTCGCTTCTTTTGTCCGCTCGCTATTATCGCGATCGGTGGAAAAATTTCATTGGCTTTGCTTTTTCGATTAAGATATTTTACCGCAGCTACGATTACTTCGATAACCGTTCGCTAATTGCTCTTAATTGGCCGTTCGATAATTGCTTCGTCGTACGTCTATTACTAACGACGAATTATGCGCTTAGTCGAGCGTGCCCGACACGAGAAAGGATATCTCGCGGGGTCCATGCGACTAATTCGAAACGAACGAAATTCTTTCTTCGAGAGGAAAGATAGAAAGAAAAAGGAAAAAAAAATAGAGGGAGAGAGGCGGAGAAAAAGAAAGGTATTCCGGTTATAATCGGAACGAGAACTGGAGGAATTAAAGATAAAAGATACCACTGTCAGCGATAAAGAAGTAGCCGCATAATCCCAACTGGCCCGAAGGTATAATGTACTTACAATTAGGTATCTCTCTCTCTCTTTTATTTACCCCGGTCTCTTTTTCTCTCTCACCCTCGAAACTCACCCTTCGGCTCTTCAGCCGTCGCCTCGTCCCCCGAACAAATTTCTTTTTCCCCATCTCGTCTCGACTCCACCGAGATGGAGAGAAAGAGAAAGAGATAGAGAAATATATATACATACATATATATACATATATACCTTCTGTCTTTTATGCCTTAATCAGCAGCAGTAGCAGCAGCAGCAGCAGCAGCAGAGTCAGGGGTAGAAGGGTCCTTTCAGGAGCAACGGGCTGACCCACGAGGAACTACCGTCGTTCTCTCTTATATACATACTGCAAGAAGAAAAGAGAAGAAAAGAGAAAAGTAGAGAAAAAAAAGAAGGAGAAAAAACGAAAGAAAAAAGGTAAGATCTACCCTCCGAGAACTTTGCCACGTCTCGTTAGAAGGGACTCGAAGGGCGAAGGTAGGAGAAAAGTCGAGGAAAAGAAAAGCTTTCTTCTCCTCCCATTCCCCGGCCTTTCTCTACGTCTTCCTCCTCCTCTTTCGAGCTTGGTCCTTTTCGCGATAGCTCCGAAGTTGAAATGCTAAAGTAGAGAGGGTGCGTGCGTCTGGGAAATCTGTTATTTTGCAACCCCTCGTAGCCAACACCTTCGGTGCTTCCACCTATACAGGGTGAAACCATTTAATGAGATTAATCGAAAATTATTTGCTTTTAAAATTAACCTCGTCGAATGAATCCAAACGTTTTCCTTTTTCTTCTTTTTTTTTTTTTGTTTTTATCTTTTATTTTTTATTTTAATCTCTTAAGACTCAGGAAGACTCAGGGATACGCGAAAGGAGCCGATCGCCGTACATCTTTTTTTACAAATCATATGGAAATATTATCGATGAAATAAAAATGATAAATACCTATATTTTTAAAGATCGCTCTATTTGCACAGTCGACTGCATTCGTTTAATTGGAAGGGACGGATATATTTGAAACGATCGTGTTAAATGGAACACCCTGTATGTATACGAGGGATAGAAGGAGTGTCATCCGGATCCACAGGGGAGAGAATTCGAACAAGGAGAGGGACGGGACTACACTGGAGAAACCTCTTTCGCTTTAGGAACTCATTGAGAAGTCTGTCGCCGTCGCTGCCACCCCGAAACGTCGTTCTAACCCCTGTTTAATCGGGTCACCCTTTCCATCCCCTCTTATTCTTCACCTCGAGTCGTGTATACATAAATGTACGCGAGAGTATCCATACGGTTCTATTGTGCATAATGGATCGATGCCTTCTGAAAAGTAATACGAACGGATCGACTTTGTGCGATTCTTTTTCTTTTTTCTTTTTTCTTTTTTCTTTTTTCTTTTTGACATCTGGTTAAGCCGATGATTTCTAATTCAGCGTGACGTTCAATTAGATAAACGAATAAATGATAGAGGGGTGTAGTTATCCAAATAAATAGAACGATACGAATGTTAGACGATTTTTTTTTCTCCCCGATTTACTTGTGACTCGAATAGAAATTAAAAAGAAGAAAATCAATCTTTCTTGGATACAAATAACATTCGACGAAATTATTATCGAAATTTTTACCATGAAATGCGTTCTCACGAACGGCAATAGAAAAGGGAGCCCTTGATCGAGACGCGTCCGAGCCCACAGATACCGGCATTAGTCCTTCGTTTCCTCTCTCTCTCTCTCTCTCTCTCTCTCTCTCTCTTCTTCATTCCCTCTATCCATCTCGTCCTCTCTCGCGAATCGACGATAGATTACGGTCGCGTGATTGCCCGAGCTCAGGGCGGTGCCCATATAATTACCCCCTTTTCCATGGTCCATCGGCCGGGCCTTTTACATCGTGCCCATCCCTCCTCAATTCGCAGCGAGGTTCCAATAAAGAAAACAATGGGGCTTTCCTTGGTGAAGAAGGGACGGGGGGAGTGATTCAGGGTGCACCAAAAGAGAGAGAGAGAGAGAGAGTGGTATACGTTCTTTTTAGTGCCGATTCACGTTGTCCATAATACGACGGGCGTACGGGTCACGCTCGGTCTGGCTCCTCTCTCTTTCTCCAACTCTCATTCCTCTCTCTTCATGCTTCGTGGCATAATAAATCCTTTCGCCGAACCGCTCGACCGGAAACCATACGATTTTGTACGCTCCAAACGTAGTACTTGTTGGTACGCGCACGACGATGACGATGGACTACGTATCGTATTAATTTTCTATCGAGAAAGAAGAAACGATCTCGAAGAATCGACCGTGAAAATATGTTAAGTAAAGATTACGTTAAATGATTTATTTCAGATTCTACTTCAAATCCTTACATTAGAAGAGTTTTTCTTATATTTTTGTTTCAAATACAGAAGAGAGCTCGGGTTCAATTCCGAGCAAATGGTTTTAAAAGTACTTTGTCACGATTCAAAGTTCAAAGCGAGAATACAAGTAGAAAATCTCTTCTACTCCATCTCTCTTTCTCTTTTTCTCCCTCCTTCTCTTTCTCTCTTTCTCTTTCTCTTTGAAAATCTTTGTACGCGTGCAAGGTGAACGCAATGTCGACGGTTCCGCGCACAGAATACCGGAAACTTTGACGATTTCGCAGAGCCGATGGAGTCGTCCACGGATTACGTGACGTCGTTCTCCTCCGAAGCAGAGAATCCACCTATCTCTCTTTCTCTCTCTCTCTCTCTCTCTCTCTCTCTCTCTCTCCCTCTCTCTCCCCTGTCTCTTCCCAGCGAGTTCTTCTCGAGAACTCGTTTAAGAGCTCGCTCGGTATTATTACACATTGAACCAAGAACGTTACCCGGTAGTTTCGCGAGATACTCTGCTCGACGACGAGAGGATGACGACGAGGACAACGACGAGGACGACGGCTCGCGAGAAACGGAGATATTCAAAAGTCGCTGTTCCTTCGCCCTATGAAGTTCCTGCAATAAGTTCTACCGTCTGCGGCGAATATATGCGAGTTTATTCGCTCGCCTTTCAACCCTCCGACCTCTTTCTCCTTCTCTCTTCTTCTTCCCTCCCTCCTCGAATACTCTTTACTCGAAGAGAAGAGCATTTTCCAGGCACGAACCGTGCCGGAGATTTCGAGGCCATATACCGTTTGTGCCAAAGGATTCGCGTTATCCCGAAACGCGTTTCGCGTCGTAAAACATTTTTCTTATCCCTTTTTTTTCTTTTCTTCCTTTTTTGTTGTGTCTCTCTTTTCTTCCTCCCCACCTTCTAGCCGCTTAACATGCTCGTTCGACTTCTCGTACCTTCCTTTCTACGATCCCGCGTCGATCGTTTCTTTGGGCGAGGCACCAAAGGGTAAACTCGATTCTTTCACGGGCGAGCGAAGAATAGCGGTCGTCTCGTGTTTCGAAGCCACATTGACAATGAGAACGAAAGAAAGAAAGAAAGAAAGAAAGAAAGAAAAAAAGAAAGAAAGAAAGAGAGAAAGGGACAGGAGATGGAGAAGGATGCGCGTTTGATCGTAAAAACCGCTTCACGCCACTTTTGATTTCCCTTTTGTCGCTTCTAACCGTAGGAGGCATCATCTCGAAAGATTCGTGCGAACGGAAGGAGCGCGGCATAGTGGTGAACGCTTTCGCGCTGTCTACCGACACGTTTGAAATTCTGCGGGAACGACGGCGACGTTGGTACGACGACGAAAAAATGACTCGTAGGAAAAAGAAAAGACGAAGGAACGCTCCGAGGACCGGTTTTTTTCTCGGTAAAAAATATTTTTTTTATATACATCGTCGCCATTCGACACCGGGCCGTTCTTTCTTTCTTTCTTTCTTTTCTTTTTCTTCTTTCGTCTTTCATTCCTTCTTTTTTTTTCTTCTTCCTCTTTTTGCAATTTTTATTTTTTAATTCACACTCGATGCACGCTACGAGGCATTCACGATTCGAAGAATAAAATTGATACGATTGTTTTTTTAGTCCCTTTATGGGAGTGAGAAAGAAAGTAGAGGTAAAAATAACACCAGCGGCGAACAATATTCGCGCGGTGACCTGTTTTTTAAACAAACGGGTTTTTTTTCTCTTTTCTTCTTTTTCTTTCCTGCTTTTTTTTCTTTTTTTTCTTTTTTTTTTCTTTTTTCTTTTTTTTTCTTTCTTTTTTTTTTATCGAGATCGTCGAAAAAAGAGGCGAATAAATACGGTAAATTATATCGGCACATGCGGTCGATAAAATATAGGTATCTCTTTCGCTCTTTAATAAATAATAAAAAGCATACGGTGAGAGATATTGGTCTCGATTAAGCGAGCGCGAAATCTGCGAAAGGATACCAAAAGAATCTTTAATCACGTGCTGGAATCGATCGTGGCGTAATTACGTCTATTAGAGGGTAGACGAGAATCAAGAGGAGGAGGAGGAGAAGAAGATGAAGAAGGATGAGGAGTGGACGAGGAAGAAAAAGCGAACAAGTAAGCGCATACTCTCCCGTCCGGTTAACGAAGGGATATTAGATAATAAAAATGGCACCGAGCGCAAGAGAATTTCTGACGTGGCGCATCTCGCGAAAAATCGCCCGGTAAACGAAGTTACGTCAACGTCGTGGATATGACGACGGTGTTGGTTGGTCTTGGTATAAATGGTGACTCGGTCGATCGGCAACCGATCGATGGTTTAGTTTTACAAATGCGAGTCCGAGCGTAGTAGCGCGCGGAGAATCGTTCGAACGACGTTGTACCTCTTTCTCCCTCGAAGCCTCGAGTAACAACAACGTCCACGGCAACGACAACGACAGCGGCAGCGACAGCTCCCTCTTCTCGCAACCTTCTTATTCTCGCCATCCTCCTCTCCTTGTTCTCATCGTCGACGAGCAAAACCCGGGCGAGTGATTAAAACGCCAGTGGATAGCGGCGGTCCAAGCGCGTCTCGAGGGTTAATTAAAACCTCTCTAATTATTTATAAACAGTCGTTTCTTTTCCCCGCGCGATAATAAACGCGTAACGTCACCGAGAAGAGAGAGAGAGAGAGAGAGAGAGAGAGAGAGAGAGAGAGAGAGAAAGAGAGGAAGAAGGAGAGAGAGAGAGAGAGAGAGAGAGAGAGAAAACTCGCGATTGGTCCAGAGATTCCCTTGGAGTCGTCCGATTGGTCCAGGCATATAACCTTCTCTCCTTCTCTTTCTTTCCCTCTCAGGAGACTCCGCGCGGACTTGGTTCTTCCATCTTTCTCTCTCTCTCTCTCGTTCGGAGCTTGTCCTCTTTCTCCTCGTAAAGGCCGACACCGGCTCCTCCGTATTACTAGTCCTCTCTCTCTCTCTCACCCTGTCTCTCTTGAGTTCTCTCGCTCGACGTCCGCCCTCTCTTTCCCTTTTCTCGCGCTCGAGCTCGGTCTACCAGCGCGTAATCTGTAAATCCTCGAGCGTGGAGAGAGAGAACGTAGAAGTCCGGTAAGTTGCTCGAACGGAATCCTCCACCTTCCCTCTCGCTCTCGCTCGTTTTACCTTCTTCTTCTTTCACCAATGTCGGGGCCTCTTTCTCTCGTCCGCGCGCACTTTTCACTCCGGGCTCCTCCGGTGCCCACTCGAGAAAGATGAAGAAGGAAGCAAGGGGGATTTCTTTCAGCGCCGATAAAAGCCTCGCCTCGCTGCCCAATATTGATTCGCGCTCTAATCTGCGGAGAGGCCCTTCGTTCCTTCTTTACTCTTCGCCCTCTCTCTCTCTCTCTCTCTCTCTCTCTCTCTCTCTCTGTTCTTTTCCTCTTTAGACTCCATCCCACAACGTCTCCTTGTCGTCGATCTCGTCGTCGTTCTCCTCCTCCATCACCTCCGGCTTCGTCTCGTCGTCGTTTCCGTCGTTCTCCTCGGCTCGTCGTCGAGAAAATAAACCGCTGATATCCCCGGTGGTGGGTATAAGTAATAACTTTGGTCAGAAGCGTAAGAAAGACGATATCGGAAATGCGGCATCTGCCGCGAGATATACACCTACGTAATTCGGTAGTTACGACCAAAAAGGAGGAGAATATATATTGCTGACCATTTTTATCTTGGATAATTTTTATAAAATTCAACTCGACGTAGTTTACAAGCTATTCATCTCTATGTCATACGAATTTCTTTCATTGACGTTTCTTTGAGAAAAATGCATTATCCGATCTATAAGAAGGAATTACATCGGTAGCAGTGAAGTTTGCGTTATAAAACGTCGGGACGAGCATGTCGCAGGACGGTTCTACGCGGTCAACGGAAACAAATTGCACGGTCCAATTGAATAATCCAGAAGGGTCGTGTTTCTTCGTGGCAGCCTCGTTGCTCGTATAACTCAGGCGGTAATACAAATTTAAGGAAACACCCGGCGCGAGACTCGCCGTCAAAGGAAAAGGAAAAACGACGGAGGTTGAGGTTGCGATGGGAGGGAAGGAATGGACGGAAAGAAGTAGAAATAAGGAATGGAGGAAGGAAGGAAGGAAGGAAGGAAGGAAGGAATAAGGAAAGGAGAATAGGAAAGGATCGCGCAACGGTGACGGTGGCGACGGCCGCAATGAAAAATAATGGCCGTGGTACCGCCCTCCTCGTTTCTCATTCTCCCTCTTCTACGTTCTACCTTTCGCGAGTAAGAAGGAAAAGCCGGAAAAGAGAGCAGAGAACGCTCGCGCCCTTTAATCTTCGCCTTAAGCCACGAGTCGTTTCGCGCGTTTAGCGCCAAATGAAAAATTCATTTCCACGGAGGTGACAGGAGAAGTTCTCCTCCTCGCCCTCCCACTTTTTCCGACCGCTTCTTAATGTCCCAACCACCATGTCATGGAATTCATTACGGGAGTGTCGTCCGTTACGCCGTTCTCGTTCCGCTGCCGATTTACCGCTCCTGCGACCGGCAACCGTGCGAAATCGAATATTTTCCTCGCGATTTTACGTATCCCGCAAGAAGTAATACGCGTTAAATGTACTCGAATGGGAATGCGTAGAAAGAGGATGTTCCTCGTGTCGCGATCGAATACGCATACGCGAAATACCTACTACGTATCCTACCTACATTACTCTACCTTCTACGAATCGAATTCTACGGCACGAGAGAAGGCGCGGAGAAACTAATGCATCCTTGAAAGCAGAAGCAACGCGTTACGATCGCGAGAGCGGTAAGAGGAATTCGAAGAAAAATACGCTTTATCTCGACGTTCCCGTATAAACGAGTCGACTCGGTTAAAAGAAATATTATTCGATAAAAAGAGAATTTCGATGAGAGACGATGTCAAAGAAGTAGAATTTTAACGCGAACGTTTGCGAAGTGGATCGATCGAGATGATAAATCCCGGTAAAACGGTCGAAGGATTAACCTCCTTCTTTTGCTTCTCCTCCTCCTCCTCCACCTCCTCCTCCTTTTCCCTCTCGCAAGCGACGACGGTGGCAGCGCGTTTAAGGATGGCAATTGAATTAACTGCTCGTTCTTACGAGATACCACGACTGGATAGTCTTTTCTCTTTGTCACAATTAAGCGATATTTACATAGCGTGAGATCCCACAAACGACGGGAGTGCCGGCAGCAGCAGCAGCAGCAGCAGCAGCACCACCACTACCACCACCACCACCACCACCACCACCACCACCACCACCACCACCACCACCACCAACACTAGCAGCGGCAGCAACAGCAGCCACGACCACTTATACTTTTTCCACGAGACTTTCTCGTTTTACGTAAGCTTCTAGCACGCTAAATTATCTCCAACGCGCATTACACTTACCGGCGTTGGTGCGACGATTTATCAGCTGCGATTGGATTACTATATTTTCTCTCTGAGGTAACACGCACACTCGCGTACGCGAGTACGCACGGAACGTGCGATTTGCATGCGAAGCGGCGATCAACCGTCTATCGTATAATGCATACACATACCTGTGTACATACGTAGGTATCTAAGTATAACGCTGCCATTAATACGAGAGCCTGTAAATCGATTTACCGTCTCGAAGCATTTTTATCCCGAACATTTTTTCCGAGTGTGTAAAAAGAAAAAAGAAGGAGTATCGCGAAAAAGTAGTAGTGGTATTGGTAGTGGTAGCAAACGCGTCGATTCTTTACCTTTTCAAGAACCACCGTGGATAGGTCGTTAATTCGATCGAAACGGTGCTTCGTTTATCGGAGCATCTTCTTAATAACTGTCTTTCCTTTTACGTAATTATAACCGTCTGAAGGAGAAAGACAGATTCGAGCGTCATTCTCATGATCGGGAGGAGCGTACCTTTTATCCTTAATCTCTCTCTCTCTCTCTCTCTCTCCCCCCCCTTTTTCTTCCTTCATACGACCCGGAAGGAGAATCGATTCGTAAAGGGGCGGCATTTTTGAAAATCATAAGCGAGACGTTTGAGATCGAGCGGGCGAGTATAACGGTGTGCATTACGATACATGTACGAGCATTCCGTCTCTCGTGTGTGGCACGCGAAAGAAACTTTAACGAGCGTGTAAGAAAGGCGAAATAATTAGTATCGCCCACGGTTGCTCCCCCTTTTGGTTTCGCCATCCTTCTCTCCTCTTTCTCTCTCTCTCTCTCTCTCTCTCTCTCTCTCTCTCTATCACAACCCTCCTTTCTCGATCGTGTTGTCTTATGCAGATGCAGGCGAAGCGCATTAGTGGCAGGTACGTACAAACTTGCCCACGCCACGCAGCTACCTTCGCGCGTGCATATGGCTTTAATGGATGTAGTACATAACCACGGACGAGAGGGTGTATCGATGCCACAGCATTCGCCTATCTATATACGTCCTCGCCGCTTAATCTCTAATAATTCCACGAGCAAAGCGAGTGAGCGAAAGAGAGAGAGAGAGAGAGAGAGAGAGAGAGAGAGAGAGAGAGAGGAGAGGGACGTTATGCAAAACGATTTCTTACCGATCCGCCTCTACTCTGAACAAGCCAAGCAACTTCCAATTCTTTTATGATCATCTTATCCTCGTCTTTTATTTTTTTGTGTCATGCATCGACGCCTCCTCCTTCGTCTCTCATCCTTACGCGATACTTGGAAAAAGAGAAAGAGAGAGAGAGAGAGGAGCTTCTTGGCGTAGCACAAAATTCGAACGTTTATCTTGTCTCGTTTCTTATTTCAATCCTATTAATTCCGTTGGGCACGGCGGCGTCGTTAATGAATTCGCTGGAGTGATGTAAAACGATTGAAGTCAGTAAGTTATGTAAAGTGATAAATTTACAAGACGGCTACGGTGACATGATTATTACACCCTACGTACGCGTATCGTAAGGAAAGAGAATTGTTATCGTTCTTACGATCGGTAATAAGAAAAAGAAAAAAGAAAGATTCATTGAACGTATGTCGGTTCGGAGAGAGGGTCGGAGCAAAGGATAATCGAGGATCCCCTTAAATGGATCTGAGCGAGTATCGACGATAATGTATATGGAGTAACTAATTATTAGTAGTCGACTTGGCCGTTTAATTGCTCCGAACCTCTCGGTGACCTTTGAATTTAATTGTATCTACATATCTAGATACACACACACACACACACACACACACACACACATATGCACATATGTAGGTACACCTAACTATATGGAGCTCGCCGACAAGAAATCGTTTAACGAAGTCAGCTACACACCTGTAGCAGATCCGTCGATGACGAATATTAAAAAGCATCTCGATGGCTCTAAAACGATATCGACGAAGGAACATAACTTTAACGAAAGCAATTACGTCGCGATAAAAAGAAGACGATACTTGTTCGAAAAGCTGATTATCATGGAGGTCACTCTCTTGAAAATATCTTAATTTGCGAAGAAAATAAGGCAAAGGAAAATTATATGGACGTATCACTCGATGCGAAAATAATGTTATAAGAGGAAAGAAAATAAAAATGAATCGCAAATGATATCTACTTATAGAAAGGTGAAAGGAAGAGCGGAAACTCGAAAAAGATTATTCGACACGGTGAGCTGCCTCGAAATTTTTCCGCTTCGACGTGCCAAGCATCGAACGACTATCGTCTCTCTCTCTCTCTCTCTCTCTCTCTTTTTGTTTTTTCCTTTTTCTTTCTTCCTTGCTTTCGTCTTTTCCTACAACAAAACCATCGCTAAACACGAGGGCGTGTGCAGTACGGTCGTGTATCGAATTTCGATTCCGTTGGTCGATTGCGTATACGCTCGACCACTCCAACTCTACCGGGGTTCAAATTTCTCGAGGACCTCTCGTTATTTACTGTCATCCGACTCGGTTACGCCTTCTTCGACCGGTCTCGCTCGCTCTCTCTGTCATCCCCTCTCCCCTCCCCCTCTCGTCCCTCTCTCACTCACACACACTCGTTCCTCTTCCTTCCTCCCTTTCTTGGTTCTCGTCCTTGAGCAAAATCGGCAGAACTAAGGCGAAGGAGGAAAGGAAGAAACCGAAGGTCCCTCGAAAATTCTGTCGAAAGCTTTTCCCTCAACATTCGGCCCGATGTTAAATTAAATCAGATTGGATTCGAAGAAAGCAATTGGACGGGTAAGGTCTCGAGAATCCTCCAAAGCAAACGGAGGAATGCAAAGAGCCATCCTCCGTTCTTCCTTTATATTATTGCTCTCTTCTATCCTCGCATTTGTGTCGGTGACACGATTGTACTATACGTTTGATGCGAAGATACGCAACCAAACGACCTTGCTCGTCTTAACGTCGAGCAAAGGATGCGGGTGTATCGAATTCAAAGGAGTACGCTATCGGTAATAGTACGAATGTCATGAAAATATCGAATCTCGTATAAGCAACGACGTTCCTTTTAATTTAATTTTTTCCTCGATGAGAAATATTTCATAGAATATAGAAAATATTTCTTTGTCCGTCGTTGATTTAATCGTTTCGAAGATTTCTTTTCCGAGGCATACATATAACGCTATGTGGTACGAGTTAGTGGATGTAGGAGGACTCGTTCGTTCTTCTCCCCGTCTCTCGAAAGTCGATCGGAGATAAACGACGCATTGTCTCGGATGTTCGACCGACGACTACCAGGAGAGAATCGTCGTTGTGGCTGTCGTTGCCGCCTTGCTGCCGTTGCTGCCGTTCTGCTCTTGAGGTATATGCAGATACGCTCTCACGTCGATGTATACCGAGGCCATTATGCTCGCTCCAAAGGCCCTCCACTCGCTTGAATTTACGAACGTTTCTCTCTTTCCCTCCTTCCCCCCCCCTCTCTCTCTCTATATATATATATATGCTTGCGTGCGCGTCTCTTTCTCTCTCTCTCTCTCTCTCTCCGTGTCGCTTTGTACGCACGAGCTTCGTTATTATTCGAAGCGAGAAAGCATTGTCACGAAGAGAAACGTAAAGTTTACGATCGTTATCGAGCATCCTCTCTTGATTTTCCCTTCTACTCCGTCTTCGTCTCGTGTCATTTCAAAAAAGAAAATATCGTTTCCTTCCTTCCTTCGAAATTCGCAAAACAATCTCGAGACTCCGATCGTCTTATAACCTTTGAAGAAGAACAACATTTCTAAAGTGAAAAGTTGATGTTCTAGGAGGAGATAGATAAATCTTTTAGGTAGCTCGTCTTTCGAATAACGATCCCTTAAAGAGGAAACGTCGAGTTTAGGTGTCATCGTCAAAATTTGTTGTCGTCAAAAATTGACTGCCGGACGGAACGCAAAGTGCCCTTAACAGCAAAGGGAAGTCGGCGTGTTTTTTTCCGGTCCCTTTTGCTTTGGCTTACGTGTACGCGTTTACAGGGTGGAGCGTGTAAACGGAGGAGGAAAGAAAAAGACGAAGGGCGGATGTCTTCCAGCAGGGCGCGTAAATCTGATTACGGCGAAAGCAGGAGTCGCGTCATAAATTCTCGATGAAAGTCGACGTTAGAGAAAATGTCGGGCTTCGTGTGGCAGCCCTCTTAAAAAAAGCGAGCGCCGAGCGTTTAGGTGTCACAACCCTCATCGAAGCCACTGGCGAGTTCGTAGAATTTATTTATTCGCTTAACGCGCCTTTTATGAACCCTTCGGTGCGGGTGTCGGCTCGCACGTTCCTTCGGTGCGTTCCTTGTGTGCGTGTGTTACGGGCTGGAACGAAGAGGGGAAGAAGGAGACAAAAAGACGGGGGATGAGAGAGGGAAAAACGTAAATTAGTGGACTTACACGCTCGGCAGCCCCCATTAAGCTAACGTAGCGAAGTATTATTAAGTCACCGCCCGTCGCCGATAGTTACGGACGACCTCCTGCGCTCGTGGATAATAATAATAGCGCTGTGTGGGCCCAGGACGACGTCGTCGACGATGACGGCGAGAACAACGACGACGACGACGACGACGACGACGACGTCGTAGGCTGGGATAATAATAACACAATAGCCCGTCACAATGGATAACTGGCTAATAAATGGGGGGTAAAAGCATAGGCACGATGGTCCACGATGGAGCAAGCTACGAGAGATATCGTTCGTGTTTCTCAGAGAAATCTATCGAGATATATCAAGACCGAGGATAGTGCGGAAAATTCAGAAAAGCGCGCATCCGAGAAATCCATGTCTTAACTCGCTCGTGCGAAAAAGTCGTGTAGAGGAAAACGAGGAGAAATCGTTGTCGAGGTTGAAACTTTAGCCGCGACAATATTTCCACGTTGTCGAGCCGAACCAGTTCTCGTGAGAAGCCAATAGAAGGTGGAGGCATCTTGCGAAAATTCAATCGTCGCGCTTCGTAAAATCGTCTGCACTTTGATATTTGCGCGAACGTTCGCAAATTTTCCAACGACTTCCGCTCGATTTCGAAAGAGAAATATCTCTAAGAATCTCTAGTGAGCCGAATTGAATGATATCTTATATCGAAAAAAAAGAAAAGAAAAAGAAAAAGAAAGAAAGGAATATCGTATATTCGTATATTCGTATATTCGTATATCGCGTTAGGACTAGGTCGTGTATATCGTCGATAACGAACAATTCGACGATATGGTCGAGCGGCTCGACGTCGATGTCACTATTCATAACGTCGAAAGCATCGAGACGGAAAGCAGCGGGCTCGATATCGATAGAAATTAGCCGAATTAGTATAATGCGGCTCGATCGCTCATCATTTTCTCCTCCACCGTATTACGCAACGCGCGAACCTGTCGGTGTTTATCTTTACCGATCTGGAAGCACGATCGACATCGTAAACGGTAGCATATAGGCGACATATACATGCAAACGACGACGTCGATCGCTGGATGAATTTTTAATTATGCATGCGCGTCCTCTCTTCTCCGCGTAGCCATGCATTATTATTATAGCTCTCTTCCTCTGCCTCTCTGTGGATCTCTTTCGCTCGTTGGTTATATGGGCATTTAATGGTAGAGTGGCGATCGATAAACGATCGTCGTCGTGCTCGTATTCGAGATTTCCGTGTCGCAACACGGGATGTTCGGTTAGTACCACGCTACACCGTCGACAGAGCAAATGAGTAATTATTCGGCACGCATGCCCGATCTCGTTAATCGTAGCATCGGGCAATGCCTTACGGCTTAGCCGCCGTACGGCTTGTGGCTTATGGCTTAACAGCCTGCCTTCTCGTATACCGCCTGACGCCGGACTTGTCTATCTCTCTCTCTCTCTCTCTCTCTCTCTCTCTCGCTCGCTCACTGATTTTCTTACTCACTCCTCCGTCAGGTATCTCCGCTCCATCCGTCGTGTTGGGATCGGATCGTGAAAAGCGGATTACGCTCTTCGAGAGCACATTCTTTCGAGACGAGGGCTTCCTCGAGAGTAGAGAGATAAGGCTGCTCTCGACAAAGGGACTTCGTCCGCTTCGATAACTGAGAATACCTATCTCTTTATAAGGCTCTAACGAACCGATTTGTTTCGAAGAAGAGATAATATCCAATCTCGATCGTCTCATCGATTCCCTCGCTAATTGCATTTCTTTGTTGTCTCTTTTAAAGTGTACGTATCTCAGGGTAGATTGAAAAAGAGAACGATACCGATTTCTCATTCGCATCGGACAAATATTTTTTTACTGGAATTTTTATATATAGATTACCATAGACAGCTGGCATACAATTTCAAATGCCTTTCTTCGAACACATTTATTAATATTTTAAAATAGAAATCAAAGAGCACCGATAGGATATCTGAGAATCCTTGAAAGAGCCACCTGCGTAATCGCTTTTAATCTTTCGATACACCTGTCCTTTGAAGAAATACCTAGAGCGAGCGTAAGAAAGAGAGAGAGGGGGGGAAGGGGCGGGTTAAGCGAGACTACGTATAGCTAAGTCGCGCGCGCGTTCTCCAAGCGACGAGGATGCCACGATGCGGGCGTTTATGCGGGTACGCGCGATCGCACGAGGTAGTGCAACACGTGGCGTTGCCACCGCAACTGCGTCTAATTAGCCGCTCGGCTGCGCGCGGAATTGAATTTCAATCGTCGTAATTCGCTGATTCGCTTCGTGCGTGCGAGCACGAAAGCGTGGAGAACGGAGAAGGATCATGAACGAGAAGAAGGTGGCAGACGAAACGAATCCGTTTCGAGAGCACGAGAGAGAGAGAGAGAAAAAGAGAGAGAGAGAGAGAGAGAGAGAGAGAGAGAGAGCAGCGACGACTAATTAAACGTCTCGGAGATTTTCTCTCTCGCTGGTCCTATCAAAGAGGATTCATTTCGAAACGTTTCTCCTTCAAATGATAATAGCCGTTTCGAAAACACGCTCGATGCTCATCTTTGGCGTCTGGTTTTACGATATCGTGCAAACTACCGTACGAGATGTAGTGATTCCCTGGTTGACTGGTGGATGAGGAAGAGGGCAAAACCTAGAGAGTGTGAGGGCTGTGTTTTCGACAAGACCGGCTCTCTCCGTCGATGGATTTATTTAAGGGCGTGTATTCAGCAGGAGATACAATGGCAAAACGACTTTGCGAAGGGTGAGATCTCTCCCTCCGTCTCTCTCTCTCTCTCTCTCTCTCTCTCTCTCTCTCGCTCGCTCTCTCAAGGCTTACGGACGACATCTGCGGCCAGTTTCGACCCCCCGGCGTGACGAAACGTCGAACGGCAAATGGGCCGATGAGGGTAGCGCAGATTTCGAGGGCAGAAGGGCTCTTTAAGGACGCTAACTGACCGAAGGGTGTGTCGTTGCTGGCACAACGTCGCTTCTGAACTTTCGAAAGGACGAAAACTAGGGAGAATCGAGAGGCAGCTACGTGGTAAATCGTCCGTTAAAAATCTCTCACACGATTTTGTTAGCGTTCTTCGTTGCTTTTACTCCTCTTCCACGTCTCTCCCTTTCTTTCGGCCGATTCTCTTGCTCTTGCTCTCGCTCCATGTAAATCCGTGACGAAATCGTTCTGACTCCACGACGTTATGGAACCATACAAGCGTCACTTTGCCCGTTTCCGCGTCTCGAAAAATGAACTCTTAAATATTTTCTGTCTCCCATCGATCGTCATATAAAAAACAGTCAAAAAAATAACCCAAAATGTTTGGGATTTTTCAAAAAGAACATGGAGAAATTCATCTGTGGATGTTAACTTCATAGGAAAGTTTTCCGTTTGCAACGACTAGCACACTGTTTTATCGCGCGACAAAGTTTCCACGCGAGCTCATGCACTCCCCATAGAGACGAAACGTCGTGCTCTCGAGCTTTCCTACCTCTTGTACATATGCACGTACATAGATACTACGAGTACTCTTTGCCGTTGTAACGATCCGCTAGTGGCGGTGATGACGATGCTGGTGTAACTTTACAAACGTGCATTACGCATCTCCTCCGACTGCATGGTAAATGCGTTGTCGCGCGCACCGAGAACACTATAACACTATATTCGAGCACGCGTTACCCGCCGTGAGTACACGTGTACGACGTGCACCGTAGTACGCGATAGTAGGATGTGGGCCAATGGCGTGGGGCATAAGGGTGACGTTATTTGATTATCTTCGACGTCGACGATTCGCCCTTCTATTTGCGCGACAAAGCTAATGATAATTTATGATCGGTGAGTAGCACTCGCGCGCGCTCGCGCGAAAGAGAAAGAGAGAGAACGAGAGAAAGAGAGAAGCAAAGTAATTAGAGAGGGTCTCGATGGCTCTTTTAAACATCGATAACGAGCGTTCGTAAAGCATGCCCTGGGGATTTCTCGAGCAGCCGAAGGCCCAGTGCGCTAACAAAGATTTATCTTGTACGCTCCGTCGAACGCAAAAGGATACCGATCTCTCCGTTCGTCGCGATCCATAGAAGCGAATATCAGCATTGCGAAAGTTTGTGTTAAGCACCGACACAATAGAGAACACTAGACGAAAACGGTAGGGTTCTCTTCGCGCGAAAGGATCCACTCGATGCGAGTGCTACTTCGTTGAGCGTTCGTCGACGGTACGGCTTTGTAAAGCTATAACTCGAGTTAATCGTGTCGTTCGAAAAGAGTTAGAGAGAGAGAGAGAGAGAGTGAGAGAGAGAGAGAGAGAGAGAGAGAGAAAAGGAAAACAAAAGAGAGAGAGAGAGAGAGAGAGCAAAAGCGGTAACGCGATCGATTCTCGCGAGTCTCTTTCGTTATCGCCTACGAAACGTGGCGAACGAGCAAACGAACGAACGGCAGAGAAAGTCGATTCTTTAGCGATTATCGCGCTCTCGAGCTTAATTTCTCGAGATAATTATTATTACGGTATGTAAATAATTTCATAACGAGCAGAGAAGAAGCTGCACGAGCCTTCTCGAATTTTCGCAGCTCTCGCGGTAATTAACGAAATACAAATTGCGAGGAACGCGTTCCCACGCCGGTGAGCTTCGTAAAACGAGTAACGTTCTCCCTGTCCAGGCTCATTAATTAATCCAGCTTCATGAATAAAAAGAAAAAAGAAAAAAAAAAAAGGAAAAAGTAAAAGAAAGAGAAAAAGAAAAAGGAAAAACAAAAAGGAAAAAATAAAATAAGAAAAGGAGAGAGAAGGAACGCGAAACGAAATGAGACAAAGACCCGTAGTAGATATGTGGGAGTGAGCGAGGGAGAGGATGGAAGATCGTAGAGGGTCTTCCTCGAGTTACCTGCTGCTGCTGCTGCTGCTGCTGCTGCCGCTGCTCGAGCCGGATCCATAAATACACTTGGCCGTGTTAATTCCGTGTGCCGAGCACGAGACCGAGCAAGGGGCCGAGCAGGCGGCCGAGCAAGCGGCCGAGCAAGCGGCCGAGCCACTACCGGTATTAACCGAGTCCAACGACACGCGGTTACACCGCGAAAAGGGAGATAATTTCGAGCTTGGCCCGTCCTACCTCGAGCCAATTTGTCTCCGCCCGTTGGATAAAACGTCGACGTACCCGGCTGTTATTTGTAATTTGGATAACGGTACTCCGCGTTTTGTGCCAGAACCGCGGAAGACATTTGTCAACGTGCTCGCGCGCGAAACTCTTTTGCCAAAAACCCTTTTTCCCTATTTCGCCGAACGCTATTACATAACGCTCGTCGCCTCGTCGTTTTAATATCGTTTCTCTCATCTTTTCCTTTTTACCATTCTTCTTTTTCTTTTTTTTTTCCGCCAAATTTGATTCCCTCTTTTCTTCTTTCCTTCCCCGTAGCAAATATCGTTCGATCACGAGAATGAGCACAGAGATCCATCGAACTTAATTGCTAACATCGTTCGAGCGGGAAAGCCTTCGTTTATCCATTAAGCATCGAGTTCGGCTCTACTCCACCGACAGTCAGCAGACATTAGCCAAATGTTCTTCCCTCGATCGACCACCGTGTCAGGGAGCGACCCCGATACGACCCTTCGAGCCTCATCTAGAAATTCGATCCTTTGGGATAATGTTGGGTCTTCATCGAGCTCTAGAGAGAGAGAGAGAGAGAGAGAGAGAGAGAGAGAGAAAGGTGGACAGAGAAATGGAAACGGGCGAGATGGCGAGAGACAGAATGGGATTCCTCGAATCTCGGATTATGGTGTACGAAAACACGTTGTACGCAGCGTGTCGCGTTAATGGTTATGGCATGGGCGTGATGTTTACCGCTCGTTAAGATTTTTATATATATATATATATATATATTTATATATATATATAGCGATCGATCCGACGAAGGCCAACTCTTTGCGATCGAATCGCGCTATAAAACGAGTCAAGTTTTCTCGGAACAGCCTTTTGCTCGTAGATCGTAACTACTTTTCAGGTACGGATTACAGCAGGATATCCGGCTGGTCCTAAAGTCAGTAGGCATCTTTTCAAGCAGTTCCGTCTATTCTCTCTTTCTCTCTGTCCGTTTTTCTCTCGGTGGTATACATTAATGAGGCTCGAAGACGGTCGATCGCGTTCTCTTGGCAAAGGCTGACAGTCTTAGCGTTGCCGAGTAGGAGTCGAGCCTCTTACGAGATCTTCTCTCGTGCGGTTGGATAAAGTGGCCGTTGGTCGAGAGAGAGAGAGAGAGAGAGAGAGAGAGAGAGAGAGAGAGAGACGGCGCGGTTGGCCGGTGCACTCAACCAATTATAATTAATTACGTCGGCCCCTTCGTATATAGACCGCCATTTTCAAGGAGGAAATTCTCTCGTACGATGACACTAATAGAGAGCCCACCTGAGGCGCTACCTTCGAAAGGTATTCCCGGATATAACGACTTCTTTTTCCGAACGTGGAGCTTCCATTGAGATTAACGATACGCATGAGAGAAAGAGACGAACCTATGTATCTAGATACTACCTATATTTCGCTTCTTCTTTCCATCTTATGGATTATTAAGAGTACCGATCTGAGATAAGGATCGATCGTGTAAACGATAATACCTACGCATCGGCCGAGTTTGGCGAGATAACGAGCTCGAATCTGCCGGCTCTTCTTCTTGCGCGAAACGAGATTTCGAACGGGTCTGGCGGCACGTTTTTCTTCCTCCTTCTTGTCTGCTTTTTCCATCCACTAATACGATCGAACGCTGTACGATCTAGCTAGCGGCTTTTCGTAATTCGCAAGATCTGTGGTGATCGGGCAAAGTCGCCGCAGGTTGAGAACATCGGCGCGGTTAGCCGCGACGACCGCAGCGACTGGTTCTGCCGCCTGTCGGCGTCTCGCTCGCCATCGCTTTTCGCGGTATCGTTTCCTCTCTCTCGCTCTCACTCGTGTGCTCCTCGTCTACGCGGCACTTTCCTTCCTCTTCTCTCTCTCTCTCTCTCTCTCTCTCTCTTTCTTTCTCGCGCGCGCACTCTGGCCAGAGTTCGGTAAGTACCGAGCCGTGCCGAGCCGCGCCGAGCCGCGCCGAGGACACGTATCCACCGAGCGAACACGGCGAACACGCAAACCGGCTGCGGCAGGCGGCAGGCAAGGCGGCTTCGCATAAACCGCAGCCGACCAAGCGCGACCGACAGCTTCGCCAACACTCCACGGCACTGCCTTATATATTCCTTCTTCGTCGAGTGGAAAGGAGATAAAGAGCCGCACCCGAGGAAAGAGAGCAAGAGAGAAAGCAAAATGCGCTCATGGTTCTCGCGATAAACAAAACCCACCGTCACCGCGGCACGTCACGTATTTATTTCATTAAGGGTAGGTCCCGCGCCATCGCCTCCGCCATGCACCAACCGATGAATATATGACTCCGAGAATCAGAGAGAGAGAGAGAGAATGAGAAAGAGCTCTCGTGCATATATAAGCACGCACATATACACGTACCATCCTGCGTTCCGCGAAGCATGACAATGGGGTTTTCTAATCCTTCTTTGGATTAAGGGTCGAAAGCAGGGCTCGGTGTACGGCAGAGCGAGAGAGCTTCAGGTAATGGGATCGACGTTTCGTTATGTTACTTTTCCATTCTCATCCTCGGCCTCTCTATCTTCCGACCGGCGCAGCACCACCGCCATCGCCGCCGCCGTCGCCGCCGCCGCCACCACCACCACCACCACCACCACCACCACCACCACCACCACCACCACCAGCTCTTCCACCACATCACCATCACCCCGAACAGCCTTTGCTGTTTCGGTTCGTAGGGTCCATCCCACAGAGTCCTCTTCCACCTCCTCCACTTCCACCTCCTCCTGCTCCTCTACCTACCTCTTCCTCCACCTCTTCATCCTTCACCAACACCACCTTCTCCACCTCCTCCCTCGACCGTGTTTTTCCTCGTGTAGCCCCCTATTTTTCATGTTTCGCTGCGGCTTCGCGTAGCACCTTCATTCCGTATAGCTACGGCCATAGAGCGCGCAAGGGCGAGAGAGAGAGGGGAGAAGAGAGAGGGAGAGAAAGAGAGAAAGAGCGAGCGAGTGAGCGAGTGAGTAGAGTAGTCCGCGCGGAGCAAACGCGTGGACGTCGATCGAAAAAGTCACGACGAGGATTGGACGAGGACGAGCGTTCATTCGAGTCTTTGCGCCGGTAGCGTCGATCGGTGGGGTATACGACGGTACGATTGGCCAAGGCTCGCACAGCGGCGCACCGATTGGTCGAGGTGCCGTACCTCGATCCGCGCGGACGGCTTCCCTTACGAGGCTGCCGGACGATAGCGGCAATCAAGTAGGAAACTGCTTGGGACTGTGTGCTGCGCGATATTCACATAGGGGCATCCCCTTACCACACACGCGAGCAACCCGGTGCTCACCACTCGCGCATGTACGTTCGCGACCGTGATGAGGGAGCGAGAGTGAGATACGTGCGTCTCTACATATATTCTATCCAGGGGAAGAGCGAGAGAGAGAGAGAGAACGAGAGGAGGGAAAAGAGAAAAAGCATGCTTTCTCTCTCTTGCCCTTTCTTCCTTTCTATCCCTACCCTCTGCTACTCTCTCTACTCTCGCTCTCGCACTTTATGCAGCCACGGTATGTAGGGGTTGGGAAAACGGGTGGAGGCGCCATATTTGTGGTGGTATGGGAAGTGAGGGAAATCACGAGTACCGAGAGAGAGAGAGAGAGAGAGAGAGAGAGAGAGAGAGAATGACGCGGTGAAGGAGAGGGAAAGAGCGAGTTTATGCGGACATCCGTGTCAGCCCGGTGACGGCCATTTTGCGAAAAACTTTCGATTTGTTTGCACGCGTCGGTCGAAGCAGGGAGACGAACGACGGCTAATACTCGCGCGTATGTACGGCACGCCGCGATTTCGTCGATCTATCCACCTATCTATCGCTCGAACGATCATCCTCCCGTCTCCTTCTCGATATGTACTTTACTCACTCACTCACTCACTCACTTACTTACTTACCTGCACTCGGAATCGTCCTAAGAACCGTACAATATCGAGATCGTTTCGACTTTCTTCGTCGATCCTTTTCCGATCGATATCTAAACTTTGAATTATCTGGTAGAATCGAGGCATCGGCCGTTAATACTCGTTAATAGTTTGAAGGAAAAATTAATGGGTGTAATCATTAATGGGCGACAAACGTGTAGAATTACTTTCGTTGAGTCAGTCGCTATTTTTAAATCTCATCTCCGGCGTATCTTTTCGCGTAATGCAAAGAAAATCGAGGCGCCTTGAACGGAGATGCGGCTAAATAGACACAAACACACACACACACACAGAGAGAGAGAGAGAGAGAGAGAGAGAGAAACTTTGACGAAATATTCACAGACCTTCCTCTTATCGGCGATGAGCCACGCACAAAGTCGTGACTAATTTCGATCGTTTGTAGAACCCTCCAATGACGAGCGTATATACATAGGAGTCTCGCAACTTCTCCTTCGTATGTACTCTCGGAACGCGACGAGAAGCATAAAGTCGTAAAACGACACGAGCGAGTTAACGTGACGCGTTTTAGATACGCGACGGAGAGAGAAAAAAATAACAATAGAAAATAGAAGGCGTTTCTTCTTCTTTTTGATAAGAGAGTCGAATGCTTCGTCATCAATTCGATCTCCGTCTTGTCGAAAAATGAAAACGTCAAGTTCGATCGTGTTAACTCGGTAGAGAGCATTAAAATCAACTTGGCTGAGAAACATCCAAACGTCGGAAAATGCGAAAGGGCATGCACGCGCCACCGTGTACATGTAAGTGAAGAGACCGAGAGAGAGAGAGAGGGAGGGAGGGAGAGCAAAGTACTACCGAGAGAGGGGGCCCATCAGAAAGGGGAGAGCATCGCAGCGACGTTTTAACGAGCCGTGATTTTCGTGCTCGCCTTTTCGAGGCCCTTACGTAACGCGACTTAATTGTGAAGGAGCTATCGCGCCGGTTAATACGAGCCTCGAGGACGAAGAGAAAGAGAGAGAGAGAGAGAGAGAGAGAGTGATCGTCGAGAAGGAGATGGAGACGAAGCAGAAGAACGACGACGACGACGACGACGACGACGACGACGACGACGATGACGAAGAGGAGAAAGACGAGGACGACGACGACGACGTCGTTCGAGGGTCTAAGTGCGGTGAAGCGAGGCAGCATTGCTGCCGAAAGAAAGAACGAGCGATACGTAAGAGAAAGAGAGAGAGAGAGAGAGAGAGAGAGAGAGAGAGAGAGAGAGAGCGCGGCGGTGCGAGTGAGAAAAGTCCCGACGACGGGGAAGAGAGAGAGAAGGAGAGCGAGTAAGAGTCCCGTCGAGTGGGGAGAATCGCCGCGCGGCTACGAGGAGGGGATACGATCCCCACCACTTCGTCGTCCATCAGTCGCGCCGAGCACGTCGTCGGAAGAGGTTCTTTCTCTTCGTGCGTTCTCGCAGGTCTACAACGCTTCGAAAATCGTGCGTTCTTCGTTCGCTTAGCGAACGTTGAGAATTAAATTAGCCGGTTCAAAGTCCGTTGAGTTTGAAACGCGAGTGAGTGCACAAGTTGCTTTGATAAGTGTGCAGTGCATCGGCGAAAGCGCCGTGCTCAGTGAGTACGGTTGTGAGTTTTGTTTCTCTCGGTGTGAAACTGTGACGAAGAGTAACGGAATCATATTCCGTCGAATACAATTCGGGACAGGAGATATATCGAGAGAAGGAATTATCTAGGAAATTTGTAGTCGTCCTTGTCATCGTTGTCACGCGGTAAGAGAAATTCGTTGCCGTTCCGAAAAAGCGTCCTTTCGTTTGGCGTCTTTTCGCGTCCGTTTCTCGCGGTTTCTCTCGTCTCGGTGGCCGCCGTAGCTCTCTGCTTTACCGACCGACGCCGACCGAAGTGGGAAAAGGACGCGACGCTTCTAGCCGGCTACGGCGTCGTGGCATCGCCGCCGCCGCCGCCGCCGCCGCCTTGTTTTCTCCCCCTCCCCTCCTCCTCGCCCTTATCTTTGTTGTCGTCGTCGTCGTCCTCGTTGCCGTCGCCGACAACGTCGTTGGCTTCGCGATCTTGACGCGAGCCGGTTCGATGAGAAAGGAAGGTGCCGAGGACAGACGTTTAACGTGCCGATGGATCCTCTTCGTCGAAAAGAAAATAGCGTGATCGTCGTTTGGACGGACGCCTGGATCGTCCACGAGAATCTTCCTACGAAGGCACGCCGTTCCAGTTGTTCCAGTCGTTTCAGCCGTTCCAGCCGTTCCGATCGTTCCTCCTTGACGGAATAGCCCGCGCGAATTTTTCGCCGTTCGAATTCGGCGCTACTGTTTAGTTTCTTTTTTTTTTTTTTTTTTAACTTTCTATACACGTCCTTCGAAACGTCGTTGGTTATCCTTTCGCGCTTCGGTGCGTTGCCATGACGCGACCTTGACGAGCCCGAATTCTTTGGATATTTTGTTCGTGCGAGAAGGGAGACAACCGAGATCAGAACAAGGAATATTATTATGTATCCCAGTGCTGGAATCAACGCGGCTGCGGTGGCCGCTGCTGCCGCGAGGCATCCGGTAAGTACCGAACGATTTTTTCTCTTCCTTTTCCTTTTATTTTCTTTCTCTCCCGCCCTCCTTCCCTCCCCATCTCCATTTCCCCAAACTCGTATCATTAACATCGAAGTTATCCAACTACATAAGTATAGCTACAAAGTCGGTTGGACGAAAGGAACTTTCTCTCTCTCTCTCTCTACCTGTTTCTCAGTTACAATTTTCTACCTGCGCGCCGTTCTATGCTCGCCGTCGCTTCGGTTCCGGCCGGCCCTCCTTTCGTAGAAACGACCAACTTTTCCTATTTCGAGTCTTCCTTAGAAAATATTTCCTACGTACCTTTCTTTAACCATTTATCCTCTTATTCCATATGGTTTATGTACGATATACCTGCGCACCTATATTTCTTTCATAATAGAAGTTTCTAATTGTACTACGACGAACCATATTACTTTGTAATCCTGCTTTCCTGTTTACTTATCGCGCATTCGTCGGCTTATGTCTCGCAGCTGGCTTCGAGCCGTACTTTTACAACCCCCTATGAAATTTCCTTCCTTCAAATTCTACGACTTTCTTCTACCTGAGGAAAATACGAATATATACACTTTGGGATCTCGTAAAATATTGAACGATTACTATCGACGCACGAGATTCGTTAATCGTTGAATAGCCTTTTTTCTTTTCTTTGCTTTTCTTTTCTCTCTCTCTCTCTCTCTCTCTCTCTCTCCCCCCCCCCCCGACTTACAACTTTTATTAATTATTTCCGTATGTTTGAACGTTATCGAAGGCACGAGAACTCTTTTAAAGACCGCCTAGTTGTAACGGCATTTTTAATCGAGAAACATGCGTGTCTCTACGTGACTCTAGCAAGTAGCACCTATCGAGAAGTCTATCGAGAGTTACAAAAGATCGTTGCGTATCGACTACGTGCTCCCACACGAAGCAAACATCACGCCTTGGATATCTTTTTTATTTTCGTCTTTTTTTCCTCTCTCTGTCCCCTTCCCTCTTACTCCTTCGTATTCACTCGAATATCGTAGAGCCGGTTCGAATTCCTCTCGCATGTGCGTGGTTCTCTTTACCGTAGCCTGCATATTTATCGAGCGACTCTCGAGATGATTTATACTCGTGATTTACATTGTTGTTAAGCTCGTTAACCTTGTCTCTTTCTTTTCTTTTTTTTTTCTTTCTCTCTTTCTCTTTAAGTACACATATTTGTACATACGTCTATCATATCGGATAAATTATATTTGTGATACAAACGAGAGAGGAGACAGAAGCAGAGGGGCAAAGAGAGAGAGGGAGAGAGAGAGAGAGTGAAAGAGGGAAGAGAGAAGGAAAAAGAAGAATAAATTGTATATGAAAGATAATTTATGCGAGATGGAAGAAGAAGGTCGTCGACGGAAGCAGCACGTTCTGTCGGACGGTTTAATTAAAATCGACGTTGAATCGCGCCTCTTTATTATATTTTTTTTTTTTTTTTTTTTTTTTTTTCTTTTTTCCCTCTCTTCCCGACTCGTAAAGGATATTTTTCCATAGGGGTCGCAGGTACCCTTCGCATTATAGCCGTTGTTATTAGGTTTGAGCGATTTGTTCATCGTAACTCGATCCAATCGAGGGGGACGGACTTGCTTGGTTTCGCGCGCACACATATTCGTTCTTACACACGGATAACTCTGCTCTTTCTCTCAATCCCTTTCTCTCTCTCCCTCTCTCTCTCTCTCTCTCTTTCTCTCTCTCTCGCTTCGTCGCACATACACGTACACTGGCGATTCTGGTCACGTTCAGTGACGTAGGCAGTGGGCCGCGTTACACCAATGCTTCGACCGTTCATATTCTATCGAGTTACCCTTCAAAGAATTCTTTTTAACGTACCAAATGGCTGCTCGTTCGTGACACGAACCCTCTTCTTTTTTTCTCTTCTTTCTTTTCTCCCATTTTTTTCTTTATTTTTCCCGTAGAATTTCAAGGTCCAGTTCGCTTCTACAACGATTATCTGCCAACGATAGATATGTCATGGTTCGTCTGTATATCTTGATATTAATTAATTTCGTTGCAGATATATCATATGAGAATATGCGTAGAAATCCGTGTACATTATTTTAATCTCGTTTTCATTTCGCTTCCACCCTTTGGTCCATTGTCAAAAGAGATTTGGAGAGATCGGGCTTCGAAAACGATGGAGAAAAGACGACGTCGCACGTGTTCGTCACGAGCGAGCGAGTTAACTCGACGCGCATCGTACGTATGTACGCATGTAGGAACGACTCTACTAGCATAAACGGCTCGTCGCGTAAGCGACACGTGCTCGTGTCGACCCGGACGCACGTGTGCAGAGCCCGTTCCCGCCTCCGCCGTGCCATTTCGAGATATCGAGATGCGTGGGCGACTCGAGAATTCTCTTCTCTTTTCTCGCCAACGAGTTTTTAGTAGAGGAAGCTACGTTACGTGTTTCTCGAAATTCGCCGTACATCGTTTAAATTTGTATTTATATTTTCAAACGATTTGCTCCTTGTTTTCTCTTTATCCTTTTTTTCCTTCTTTCTTTCTTCCTTTTTTTTCCGGTCTCATTCTCACATGCGCGATCGTATATTCATTTAAATATTCACAAACAACATTCTTTGCGTATTGCGTTAACGCGCGTTGGCGATCGTTCACTCGTTTTCGCGACGATTTCATAATATTTCTATGAATAGGGTACGATAGGCAAAAGTAGTCGACGTTTTCTTCGTTGTCGTTCTACCTAGAACCACGGCGTAGATTCTATTGCGAAGCGCGTACGACGACTAAAAGATAACGGACATTTCCCGTTCTTTTAATAGTATCATTGAAAGAGGACTTAGGGTGCTTTTACGAAGACGATATTATAGATCCAATTTCAACTACGGCAAATTTTTGGCAACCGTTCGCGTGCCACGTTATTTGTATTGCGAGTAAGTAACTCGCCGGACGAGCACCTTTGGCATCGGAGGTTTGTTTTTGTCCGTGCCAAAAATACTGCAACTTTGTGCGGAATACTTTGTGTTCGTGCAAGACGTTCCCATAAATCGCAGGAAGATCAGAAAGATGAATGGATTAAACATATCTTTCTCGACTTGACATTTTCGAGGATACTTTGTGAAAAAGATAAAAAAGAAGAAAGAAAAACGTAGACTTTTAACGAGCCAAATCGAAGACGATCTTTACGATCGTGCCAACATAGACGAGATCGTTGAAGAGTCATTTTTCAAGCAGTCGTTTCCATTTACGGAAGGTGCGCAGCCCTTCTTAAGAGAAACGTCGCGCAATCGTTTTCAAGGAAGCATAAATCGGCTCGATAAAAGGGGAAGTATAGAGAGACCTCTCTCCCTCTCCCTCCCCCCCCTCTCTCTCTCTCTCACCGACCGTCCTTTCGCTTTTCGAGCTCGAGCAGAGATCGCTCGTTTACGCGGATTTTCAATGAGTACTTTTTTTTTTCGAAAAGAAGCGTGGGAGAAGAGAGAGAAAGAAATAATTGTACGTATACGATATCCTATTTCGATCGGATCACCGTCGGATATTTACTTTTACCGTTAAAACGACAAACAAAAGCTGATCGATTGGCATGGAACGTCATGCGGAGAAATTGTGGATATGTCCCTCGTGTAAGCCCGTCGACTTAATAACGATAATCGTGGTTCGCGAGAGCGAAGAAAAAAAGAAGGAAAAAAAAAGGGAGCAAAGTCGGTCATTACTATGTATTATAATGGTGTTGTCGGGTAAGAGGGAAACTTCGATGGAATAATGAAAGCTTCATCTGGCCCCGTCCCTAATAACAGGCGTTACACCGGATGCGGCACGGCGATATTGTAGCACGTGGAGAGATAGACAGGCGCGCAGGCAGACAAGCACGAGCAGGCAGGCGCACGGGGTATAGGGACGAGACGAAGGGACGGCCTCCGTGAAAGGGTCCTCGTACCTCCTCCTGTCCCTTCGTGTCAGCGCCAATGACGGAGAAAGCAACGTCCTGATATCGGTCCGCACCGACTAATTCCCCTGCCAAATTATTTTTCCTCGATATATATACATATCTCTGTTTCGTCGAAAGATTCGTTTTTTTTTTTTCTTTTTTTTTTTTTATGGTAATCCACGCATAATTCTATCATCCATCGTTTATTCTTTGTAAATCGAGTAGAACAAAAAAAAAAAAAAAAAAAAAAAAAAGAAGAAAAAAGAGAAGAAACATAGGTGAGTAATATAGGCGAATATCGAATAAGAAAAATACACGTTGCATTAGGTGGACATTACATTCCGTAAATTCGCGCGCACGTTCGCGCGCAGCAGCGGAGCCCGGCTTTCGGCAAATATTGATACCTTTAATCGGCTTGTTTGCGCCGACGCGTCGCTCAAATGCACACGGTGTGTGCAGCTGAAAAAACTCGATATGCTCGACAGACTGGAAGGTGTACGAGAGAATGTACGAGATAGATAGAGAGAGAGAGAGAGAGAGAGAGAGAGAGAGAAATGGGAGAAAGAAAATGCGATCGAAAAGAGAGAAGAAGAATCGGCCATCTTGCGTCCCTTATCGTTCGTTCGTTCGTTCGTTCGTTCGTTCGTTCGTTCGTTCGTTCGTTCGTTCGTCTGCGCGGAAATTCGACGAAAATTCCTGCCGATAAAGCGGCCCGTTTGAGACGCGGCCGAGCGTGCCAGACGGCCCGTTATTACCGGAATCGACGATGCGTGACTTCCGTTTTAGAAATTTTCCGATTTCTAAACAGAATCGGACGAATTATCCGAGAGAAACGTTATTCCTGCTGATTATTCTTCATTCTTATCGTACCAGAACGATACGAAGGCCGTTTAACGAGGCATTCGAATGAGAATTTGAAATTGCCATCGATTTGCTCGACTCAAATTGTGCAAATATACGTATATATATATATATATAATTTTTTTTTCTCTATTTAGTAGGATATGTCTTTTGAAATCTCATTTGTCATTTTAATTTATCGCGCTTACTATTACTAATGATACTCGAGTAAACCATCAACGCGGAAGGATCGCAAACATATTTTAGAGAAGAAGGAGATAATGTCGGGTGACGTGGGCGGTGAGATCGAGGGCGCGCGAGCGTGCACGACGCAGAAATATGGAATCACGGGTGATATCTTGAGCGTCACGTCGTCCATTACGCCGATGCGGCCGGTAAATTTCACGCATTATACTCCCATTATACGTTTCCTGGGGCAGGAAAGGAGCGCGGAGAGGGTCCGAGGGAGGGAAGTACGCGATATATAGACTCGCAAAGCGTTACGATCCTACCCCCTTCTTCGTTTTACTCTCGCCTCGACCGTAATTACACGTTACATGCCGCTTCGTCGACGTAGCGAATGAATATAGGGAGCCAGAAAACCTATGTGCGTTGCGCGCGTGTATGAGTTGATGTATGTAAGATAGATAGATAGATAGATAGATAGATAGATAGATAGATTAATAGAGAAAGAGAGAAAGGCTCCACTCGCACGATCGTGTTTTAATTTCTATTTTACTTGGCTTCCTCGAGCTCGCGCAACTCCGTCACTTTCTCTCTTCGCGTACTCATTATATGCGCTTTACAAAGCTTCGTTCGATATTATCGACACGGTGAGAGCGTATCGCGCTTAGACATCGTCCCGCAAAACAGTTTAACTCTTTTCCTTTCGTTACGCATCATCTTTAATAGGAATCGACGACTTTACGTTTCTTTCCTTCCTTTCTTTCTTTTTAAGACATTTTTTTTCTATTTTCTTTTCTTTTTTTTTTTTTTAACGTAGCTGCGTAGAATTATCGTATATTTCCGTGAGTTTTCCCGTGCACGTATATCCTACGTTCGGTATTCTCTAATCGCGTAAGAGAAACCCTATATATAATACATATATATCGTATACCTATATATCGAACACTCGCTAACTGCTTACCCTTAATTGCCGCGCGCTTTACAGTAATCATGTTAATATCCGATAGCTATTAAGTAGGGTCGCTAGAAAACCAATAACGGCTGGTAAAGGGGACTTGGATGGTAATACGGTATCGTCGAGCTACTCAATTTACCAAGCGTTATAGGCATAACGAATAAATCGATCCTCCAAAGCTTCGACGACTTATTTTATTATTTGACAAATTTATCGCACGAACCGCAACGATTACGACGCTATTTCTTCTTCTTTTCTTTCCCTCCCCATCTTTTTTTTTTTTTTTTTTTTTTCCTTTTTCATTTTGATCAACCGATAAAATCATCCGATCCAAGTGTCGCAAGTTTTCTATAATTCGGGAAAAGGGTCCAACGAAATTGCTTCTCTATCGTCGAAACTCACTTATCGTTGGTCGTACATTATTAAACGTGGTTTCTCGACCAGGAGAATCGTTTGATATCGATGATAATGGAGTAATAGTAGGGTCGTTTTCTCGGACGGTCAGATGGAAGACGGAAAAGATCATAAAAGTTCAGTCGCTGTATGCACGATAAAAATTTGGAGGACACGCGGAAGAGTCTCAATCTTTCTCTCTCTCTATCTTTATCTTTATTTTTGTCATAAAAGCGCGTACGTAAATGCGTATGTACATATTGGATATATATATGGCATCGACGAGAGTACGACGTTAAAGAAGATAAGCCGATCACTTTGTCTTACGTAACCTCTCGTCGTCTCGTTTCTTCTATCTATTTCTCTCTCCCTTTCAATAAGATGCCCCGAGATAATTGCTTAATCGAAGAACAAAGTCTATGCTCGGAAGGAGAGATCCATTTAATGAGCTCGATCGGTATTCAAAGACATTTAACTAACGAAAGCGTTGGGATTCTTTGAAAGAGGATTTTCTTTTAATGAAATTGCACCTTAATGACATTGCAAATTGATCGCTTTATTCACGTTGGTATACATCTCGAGATATATTATAATGGATCGTGCAAACGAATGATTATTATCGTTAGAACGTTTTAGTGTTTTCCTCGATAATAGACAGCTGATTCGAAGGGGAGCGTAGCTACTGATTCTCGAGGGTGTCGATGAAAGGCAGAGAAGAAAGATGGCGTGTCGACGATATTTGGTTGCAGGTGCTCGAGAATCGCATAATCCGAGGGTAGCTAAACGAAACGAAACGAAACGAAACGGACGGATCGACGAACGGCTGCAACTGTAAATCCCCCTATCTTGCCAAAATAATCCCTCGACCGGGCACAACAATGGCCAGAAACGAGCCCTCGAGCTCGAAGCGTATTACTTGGGTCCTCGGGGTGCCGTAAATTGGTTCACTAGGAGAGAGAGAGAGAGAGAGAGGGAGAGAGAGAGAGAGAGAGAAAGCAAAGGAGAAGGGCTCCAGAGTACCTTACTCACGTTCTCTCTCTCTCTCTCTCGTTCTCTCTCCCCCTGTTGTTATCCCTTTTGGCCACCCTTCAGTTTTATCTCCTATTCGTATAGACGAAGAAAGTAGTTGCTACTTGTGTTTCCTTGAAACCACAAAAATCCGAAATCGCGTATATAACGTATCATCTCGTTTCTCTTACTCCTCCTTTCGCTATCCACGTACTCGCCTCGTGATTTTTCGTCTCGAACGACGATTCGATATACGACCCGATAAACGCTCTTCTTCTTTCACTCTTGACCTTTCTTTTACGCGTCGAACCAACCAACGCGAACAATCTCAAAATAGTTTGGCAAATCGTTTCGACGAAAGATCGATAGCTAAATATTCTCGAGACGATAAATTTTTATCCGTTTGTCGTCTGTAGAGAAGACCTCTTCTCAGGCGATTTGAAGAAATACATGAATATACGCTTCTACATCTACATTTATATTCCTCGTGTGCTTTATTTGCCCCCTCTTGTATTCGTCGTTGCTTTACCCCATGCAACGATCGCGCTCGCTCGAAGATTCGAGTATTTATCTTTCGACCACGCTTGGCTATAGATAGTCGAACGAGAAGAGCAGAAGAAGCAGAGGAGGAGAAGGAGGAAGAAGAAGAAGAAGAAGAAGAAGAAGAAGAAGAAGACGACGACGACGACGACGACGACGACGAAGAAGACGATACTTTCTATTCCAGGCAACGCAACATCGAAGAGGTCTATCTACACGCTCGAAGCATAATCCATTGTGCCGGCTCGATTGTATTTACGTCTGCATACGTTTCGATTAGAATGGAAGATTCTCTTTCTCTCTCTCTCTCTCTTTCCCCTCCCTCTTCCGTTCTCTCCCACACCCGTTTTCGTTGAAATAACTCTCGAATTACCTCACATTCCGTTGGCTGACATCGCTTATCTCCTTCACGAGCTTCTCCTTTTGCTCGCACTACTTGGACGATCTTGTTCCTCTTCTCGCTGTTATACCTCCGTCCCTCCTTCTTCTCTTCGTCCTTCTCCATCACCTACCACGAGACCGTGGTTAAATCCGTCGCTTTTCCGAAGCGCCCACGGCAAAGGCAACTTGCGGCCACTCTCGTGGTTCTTTTTGCGGTTGGACTACCTCTCTTCGAGAGGTCCATCCACTCCCGCGATTTCTATCAGGGTAAAAGGGACTCGTTCCTCTTACCCTCGATCGACCAACGCGATTTCTCTCTCTCTCTCTCCCTAGCTCTCCCTATTGGATTCGATTACATTACGCTCACTCCTCTTTGCCTCGGGCTCGTTAAAATGAAAAAAACTCTCGAATTCGACGAGCATAAAAGTCGTAGTCAAATCGGTAAGATCGAGCTGGATCGATTTTCGATCGATTTAACGCTACGGGCGAAAGAAAAAATAGAAAAAAAAAAAAAACGTCAGAGGAAGAGAGAGAGCGGGGAAAGGGCTTTGAATTTGTCCCAACAAGAAGTTGACTCCGCAAGAAGTCGATACCACAGAAAAAAGGACATGATTCTCCTTGGAAATAGGAGGTAGAACTACGTCGACGATTTTCACGGCTCGTTAGTCTCGCCTTTATAAAATCGAAGCTCGTAAAAGGGAAGAAGGGCGCGTCCAAGGAGGCCCGTTGCACTCGATGGAATGCGCGAGAGTGTACATAAGTATTTCGTGCACGTTCCTTTCGAATAATGCCAGCCACTCGACGAGGAGGATACGCCCGTATGCGTGCGCATGTATACGTACGTAGGTACATATACGAATGGCGATAAATACGCCTAACCGCTCTGTAAACCTCGCCCGTGGAGATCGGTGCGGAGAGAGGGGGGGGGGCAGAGGAAGAGAAGAAAAAGAAATGGAAAAAAAAAGAAAGTCCGTAGAAGTCTCTTCGAGTCCAGTCTCTGACTGCCGTTGCCGTTGCTGCTGTTGGTTCTGCTCGTGTAGGAGAATGGCACTAATTGGCATTAGGCTTGGCAGTTTGTCGTGTATCTCCTCTTGCTTCCTCTCTCTCTCTCTCTCTCTCTCTCTCTCTCTCTCTCTCTCTCTCTCTCTCTCCCTGTTCGTTTCCACGACTCTTCTTCCGTGACTACGTACGGTATCCTATCCCCACCCTTTCTTCTCCCAGCATGTTCTTTATCTCCCTTCGTGCCGTAAAAGCGCCTCGAGGCAGGACCCACGATCGCTGGGACGATGGTATTACTTATCGTCGTTGGCAGGAGGGCGCAGAGAGTGAGAGAGGAAGAGAAGAAAGTAAGTATTGGACGGCAGCGCGCACGCACTCAGGATACACTTAATGATTATCCTCGATCAGGCCGTTCTCGCTCCCGTCCGCGTATATAAAAGCCGCTCGAGCCACGGACGAGTTGGCTGACTGGCTGTCTGGCTGACTGCCTGGACGGCTTCTTTGTCCTTCGATCTTCGTGATTAAGTACGCCTTGTAATTTCTCACTCGAAGACTCCTCGATTATCTTTCGGGCTATCGGGTCGTTAAGAGCCCAACGACGTTGCCTCGACACGCACCGACGTCGATTCCACACGATTATTCTTCCTCGATATTTATTATCGAAGCAGAAAAATTGCATTTATGAACCTCGACTTGAAAGGCCCTTCCGCTCTTTTCTAACGACATCATGCTGCGTGACATTCTTTATTTTATTTTCCCGTTGGAGCTAGCCGCTCGTTGGAAAAAGGGTCGTTTTTCGAGATCACTTCCAAATCCACCGTCTCTGTCTTGTGGATTTTCAAAATTTCTTCGCATGGTTGAGGCACGCAGAGCGAGAGAGAGAGAGAGAGAGAGAGAGAGAGTATAGCAACGTAGCATATATACATACGTAGCCTTTTCGAATACGTCTGTCCAGCTGCCGTCACGCTACTTTTCCGCAAATCCGCTGCGACGTGCAAATATTTGTTGGACGTTTGTCCTTCTCTCTTCTTCCTCTTCTAACTCTCTCGGTGCCTTTCTAAGGTCACCGTTGGCATGGACACCAATTGCAGAGCGAGAAAAAGAAAGTCGTCGAGCAAGAACGATGAGAAACGACCAAATATTTGGTCGCGTAGCAAAGCGTAGACGCTAATCAGTACCAAATAAACGTACACAGGTGTACGCGCGGACGAATTGATATTAGAAATGTTTTTAAGAATTTCACACCGAGCGAAGCTTGTTCGTTTGTTCACGAATCTCGCGATTTCCACTATTCCGAGGGCAAACGGTAAAAATTAGCAATGCTATCGCCGAAACATTTTTTCGTAAGGAAAAAAATCTCTTAAAGGATTTTGCCTTCGTACACGGGATCTTTTTCTCAGCCAGCAAAGGTCAGAAAGGAAAGATAGGAGAGACAGCGAGAGAGAGAGAGAGAGAGATAGAGAGAGAGAGAGAGAGAGAGAGAGAGAGAGAGAGAGAGAGAGAGAGAGAAAGAGATAGAGATAGAGAAACGCCACGAAACTCACATTGGAATCTCGACGCGAGTCTTCTCGACCGCACGGACGAATGGGAAATTGGCACGTAAACGGTGCGGAATTATTCACCGCTAATGGGAAGATGAATGTTGAAGATAAATTCGCTGCCAGGTAGTACCCGGCCATTAGGCTGTAGTTGCTGTGGTTTACGCTGGGATAATCGACTTTTCTTCTCCGTTTCGCTCTTCTCTTCGTCGACACCTTTCCCTTTTCTCTCTCTCTCTCTCTCTCTCTCTCTCTCTCTCTCTCTCTTTCCCTCTCTCTTTCGCTTATTTACAAATTAAGCTTACAAAGCTTGGCCACATCTTGCTCGCCCTTCGCGGCCGATTCAATGACTGCTCTCGACGATGAATCACCGTGAGCGAACGAACGCGAGATGTTTGCGAAGTACACACGGTGCGGTTTTGCCTCGAGCGAAATACAGGAGAGTAATAGTGGTAGTAGTAATTGTAGTAGCAGTAGCAACAGTAGTAGTAGTAATAGCAGCAATAGTAGTAGTAGTACTACTACTATTAGTAGTATTAGTAGTACTACTAGTGGTATTAGTAGTAAATGGTTGACTCTCTAAGGCTCTAACGTCGGTATTATGCGAATCACAAGCGAGATCCGCATTGGATTCGAAAAAAATCGAAAATATTCATCGTTCTTAGCGACCTTAATCGCGTTGGGCATTCTTTGAAAGTACATTCGTTTGTTTCTTTGCCACGCAACACCGACGATTACGAGTTTCTCAATTACAACAATGAAATAATCTACGTATATACGAAGAGACAGAGAGAGAGAGAGAGAGAGAGAGAGAGTTCAGAGCGTTTAATCCGGTCTTCGACAGCGTTCATCTAGTATTCCAAGTACGTCGTTTGCCCCGAGCCCTACGTCCCGCCCCTTAGGCACCCTTCGACATACGCTTTATTTCCTATTCCCTAACGTAACGCTCCCTTCGTGCTTTGCTCTGACGAGAAGAACGACAACGACGACAACGACAACGAAAGACGAGGATACACGGACGTCCCTATTATTTTCCACAACGAGGGAGATCGTCCGTGACCACTATACGGCTCCGTGATCGTGTATTCTTCCCGTCCTCTCTCACTCTCTCTCTCTCTCTCTCTCTCTCTCTCTCTCTCTCTCTCTCTTTTCTTTCCCCTCGTTTCGTGATCGCTCGTAATTTTTGGAAGCCAGTCCCGGCCCCTCGAGGGGTTCAGGGCGCTAAGCCGAATTAACATAAGAGCGTGTGTGCAAACAGAGACGCGGTTCGTAGGGTGAATAAGAGCGAGAGAGAGAGAGAGAGAGAGAGGGAGAGACGAATAGATAGAGAACATGAGTAGGGAGCAAGAGAGTGCGCGAGCATGGTGGGAACACGTGTCTCATACGGAGATAGTTAATTACTCGTTTGTGCACACGGTGACTATCTCTCTCTCTCTCTCTCTCTTTCTCTCACACACACATACATAATAAACACACAGACACATGCACAAGCTCTTTCACTCGGTCTTTCCTTCTCCGTTCGTTCCGCTCGACGGGATATTAGCGTGGAAGAGAGACGAAGGATGACTCTGAAACGACATCGGGCGTACGACGAGGAAGATGAAGAGGGAGCGAGAAAGACAGGAGATTCCTGTTCCATCGGACCGTTGAGACCTCTGCTCTGAGAGCTACGGAGGTGCTGCTGCACTGCTGCTGCTGTCGCTGTTGCATGGCAGAGCCGGGGGAAGAGGGCACGAGGAGGAGGCGAAAAACGAGGATGAGGTTAATGATATACATGGGAGCTACCGTATACCACTACCGGCTCGATCCCATCTGCGGCTGCTTCTCTACATCCCTCTTCTTCCTCTCTCTCTCTCTCTCTCCCTCTCTTACGGGTCTTTATGATCTCACAGTACGTCTCCGCTTCCATTCTCTTCACATTTTATCAGCCAGTACACTTCTCGCTACTCGGAATAATCGCTCGGTATACTATCGCTCAAAGTCGTTCTCGGCAAACTCTTTGTCTCTTTTATCCTTCTTATTTAGTTTTTCTTTCTCTTCGTTTCTACTCTCCGGATATCGAATTTACTGTGTCGGTTTTCTAGACGACACCGGCTGAAACTTGACTAATTGCGAGCAATTAAGAAGCGATTGAGTCTCTACTTAATTCGTTCATTGGTACTATTGAGGGAACGAGAGAGAGAGAGAGAGAGAGAAATGGAGAATTGTCAAATCGTGATTGAATCGCTTTTTAATTACTTACAGTCGATTGGAACCCAAAGTTGTTACGATACGTTTACAAGCGGAATCTAGGCAGTGCTTAATCTACGAATATTTAAAATTACGAATTAATGAGTTTTATATAGGTATACAATATACCATATATATATATAGATATATATATATATATATATATATATATATATAGAGAGAGAGAGAGAGAGAGAGAGAGCGAGAGAGAGATTTTATTCCGAACGTTTGATTGCTGCTTCAACGACCGAGAGACCGATCGTTTAAGGGGTGAAACGATGAAACTGGAAATACAGGAAGGGTGGACGACGTAGTTAGTATGCATGAGAATATCGGTGTCTAGCAACTAAAGCTTCGTAGTTCCTCGTACGTACGAATAATATTGGAATTCGCTGCCACGTAGCGAAAGTCTGTCGCGTGCCCGAGCGACTCTATCCAAAACGATTTATTCGATATATAACCCGTTATTGAATTACAGATACGAATTCGACCGAGCAAAAGCCCGAAGTAGGTCTCACTCTTTTGGAATGTTATTTCCTCGATTTATTTGCGATCGTTAGCGTTTTACATTGTTACTCGCGCGACGAGACGAGTCAGAAATAAAATTCCACAAAGGACACGGATATATTTTATCGAACTTTGTTTTTATATTTTTTTATTTCTTTATTAGTTTTATTTCTTTTCCAAAAAAGTTTTCTCTTTCTCTTTTTTCTTCTTTTGTATTTACGAATCATTTGTATCAGTCTCTTCCGACGCCACTGTCGTCCGATCGTTTCTCCTTTTCGTTCTTTCTTTCTTTTCTCTCTTCCTTCGAATACTTTACAGTGATTCGGAGATCTACGAAGACGACGAGCTGGAGGTAGTAACAAAAAAAAAACAAGAAAAAAAAAGAAAAAAAAAAAGAAGAAAGAAGTAGGGTCCTCACGTCGGGACCTCGTCGGGTACCTACATTAGCTGCAGCTTGTTCGCAGATAAAGGCAAGCACGGCTCTTAAAAACGGCCGGTCGACCGACGAGATAGCTTCGATAATGGCGCGACATCGCGGAGACACGAGGGTAAATTTTTTCTTTCTTTTCTCTCTCTCTCTCTCTCTCTCTTTCTCTCTCTCTTACTGTCCCTTCTTCTTGTACTTTTTATTTTTTTGACTGGAATGAGATGGAACGATCGTGATTCGAGAAACAGGATAAACGGCGCGCTCGTTGAGAAGAAAAAAAACAGAAGAAACGAGTATAATCCGTGGGCGATAACACCAGCATTCTCTCTCTCTCTCTCTCTCTCTCTCTCTCTCTCTCTCTCTCTCGGAAACTTCTCGCGAACGATATAATTAAGATCGAATCGAGTTTGTTTGCCGCTCGAAAGTTCGTCGATCCCTTATCGAATTTAACACCCGTCGAGTATTTCGAGGCAAATCCTCGTCTATCTTTATCTCTTTCTTTTCCTCGTTAATATCCGTAATAGCTCTCAAGGAAAGAAACAACATCGATTTCTTCGTTTCTCTTCAAGCTTTTTACTATCAAAAGAGAGGGCATTGAAACACGCGTTACCCCCCAAGGGGTTTAGGACTTGATCATAGAAATCTTCCATTTATGAGCCGCAAAACAGATCGTTGGGAAAAAGAGAGATAGAGAGAGAGAGAGAGAGAGAGAGAGAGAGAAAGAGAAAGAGAAAGAGAGAGAAACGACCAAGTCCCCATGTAGACAGAGGCCGGAGAATCACGATTTAGATGCTCTCGAGTGATTTGGCCGCATGCTCGAATTTCATTGCTTCGAAAGGGCCTACCCTAGAGAAGAAGGGTGGAGCGGAAAGAAGAAGAGGGACGCGTATTCGAGGGGTTGAGACCGTAATGACGCCAGATAACGAGATTATCGCGAACCAAACGTGTAGGGTGGGAATAAGTGAGGCCTCTGGAAATTTCATTTCGACGCCACTGTGCCCCTCGTAAAAGAAAAAGGGGAAGGAGAGAGAGAGAGAGAGAGAGAGGATGCTATCGCTCCCGAGAGATCGAAAAGGGTGGCATTGTCGTAAGCGCGCTTGGGGAGTAAGCGTAGAGAAGAAGGGCATGGAAAGGGCTCTCCCGACCCTTTTACAACTCCCTCAGCCGTTCAGTTTGACGGTAATTGTAACATATTCGCCCCCTCTACCGAAGCAGTCAAGCTTGATCCTTCAGATCGTTGGATCGTCCTCGAGACGAGGTTCAACGAGATGAAAAAAGAACCTATTGCGTAGGACTAAAAAGGTGAACTATCACCTTCAGAAAAAAAATGAAAAGGAAAAAAAAATAAAAAAAAAAAAAAAAAAAAGAAAGAAAGAAGGAAGAAAAAAAAACAAATCTCTCGTATCGATCTTTCTGCGTTATTAACGCATACGTCGGTCGTATCGTATCGGTACGTTTTCCTAGCCAGATATTCATCTTGGAGGGCGACGAGAGGAGAACAGACGAGAGAGAACAGTAACGGAAGAAAATCAGTAAAGATCGTAGTTCGACGTTCCCCCGAAAAGTGTGTCGTTTTCTATAGGGTAGGGCGATGGTATAGAACTCGTAAAGAAGCAAGCGGTAACGTTGATGGCGATGCCGTTGATGGTGGTAGTAATAGCGGTGCCGGTAGCGGATGGCGGAGTGCAAAAACGGAGTTTATGACTGTAACAGATTAGGTGGCCGAACTAGCGTAGGGTGGTTCTTGCCGCGCTTCCTATTATCGCAGAGCTTTTGTATTACCGTGCTTTTGTCAGGTCCCTTTTTCTCCTTCTCTCTTTCTCTGTCGCTCTCTCGCTTTCTCTGACAGCCCGATGGAAAAGGGGTGCAGAAGGAGACGAAGCGTAAGAGCGAGAGAGCTCGTAAACGCGAAGAGAAGCAGGGATAGGGGGTGGGTCGAGAGGCAGCGAGCCACGACAGTTGGCCGATATTTGAGCTCCCTTTGTGTCGCTAAAGTACCGCGCCCTATTGCCGTGCGCCTCGTCGGACTTTTCGCTTCGTGCTTTTATCGCTACTCTTTCTCTCTCTCTCTCTCTCTCTCTCTCTCTCTCCCTCTGCCCCCCTCGTCTCTCTTTCTTTCTTTTTCTTCCGCTTTTTCACAGCGACTCTCGACGTACCATCGTAGCTGTAGAAGACTTGCTCGTGGGGTGGGTGGAAGGTAGCGAAGAAAAGAGAAAGAAGAAAAAGAAAAAAAAAGGACGGGAGTAGGTTCGACCAGTAATTACCCGCTCGGTCCAAAACGGGAGGAAGCGAGGTTCCTTTGTTTGCTCGTCTTTGCCTTCTGTTCGTTTAACTCCCTTCTACACCTCATCCTTGTTCTTCCCTTCTAACTTCTTACGAATGCTCCATTTTTATTTCCCTTTGACGCGTACGCCTTTCTCCGTTTTTCTTCGGCGTCTCTTATAGCCGCTCATCTTTGCTCGTTGTTTCGTTATGATTCAGACAATTTATGAGCTCATAATGTTTCATGAAAATGAACATTTTCTAGTGCCAAACGATTTCCATGATATTTTAAAACGAGACACCGGGTATATGCCTCGCAAGTTTCGGAAGGAAGAAAAGAGAAAAGCAGGAAGAAAAATTTAATGGCGATGGCACTCACGCGAGCGTAAGCGGGAGCGAAGCGGTTCTCTCGGTACTTTATTCCTCAGGCTCTTGACATTTAACTTTCCTCGTAAAACGTGCACGCACGCGATGCCGCTTCTTCTATTCGTTCCTTTCATCGCGCACCTCTTTTCCTTTTTCCCTCTCGTTCTCGCTCTCTCTTTCTCTCTATCTCTCTCTTTTTACTTCTCCCCGCGAGATTCGCCCTTTTGTGCGATTAACAAACCTCCGAGCTCATCGCCGATAGTTATCGCGATCCTCGTCTCGTCGCTTTCCAGGACATGCGAGTCTCAAGAGACATATTTTTTCTTCTCTCACGCGTATCTACGTACGTACGTTCCTATCTACTACGAAAGTTCTTCCAACTGTTATATAGGTATAACTCATACACACGCATATAGTATATATATACTATATATTTTTCTTTTTCCCTGAAAAAAACATTAGCTCTCTTTGAAAATGAAATTCAAACTCTCTCTCTCTCTCTCTCTCTCTCTCTCTCTCTCTTTCTCTCTCTCTCTCTCTCTCTCTCTCTCTTTCTGTTTCTCCCTTTCGCAGCTCGCGTGAAACGTCAAAAGAATCTCGTGATGACAGTTATTTCTTTCTTATTTTTCGGAATTACTTTTTCTCTTACGAAAACGAGTTCCCTTATCAAAGAAACAAGTTGAGAGAGGGAGAGAAATGCCGGTGGCATCGCGTTATTAAGTCGAGTCGAGTGGTCCCGCAGCGCATGGAACAGCTGGTCGTCCTCTCTTTCTCTCTCTCTCTCTCTCTCTCTCTCTCTCTCTCTCTCTCTCTCTCTCTCTTGTACTGTGTGTTCAATCGCGCGTACGAAAGCGCGATGCAAAACACGCGCGTAAACAGAGTCGTGTACTCTCGAGCAAGAAAGAGAGTAACGTGTATAGAAGCATACACACGTATAAGAACACACCTACGCGTTGTATGCGTTAGAGAAAGAGGGGAAAAAGAGAGAAAGAGAAAGGGACAAAGGTAGCACTTATCCACGTATCCAGGTACGCGGTGTGACGTTATTTCACGAGAGAGCACCGATCGTATCGCCTTAATTGCTCGCCGGGTTAAACTGCCGCGGCCACCTCTTATCGACGGATCTGCACGAGCGCTTGCCGTGCCCGTGCGAGGCTCCCCTTTGTATTTCTCTCTCTCTCTCTCTCTCTCTCTCTCTCTCTCTCTCTCTCTCTCTCTGTCCGTCCATCCGTCCGTCTCTGTATGCGTGTTTGTGTACGTACGTACGTTGTGTGTTGCACAATTCACGTATAGATGAACAGACACGTATATAAGTCGTACACGCAAGAGTTTCGTTCACACCGGCACGAACGTCCGATCGGACAAAAAAGCCGATTCGATGGACGTACTACGATCTTCGATGGGAGCTCGAAAGGGTACTGTCTGGGCTTGGAAAAAAAATGCTAATATCGATCCCCGAGAGGATGCGGGCTTCGTTCGTTCTTCTAGACGCGACGTACGTGTCAATGTATATAATACCATGATTTATATCTACGAGCTCTGTCTTTTATTTAACGAGAAAGATTTTATATATATTATATCGATTCTTTCTTTCTTTCTTTACGCGATCTTGGAATATATGAACTTTTGCGTTCCTTCCATTGCATATTGAGTGTTTCGTTTCGACTAATGCTCGTTTCTTGTTCCGCTTTCAAAACGATCAACTATTATTTACAAGTTTGTTAAAAGCATTTATCATGAGAAACGCGCTCGATGAGTCGTTACTTTTGTTAAGCAGATACATTTAAAAGCGGTTACCATTCGCGACACGCAACATGATTACATATGTGTCTCTCGAAACGAGTAGCTCGTTTTCAAGGCTGGATAAACGATAGGCTAACATGCTGGGAGTGTACGCGTTCTTACGTACCTACGTGAATGTAGATAAGTAGGTACACCCACGGTCGACGAACGCACGCGCGCGAATACAAAGTATTGAGAGCTCAATTACTAGACATAGAGAACGTCGACTCTCACTTTATTAGGAGCGTACCATTATATACGATTAATTCGATCTTAAATCACGTCGAACGAGTTTTCTCTTCGATCCTCCTGATAAGTTAACTCGTGGAGCTAACAATGCTAATAAGAAAGAAAGAAAGAAAGAAAGAAAGAAAAAAAGAAAGAAAGAAAGAAAGAAAGAAAGAAAGAAAGAAAGAAAGTTGGAATTCATTGGAAACGTTTACGAAATTATACAAAGATGGAGAAGAAGCGGAGAGGATTCGATCAGTCGGCTAATAAATCGTAAGATCGATATCGAATTTTTTCTTTTCTTTTTTCTTTCTCGATCTCCTCCCGAAATCCCGTCCCAGTCGTTACTCTTTGTCCCTCGTGATAGAATCGAAAGGATAATATACGTCGTGATAAGGAAATACGATTAAATGGTTGGATTAATCGAAACAGGTAGAAAATTGGTTGGAGCGAACGTGAATCAATTTAATGGACGATTAGCGATCGTTATAAGGTCGCGTCGGTGAGATTAAAAGGGAACGAAACGTGAGAAGTACGGGACGGCGTTAATGACGACGGCTACGACGCGACGAATACGACGATGACGACGACGACGACGACGACGACGACGACGATGGTAGAAAACGCGAAGCGCGTGCAAGAGCGTGCCGCAATCTCGCATAGCGAAGAATTACGAGCGATAGAATCTCGTTTCTCGTTTTGCGGTAGTCGCCCTCTATCTCCGTCTCTCGCATTCGTGCTCACTCGATCATTACGCCATGCATTATTTATGTCATTCCCCGTTCCGGACACAATGTGGGTCCACGAATCAAAATGCATTGCTTATGTAAATGTCGGTCGTGCCCCGCAGTCTTCGCGGGGTGAATTTGCAGTCTGCTTCGAGGAATAATCATAATGATCAATAAGATACACCACCGTCGACGAGGCGTGCATCGTTTCCTCGTGTTTCTGCCGTCGAGTGGATGGAGCTGGAAGAGGGAGCACCATCTCGCCTCGAGCTCATGCAAATCTTGAGGCGCATTGTCTGTTGATATTAGGGGAACTGTTATCGCGTTGCATAATTTTCGTCTTCGCTCTTGCTCGTGTTTGTGCAAGTCGATATAGCAGCGATCGGTTTCCATTTCGGAGTCAATCTCCTTCCTCGCATTTTTTATTATTTATTTATCTACCTATCTACTTTTTAGATATCGTTGCGATTAAATCGCACGATGTTCAATGTACGATTAGCATGTCGCCGGGCCACGCTAGACGCGCTTTCACTTTCCAAACGAAATTTGAATTTTATGAGCGCGCGTAAATCAAGAGTCGACGTACGCGCGATAAAGCCCGAAACTCCATCGTCTTCCTAGGCTATCCATAGGCGAGATTGTAAATTTTGCGATAATTCGAGAACGATTCGATCCTTATTTCTTTACCTTTTGTCCTTTTTCAAAATGTTCGTCCTCGTTACGAGTCTCCGACTCTCGAGACGAGACGGACGAGAGCCGGTTTCCAATGATTCCGGTCGAACGTGCGTCGAATTAAAGGATACAATAATTCGATCTCTCTTTCAGATCGACGAGACAAGTGAGAAAGGAGCTATCTTCGTCGGCGGATTCGCGGTCATATTGTTAACGAATACGGATCTTTGCACCTCGATAAACCATCTCGAAACTTTTGCGCGCTTCTCGAGGAAACGTTTCTCGTTTGCCTTTTGTCCGTTCTTGCTTCTCGCTTCGAGGAGAATTGCTATGGGCGTTCCCATACGGTTGTCTATATATCCGTTCATTTTATAATTCATAAAAACCGACGGATATCGAACGGAAGGTTTCGATCTCGTTAACACTCCAAGACTTCATCGAAAGCTCGTATCGAACAATTGTCTCTCTTTCTCTCTCTCTCGCTCTCTGATGTGGAAGGTATAACGCGAAGTGCCTTTAAACCAAGCGATAATGTAACTTCGATGATCAGGGGCCTTTAGCGGACGGTAGGATCGATGAAGCTAACGTAATTAGTAGCGATGATACGCGGCATTTAAGCGTACTTGAGTGGCTGCAAACGCGACTGATTGGTTCTGTTGGCATTGATGCTGCTACCCCGGCCGTTGTAATGCACGTTGCTGCTCGTGCTCGCTCGAAAGAGCGACAGAGGAGCGCCTTTCGACGCGGAACTAATGCATCTTACTTCGTTGTCGGCTCGCTAAATATTATTATGTTGATTGGTGCTTTGGAAACTGCGTTGTACGTTGATGGATTACGTGGCTCGCTCGTTAAACTTTAACCCGAAAAATCGCTGAGCCGGCTTCGCGAGTCGTGCCTACGTAGCTCGGCTCGTTAAAATCGAGATATTACGTAAAAAATATTTGTGCAATTATTTCCGTTACGTGTTTCGCGCGGCTTAGCGAGACTCCGAGGGAAAACTTGTGCTTTACCAAAGTCGAGATAAAAGATTGAAAAAAGAAGGGGAAACGATGAAACGAAATCTCCTTTACTCTCTAGCATCGAATCGATGCTCGATACACGACGTAACACGGCTACGGGAATCTCGACAAAAGCGGCTTATACCTACGAATGCGATAGCTTTTCTTCTTCTTCTTCTTCTTCTTCTTCTTCTTCTTCTTCTTCTTCTTCATCCTCTTCTTCTTCCTCGTGGAAGAAGAAAAATATGTTGCAAGAGGAATGTAACGAGTATATCGATGGAATTACAGCGTTGCACTTTAAACGTCAATAATTTATCATCTTCCATCGGTCGACGAGGCATCGTATTTAACGGTACATCGAGAGAGAGAGAGAGAGAGAGAGAGAGAGAGAGAGAGAGAGAGAGAGAGAGACGATCCCTATTTATCCTAACGTATCATTGAAGTATCCGACGTATCTTCGAAGAAGTCATCTTACGTGAAAGAAACGGTAAAATTATAGATAACGCGAAGCGTTTCCTATAAGGGAAAAAGAAGAGAAGGGGATGGCGGCGAAATATATCAAGTAGAAAAATAGAAAATATATCTACTCGTTACGTCGATCGGGTCTCACTTTATACCTATTAATCCCTCTTTTTAACGTTATCGCGATATACTACCCATTTTCACGGCTGTTTTCGAGCGATGCGATATTCGAGTGCTGACCGTGTTATTGTGATTGCTCTCGAACGTGAAAAAAGGGGGAGCGCGAGGGTGAGAGAGGAAAAGTGCGGTGGTGTCGGTGATTGGAAGGCCGGAGGGGGAAAGAGAAAGGGGGATGGGGCTAGCCGATTTCGGTGTGGCTCGGAGGTAGGGACTATCGGATAATTAAATCGGCCGCAGGACGTAAAGGACACTGATTGACGTGTGCCGGCTGTGCTCTCTCTCTCTCTCTCTCTCTCTCTCTCTCTCTTGCTCGCTCTCATTATTATTCGTCGAAACGACATAATTCGCGCTTCGCTTTTCGACGAAAATCTAACCGCGTTTTCCGGTGTCGGCAGCGACAACCATCCAGCCGCGCATCCACCCTCCTCCATGCCTCTTCCCGAGCCCGCAAACATATCTGCGGGCAGCCGAGCTCGCCGAAAACTTTCACCGTTTTATCGGACGTTGAACGATGAACATTTGAAAATCGAGCGGAAAAGAGACGATATACATACATACATACGTACATACATACATACATACATATATACATACATACATACATACATACATACATACATACGTACGTACATATATACCCCGTCAAAAGTTTCGAGCACCGAATTCGTTTTCGCATAAATTTCAATTTCTCTCATAAGCGTGTAACTATTTTGTTGAAAAATATTTTAATGAGAATTATCGTACGTTGCCGTACGTCGGTGAGATTTCAAATTTTATTATCTCTAATGAAATCGCAAAGGTACGTTGACCGTTCAACAAATATCTCTGACCATCCGTCGGAATAAATTGTCCAATTATCAATCGATTCTTGGTATCTCCATATATCGTACATGGGGATTAATTTATCGAATCGATAACAACGACGGTATCGATTATCATTATAATAAAAAATTTTTTTCTAGACGGTTCACCCGTTATATCGAAGCTATAGAAGGTGGCGCGAGCGCTCGGCGAAAGCCAATAAATTAATTGGATTGACCGCGAGCGGCTTTGTGCGAACAAATGGGATCAACGATTCTTGCCGATCAGCAGCAGCGGCAGAGTCGATGATGGTGGTGCGTCCGTGCTGGTGGGGTCGGAAACATAAGCACCAGGCGGCAGAAGCAAGCGATTTTCGCGAGTCCGTCAGCGCGCGATCCACGTTAACGCGATCTTCTAACCGGATGTCGACCTAGTCATGCGCTTACACGTGTACCTTGTCGTTTGGAAAAAGAAAAAAGAAAAAGAAATAAAAGAAAAAAGTAAGGGAATATGGATATAGTGACGCGTAAACGTTCGCGCGCTTACTTTCCATCCATGCACTCTTTGCAGTTGTAGCGAAAGAAAGTAATAAAAGTCTCGTTTTATATACATCTCATCGATCTTCTGCGCGATAGTTCATCTCCTAATTTGGAGTATGGTTTTAAACATATAATAAGTTCAAAACTATCGACGTAGTTTCTTCACCGACGAATGATACTTTTTGATTGTAAAGCAATTTAATAAACTCTGCGCGCATATTCAAACGTTACCATAAAGGGATACCATAAAACATATAAGAAATAGAAAGGGTACTTTCCTCGTTAGGCGTTACTTATTATTTCTTCGAACTGTACATAGGTGCTCTTTACTGGTATCCCTTCAACGGCTTCTTCTGCTTACTCGTAAAACGAACGACGCGAGTATAGTAAGCAAGTTACAATATCGGTGTTGTGTCGTTGTGTCAAACTCGTGGCTACGTGGAACGTGGGAGCGAGGTGATCCAGTCGACGACCGTAACCGTGCTTTGGCGTGCTGACGAAGCGGCTTCCTTCTAGGAAGAAGAAGGAAAAAAAGAAAAGAAGAAAGGAAAAGAAAAGGAGGAGGAGGAGGAGGAGGAGGAAAGGATACCGTTATGATACCGGATCTCTTTCTCCATCGAGATTTCGAGATATTTCAAATTATTTTCAATTCTAAGACGAGTTGCCAATATAACGTTCGATTTTTCCTATAAAAATCGTTTAGTTAGCACGGTGGTATATTCGAGGTGGGAAAAGTCATCGAGATTTATCCTTGATAAGAATGCTGTTTCCAAGATCACTTGATACGGGACCAAGATGGAAGAAGAAAAGGGCAAGAAGCACGGGAGGAAGTTAATGCAAGCGTTTGAACTTCTCAGCCTTCGATCTAATATAGTAGCGAGCTCATTAAAGACCGCTTAATGGTCTCGATGCAGCCGGTTGGGTGAGAGCCATGGGGGTGAGGGTTGCGGACGAGGAAGATGGAGAGAGAGAGAGAGAAAGCGAGAACTGTTTTAGCTTTTACGAGGCCGACGTGGCATATCCGTTTTGCGAGACACGACGTGCAAAACGATCGATAACACGGTTGTAACGTTATTACCGGCGGGTATACGGAGGTGGGTAGTAGCACCGGTACTACCGGTAATAATGTGGCTTTTACGGTCGTGCGCGCCGCTACAGCTGCCGCCAAAGTCGGTAAGTGCGGCTTTCCATCGAGCTCTCTCTCTCTCTCTCTCTCTCTCTCTCTCTCTCTCGAAAACGCGACGACGGAAACCGAGCTTCGCGGTACGCGCACTACCGCCTGGAATTTATCGCGCTTTTGCGGCTCTTCGAGCTTTTCTCTGACGATTCCAACTTCCCCAAATCATTTTCCTATACCCATCTCTCTTGCATATCCTTTATTCGACTTTTTATTGAATTCTCATGTGAGATTTCGATTCTTTGTTTTTGTATTTATTCGTTGATTTCTCAACGAGAGGATGCTGCTGATAAGAATTATTATTATGTCGTGATCTATTACACTCCCATGATAGATTTGATAGTATGACTTTTTTCTCTGTATACGTAAGAGGGTATAAAAAAATTTTCGATACCTCCTTCTTTTCGAAGGAAAGAGACAAACGTCGACAGTTTTCACTGTTTTTTGCCGGGCTTAAAGCTCCGAAGCGATATTTCGAATCTACTTGCGAACTTCAAAGCGAGCGGAAAGATAAACAGATTTTCGAGAGGAAACGAAATCTCCCCGATTCTTTTGAAGATCCTTATTTTTCTAAATGACGCTTTCCTATAAGAGGGTACTTAAAAATATCAATGTCTTATTTTCTTTCCACTAATTCGTTTTAAATTCGTTTTATGTTTCAGGGTCCTCCGCAGCCTGGGCAACCGTTCAAGTTTTCGGTCAGTGAGTCTTGCGACCGAATAAAGGAAGAATTTAGTTTTCTACAGGCGCAATATCACAGGTAATTCGTTTTCGCATCACAGATTCTCATTTCCTTGTTCCAAAAGTTCGAAAACCATTGTCCGTGCATATTTACGCGGATTCCGCGTGGGCAAGTATCCGCGAAACGAACGAACGAGTAACGTAGGCGGCTAATCGTTCGACCGGAAGCCAGAGCGAAATAAATTGAAGGGGAAAGGATCAGGAATGGGGAAACGTCTCGTTGGGATTAGAGGTGCACGTGTAGCATCGCGGTTCGAATTAGCACCAATTCATTTTCCAATTCACGCTCGTTCGTTCTTTTGTTTTGTTTTTTTTTCTTTTTTTTTTTTTTTTTTTCTTTTTTTTTTAACCGATTACGAAATTTTCAGTGTCACAGACGAGGAAATCTATCCATCGATTGTTTCGGACAAAGTTTTATCTGGTTAACAACAAAGATCTCATTTTCATTTTATAATTATTCCTTTTGCATTCGTTTAATGTTCGAAATTGTAAAGTTATAATATACGTGGAAGAAAATGTAGCATATAAAAGGAGGTTAAACGAGCGAGCAAGGCCGTTAATCGTGGCACGATCTCTCGCACGCGAAAGAATAAGAAGTCTACGATCAACTAAAGGAACTCTTTCTCTCTCTCTCTCTCTCTCTCCCTTTTTTCGTCTAAAACGATGTGTTGATTTTCTTCTCGCGGACGAACGCGCGCCGATTTCTATCGCGCGTCCTTACGAACACGATAATTTATCTGCCGTCGCTTTGACGTGTTAATTCGCAAAGTCACGTGCCGCACGACTGGCACGGCCACGACGGAAACTTAAATTACTGCTTTCGTGTCGACGCATCGAGAAGGTGCGCCATGTAAGGGACGAAAGGGAGAGGGAAAGGACGGATGAAAGGACGGAGGGAAGGACGGAGGGAAGGACGGAGGAGAGAAGGAGGGTAGAGCGAGTCCTCGAGTCGGCGAGTGCATACATGCATAAATATGTGCCAGAACGTACGTGCGTCGCGTGCGACATTTTCTGGTCGCTCATTGTTTCAAAGGCCTATCGCTTACCTAAGTAAGTACTTACTTACTTACGTACTCGATCGGCGAGCCTCGATATCGAATTTACGTGCGCGACGACGAATCGACCTTTTGCAAAGCTTCTATTTCTTTCTTTCTTTCTTTCTTTCTTTCATTCTATTTCGTTAGTGCTAACGACTATTTTTATCTCCCGTTAAAAAAGAATTCTCCCATTGGTCATTTCTTTTCTACGCGATGCAGCTATTTGCTTTATCGTTTTTATTAAGTAAAAAAGAGATGGTAAAATATTTCGTACCTGTAATACATGCAAAAGAAGTCGAGATAAATAGCGAATATTATATCCGTTCGAACAATCGCATATATCGCGTTAATTTCTCTTCGTCCGGTGCTTTAGTTATCCGCTTAATGATGCGATAAGTATTCGTAAAATTATCGGCCCGATCTTTTCTCCTTTAAACGCGCAGAATATATTCGAATAAAGAGAAGAGAATTTTCGGTGAGTAATGGTTGAAAAAGGAAAAGGGGGATATAGAGATATAAAGAGAAAAATCGTTTTCGCGCAAAAACGATGATAAAAGTAGGAAAATAAATCGTCTAATCGTTGGAAATATGAAATAATCGCTAACGCTGACTCAATTTGTTCGTTAAAAGAACGAAAGGCGAAAGATATAACGGCGAAGGTTCGTATTTGCGAAAATAATTAATAATCCGCGAGATTGGTTATCGATCTTTGTGGGATATCCAGAGCTGCTTTTATCGTCTATTCGATTCCTTCTATTTGCGAGCTTCTTCCTCGCGTTGGAGAATTTATGAAGCTCGCGCGTGCTTCGGTTCCGCGTTATTTCGCAAAATCGAGTTGCGGAGCAGCGGGATTTCCGTTCCGCTTTCGTCGATCGTTTCGCCTTTAATGGATCGTGACTCGTCGAACGCTCGTTCGCCAAGGTAATAACTCTATCGTTTTATTACGTCTACTTGAGTGTTTAACGAATCGAATAAAATTGCGTAATACGTTAAGATTGAAAAGCTTACTTCAAAAGGGAATGATTCTATCGAACGAAAACGATTTTTAAGAGACAAGATAGTCCATTCGCTAAGACCTTCTCGAATCGAATCGTGTCGCGAGTGTGAAATGGAATTGAAATTATCCTAACAAAACGATGACGAACAAAAAACAGATAGAGAGGGAGAGAGAGAGAGAGAGAGGGAGAGGGAAAAAAAGAAAAAGTAGAAATAAAAGAAAAATAGAAATCGTCACGAGAGAAGTACGAAAGGTTAACATTTAAATGTAGCCACGTTCGTAGAGTGGAATTTTAACAATTTCGTACGAACTTCTCTTATCTCCTTACTCCGTAAACGCACACGTGTTTTAATTTAACGTCGCGCCGACGTGCTCGGGATGAGAAGAAGAAGCACGAAAAAAAGAAAAAAGAAAAAGAGAGGAGAACGCGGTCGGGCTAGATATTAATGCTTTGCGCCCTTCCATTTTCCTCTTTCCCTTCTTTTTACCGCGTAGCCTTAAATTGGAACGCGAGAAACTGACCGGTGAAAAAGTAGAGAGACTCTGTGGTTTCACGTCTGGGTTGCGTTGTTGAGCTAGCCCAGAGAGGGAGAGAGAAAGAGAGAGAGAGAGAAATTTAACGCGACACGTTGTAAGCCGCTCTCTCGCGAATAAAAATTCTTTCCATCTCGACTTCGTCTCGATAATCCTCCTTAATTTCAATTTTTCTTTTTTCCTTTTTTTTTCTATACGTTTCGCTGGAAACGCGTTTACACTTGGCCGAGTACAAATTTACGAAATTTCGTACAACGCGTTAAAAAATATTTTATATCCAGACAAATTTGTGCTTTCGAGCACGCATATAAATCCGATAAATAACGCATTTAATTCAGTTTCAGTTTCGAAATATTTCCCAGCCGTAGATATACACATTATTGCAAATCATCGAGCGAATCGTTCGACAGGCAACAAAAAAAGAGAAATACAAAAAAGAGAATGATCGGCAAAATGCAAAATGTATCGTCCATTTTTGAAAAAGAGGGGGTAAAAAGAGGTGGGAGTGAAAATGGCGTGGGAAATTATCGCGGTATCGTCGGCGCATTGCAAAATAAGGGGGAAGGGTGTTGTAACTCGCGAACGTGGCGAATATACGCGCGGGCACGTTCGCCGTGCGTGCGGAAAAACGCGCGTTCGCGAGTCCGCACATATGGCGCATCACATCGGACCATTGTTACGCATAGGTCGTATGTAGAATCATGGACAAGAGAGGAAGGGGAACATCGGCGTGTACGCTGGATTCGCTGTTTTGTTAACGTAATGTCGAACGATACGTTGTTTTTGTTATTAAATTCTGCGTGAATCTTTTAGCGGTGAGTTTATGAACGAGAGAAAAAGAGTAGGATAGGTCGATCGAAGGGAACGAACGAAGCCGCACGAAAAAAACGTTTTGCTAAATTTTGATTTATTTTTATTTCCGATCATTATACAAACGATACCTTTTCTCAACGCATATAATTTACAAGATACATTGTTATTTTTTTAACGAGAATTATACGGTATTCGTGATAACTTAACAAAAATATTATCAACATCTTTCTCTAACACCGAACAATTACTCGTCATTAATTGCTTTAACGAGAAGGGTCTCTTGGATGTGTTTTCACGAGCGATTCGAACGATCGGCTGGCGTCCAATTTTCCCCGTTGGTACACTCGATTACGATTCGAGTCAGCGTGCCGTCGCTGCGCGTGCATGGATAACAGAGAGAAAGAGAGAGAGAGAGAGAGAGAGAGAGAGAGAGAGAAGCGGAGTTAGGGGGTTACGAGACTGCCGTGTAACGAATTATTATCGATGTTTGTTGCGGCCGCGCTAATTGCGTATTTTTAACGGCTTGCCTGCGAAGCGGTATTCATCATCTCCCATCCCCCTCTTACTTTCCCACCAACGCCACGCGATTGGTCGACCGCGTCGATCGAAAAAGAAAACTAGTAGGGTGAACTAATGGTTAGCAGTCATCGATCGATTCTAATTTTTATTTATTTATTTATTTTTTTTTTTTTTTTTTTTTTTTTTTTTTTTTCTTTATTTTATTTCGCTATCCGAAACAAAGGGTAATCGATTTTCGTAGTCAAAACGAAGAATGGCTATACTTTTGTTTATCTTTTTTATGCAGATAAAAATTATCAATTTTTCATTTGAAATATTCGTGCTTTTTAATTCTCTGCCCCCAAATTGAATTTTTGTATTACGTAGGTATTTCGAAACGTTCTCTAAAATTTGTATACCATTGGTGTGTTAGCTCTCGCAACAATTTCCGTTTATCTCTGAAAAGCCTGTATTGCGATACTTTATAATTGATTTTTACAAATCCGATCGCCATCAATCGTAGGAAAGTCACGAAGCAAAAACAATGTACGCGATGTAATCGGATTATCGAGTCCTTTCTGTCAAATAATGTTTACGAGCGTTACTCAACTGCATCCCCATCCTTTCCATAATATAAACAACGACTTTTGATATTTACCTCGCACTTATGATCCGTTATTTGTGTTCTTAAGCATTAAGTTGGACCTGGAGAAGCTTGCTCAGGAGAAGACGGAAATGCAGCGTCATTATGTAATGGTGAGTACATTTTCTTTCTTTCTTTATGTATTTATTGTTTATTATTTTTTTCTTTATTTACCTTTTTCTTTTATGTATATATATATATATATATATATTATTTCTTTCTCCAAGCTTCATCGCGTAATTCTTCTTCGACTATCGTCGAGCGTTCATATGGAATTTGTTCCCTCGAATTAATCGGATATGCTATATATATAATATACCTACGTGCTTCTCGTGCAACGATCGAAATACCGTTAATTTATTTGGCTGCGTGTCTATTAATGAAATTGCTATATTAAATGGCATCGGTGATTCTCAGTGGTCGATAAATTATAATTTGCAGGGAAGCTTAATAATTCAGTGAAACGATATCTATGGAATTTGAAATACGTAGAAGCGATGCACATCATTTTCATAGATATCGTTAAAGCGATCGCGTATGTCCGCGTTTGTTTTTCAATTTTCTTTTTAACGCAAAGAAAGTTGGAGGCGAATCGTAAAGACTTTGAAAACGACTTTTTTTTGTTAATATTTTAATAATGTAATTAACTCTTGGCTACTCTGTTGTAACAAAAGCTTGCTAGCAAACAAACGTTTGGTACGACATTAGCGTACGAGTATAACGTAGGAAACACTTTCGGAATACGCGGTCTCAGAAAATTACGTTAAAACGAAAGCCGCGTTTCGTTGCCTTTGTACTCTCACGAGTTTCCATTTGGCGTTTGTCGAAGGGATGGTAAACAAACGGGAAACAAAAATGAGCATTGCATTAGCTAATGAAAATAACGGGAGAGTGCTTTTCCAAACGAGTATACGATAGGAGTCGAGAAAAATACTCGTAGATTCGACTACTCTTCTTCGCGCGAGAAATTCCAAGGTAAGTTTATATACGTGTGCGTATGTATATATATATATATATCTCCAGTAGGTGCGATTCTATAAGCATTTCTCGAAAGCTTTAGCAATTTTCACGGACACGCGTTTGCTACGGCTGAAAGCGCAAACGAGATTCGCAGGCACTCGAGGTACTCTGTAATGTTGTGTATACGTATCCACTCGTTCTCTCTCTCTCCCGCTCTCTCTCTCGACAGTCCTGTTTGCAGTCACTTTTTGCGATCTCGTAGCCGCACTTTCGCCCGTAGATCTTAGTTATTACCTTACGTCGCGTCGGTCATGCGTGTGTCTTTATTAGCTGCAAACTCGTGCCTTCGCTCTATCTTAGTAGGTCGAAGGTCACTTACCGTGTTAACGTATGCAACAACGAGTATCGATCGCGATAGATCGTAGTCTTCGTCGTCGTTCTCATTCACGATTGCTACCAACGTAGAACGAACTTTGTACAATAATTTATAGGGTACGCTCGTTGACTGCGTGACTACGTTCGATGCAAATCGCACGATATAAAATGCAGCCCGTTCGCTCAGCCGTGGACGTGGCACTTCCGGCGATTCACGCAACGCGAAAGATAAATCGATCGATCTCGATCAACGAACTAGGCGCGCCATTTTCTCACGTCGATTTTGCGATCCCTCGCTGCGGCCACGATTAACGCACTTGAATTCAAATTTACGCGAGCCTGCCTTTCTACGTATGTAGAATTTCTCGTTATTATAGCTACGATAGGCATCCCTCAATCGGTTCGATGCTTAAACGAGTCCATTCGTTATTAGAGAGCCTTTACTGGCATGCTCGCTTCTCGCGCTCCGCCGATGATCGATCGTCCTCGAAGGTAACAAAAATGTATTTTATCGGATCGTTTCGCAAGCCGGACACGCAGCAACAGGTATATATATGTATATGTATATGTATATGTATATGTATATACAAGAGAGAGAGAGAGAGAGAAAGAGAAGGTATTTAGTTAGGTACGTACACCTGTTCGTTGCACAGACGATCGACCGCTCGACCGACCGACCGATCG
>NC_140810.1:207500-497500 GCF_050613455.1 Vespa mandarinia | reverse complement strand
ATTTACTCGACGCCACACCGTTTATCCCTTCTCCCTTTCTTCCTCTCCTCTCCTCTCCTCTCCTCTCTTCTCTTTTCGTGCTCGCCGTGGTCTCGCATTACAGCTCAATTTGGTCCGCTTTCCGTAATCTCCTAATCTCGTTCGATCGATGTAATCTCGACTCGGCAGTCCATGTCGGCTATTTTAAAGATACTTTTCGAGGAGGAAGAGAGAGAGAGAGAGAGAGAGAGAGAGAGAGGGAGGGGCAGGGAGGGATGCTTTTTAAGAGACTCGTTTTTAAATTTAAGCAGCCTATCGATTTTCTCGCGCTCCAGATAATTCCATCCGGATTCGGAAACACTCCTCGACAGATCGATAATGCTAATCGGATTACTCGGTGTATGTTTTGTAATCGCTTCTTTACGTTCGATGAATAATAATTTATGTCATACGTAGTTATCTTTCGCCATTCATAAGTTTTCATGATAAGTTTGTCTGATATACAAAAAACAAAAAATCATATACAAAAGTTATGTTAATGAAACTGTTTATTTTTCTTGTTTTTTTTTGTTTTTTTTCCAGTACTACGAGATGTCGTACGGGCTCAACGTGGAGATGCATAAACAAGTGAGTAGTTAAAAAATTCATATAAGTATATTTACGAAGATAAGTATAACTTTACTAGTCGCGATGCATGAGCACGCGTGACGTCAAATGCTTGACTTATTAATCGGTCGGCCTAACTCGTGGGGCGCAACACTTTAATCCAAAATTAAAGGGCCGAACGAGAAGAGGAAGCTCGGATTAGAAGGGTGATATCCGAGCCCTCGGGGTCGTGGCTATTGAATAAATATGTAAACAAGGTAATAACATGCAAATAGCATGGTGACCTTCTTGGCGAACGGCTTTCTCTTCGTTGAAGATCGTGAAAAGCTCGCCGGAAAGAATAGTAGAGTGGGCTTTCGAAAGTTTCACAAGAGAAATTATTCAACCCCATCGTTCTCCAGAACAATTTCCCATCGAATTGACTAGTGGAACGAATGTCGACATTTATTCTTAAGATCATTTAAAGATTTCTTCTTTTTATTTTTTCTTTATATACTCTTGAACGAGTATAAAATGTGTTCGTATCCGAGAAGATTGCGATCATAACTTTCATCGATTATTTTCGACCGGGACGAAAATTGCGGCTTTCGGTGTACAAAGGTGAGGAGATTGCGCTTTGATATAACCTTTGATATACCTTTAGACTACGTTCAAATACGTTCGAATATAAATCGTCGATATCTTTCGGATAAACTTCTACATACGTACGTTTCCAAGAGGGGAAATTTATTTCAAGATAAGTCTCATTCGCGACACACACCCAAGGTATATTAGATAGCTTTTATATCTTTTTATCCGAGAGAACGTTCGATTACGCGCGTGTACCATCTTTACCTTCATTTTCAACGCCTTCTTTATTTTCTTTTTCTCTTCCTTTTTTCTTTTCCTCGTTCTTTCCTCGCGGTCGAGATTTATCGCGCAAACGAGAAAGCTAGGATAGAGAGGATGGACGATTTATTTTTTCTCTCTTTTTTTTTTTTTTTTTTTTTTTTTTCTCACACTTTTCTTTTTTCGAGCAAAAAACGCGCCTTCTCTTCCATCTCGCAGGAGTGCTAGGTAGAAAATTTATTAGGTTCGCGTTAATATCCCGACGAAAAGGTGGCCTGTGGATGTTGGTAAAAAGATGTCGGAGCCTAAAGCGACGGTTTTACGTAAAAAGCGTGCGCGTATACGAGGTATAGAGAGAGAGAGAGAGAGAGAGTGCGGCTTTTCGTAGTGCGCGGAAGGCTCATAAATATCGTCACGGATTATTTAAAGGAGGCGAGAGCGTACGGCAAGCATACGATGTATGCCCGGGACGAGAACATCTTTCCAAGTCGCACAAAATCTCGATCACGAACTCGCGAAGATAAATAGCCCTCCTCCCTCCTCTCTTTTGTTTCTTTTTCTTTTCCTTTAAGCCTGCGCTCTCATCTCTTTCTCTCTTTTCACCTCCCTTCCATCTGAATTATACTGCCTCCTTCTTTCCTTAACTCGCCTTCTTCGTCGTCGTCGTCGTCGTCGTCGTCGTCGTCGTCGTCGTCGTCGTAGTAGTCGACGTGCCAGGAATAATGTTCGCGTTTATTGAATATTTAGCAGTTGGCCCCGTTATTTCCTCCTTCTTCCTTCTCCATCTCTGTCTCTTTCATTCTCAAGCACGATTTCCTCCTTCTTTTCTTCTTATTCCGGGCGGATGCGCCCCGCAAATCGTAAATCGGACTTCGTGTCGGCCGGGCGAAAGAGAGTTCGCTCTCTTAGCTCGAACCCTCCTTTTCTCTTTTTCTTTCTTTCTCCTCCTCCTCCTCCGTCTCTTCTCTTCTATATTTCCCTACCTACTCGAGCAAGACACAGAAGTAAAGAAGAAATGGCACGAGACGATTCATAAATTAGCCGACGGTCGTGCGGATCGAAACTAAAAGAGAGAATCGTCGTGGAATAGTCGAAGAGTGAAGAGAGAGAGAGAGAGAGAGAGAGAGAGAGAGAGAGAGAGAGAGAGAAAGAGAGAGATAGAATAGAAGGAGAGACATTTTTCTGAAGGGGAATGGCCACGCTATTCTTTCTAAAAGAAGAGACACGAATTCCATTTTATTTTCTTTCTTTCTTTCTTTCTTCTTTTCTTTTCCTTTTCTTTTTTTTCACATTGACACGTCACACATGTGTTCTTTCGCGACAACGTACCAACGAGTAATTTTTACAGTTTACAAATCAAGCGATTCGACCACGTAGTTTATGAGAAATCTCGCGCATCATCGTATACGATGCTCTTCCTATTTTTCGAGATTTCGCGTTAAGCGACGATCGCGAGAACGATGACGATGATAATAAAACGAAAAGTACGACGTGTCGAATGGGGAGTGAATCGCGTTCCCGAATACAAAGGGGATGGCGAACGCAAAAGAGAGAGAGAGAGAGAGAGAGAGAGAGAGAGAGTGAGGAAGGGTTGGGGGAGTTGCGAAAGGGCAAAATATTTCCCCCTTCGCTCGTGAAACGTCGAATGAAATTTATCGAGGTATACCGGGGCCGAGTGGGTGCACGTATTAATCGACCGACTCTGCTCGATGTAAGTGTCGATGTAAACGCGACCCGCTATCACAACGACGCGTAATTAACGCGGGGTAATGCTTGACAATTACCGTCATCGTCATCATTCATCCGGCCGGTGCGCTCCGACCTGTTACGTTTTCCCCATCCTCCCTTTCCTCTATTTCTCGACACTTGTGCCACGCTAAATAATCGTCCGTGACCGACACGCTTCGCGCTCCGACGAGTTTTAACTCTTTTTTTTTCTTTCTTTTTTTTTTTTCTTCTTTTTTTTCCTCTGTCCTTTTTATCGCGTAATTAAGTACGATAGCTGGCGCATTTCCGGAGATAATTAGAGTATCAAAGTTTCTTCCGTGACACATTTTCTGACGATTACGTTATTTAAGTCCGAAGAAAATAAAAGGAAAAAAATAAAGAAAGAAAGAAAAATTGTAAAAGGAAATTCGTGCAATCTCTGTATGTCGGATAAAAGATGGACCGTTTTGATATTTCATCCGCAGTCGTTATTTATTACGCGCCGATGAAGCGAGGTTTCTCTCTCTCTCTCTCTCTCTCTCTCTCTCTCTCTCTCTCTATCTATCTATCTATCTATCTATATCTCTCTTGGACTCTGATATCGTTCGATTTTTATTTATCGTTTCGCATCACGGAACGACGATCACGGTCGCACGCTGGGTTTTTATTGCGGCGCGACGATCACCGGGACTCGGTCCCGTTTTTATTTGCAGGAAGCGACGCGTATTGTAAATGTTTTCGGGCATTACTCTCGATTTTACTAACGCTATTACCAGCGATTCCGGGGCGCTCTGCAATACGTGTCGGGCAGTTGGAAAATTCACGCATGAAAAGTACCGACGGCCACCGCGAGTGATTCGATTTCGTTGTTTTGCGTCCGATTCGCTGCTTCCCATTCCCTTACCCTCTTCCTCCCGGTCGCTCTTCTGGTTACCATCACTATCAACGGCAGCAGTAGCAGCAGCAGCAGCAGCAGCAGCAGCAGCAGCAGCAGCAGCAGCACACCGGCAGCGTCACCCTCGCTCGTTCTCTCGCTTGTCTCTCTATCCACCCTATATAGTTCGCTCATTATTCATTTATCGGTTTAACGAGCACGTCCGCGAAAAAGCGCCACAGAATATTGGCCGGTCGATAGCGTAGAATCGGCCTTTTCGAGGACGACGCGTCCTGTCCGTTCCGCCATACCCGATGAGAACGCTCTCTCTCCTCCTCTTTCTCTCTCTCTCTCTTTTCTCTTTTTTTAATTTGAATTTGCTCGCGGTCCACGACGACCAAATTAGTCCATTTCAAAGTCCGGTACAAAACGAGAATCGAAACGAATCGATTGTTACTCGTTCGAATAATCTTGTCTGCGGTGGGATTATTAATTCGCCGATAAAAGAAGGATTTTCCATCGGCGATCCCACTGTTTCCTTCTCTTTCCCTCTCTCTCTCTCTCTCTCTCTTTCTCTCTCTACTTCTCGGCAGAAAAAAGAGGTGAAGAAAAAAATCGTTGATACTTTTGGAGGAGCAGATGACGACAGTTTATCGCCTTTTTACGATGAATAACGAATTCGTCGTTCTCTCGTAGTTGCGACGAACTCAAAGGAATAGTAATTCGTGATATGCTGAGGTCGAGTCCCTTCGTCGCGTGGAGCTTCGACTAGAGCCCGTTTTCAATCTCCCCTGAATGACCGCAAATCTAGGCTTCATTAATTTCGCGGCGTACCACCCCGAAAAAGCATGCTCGAGGAGAGGAATCTCGTCAGGTGCTTCATGAATAACCTCTCGAAAGCGTCCGACGCGCAATGCGATGCTCCCTCCCTCAAAAACTTCCCTCTCTATCCTACTATCATCGGTACTCGCGAGAGGGGTGACTTTAAGCTGGTACGGAAGCGAGCGCGCGCGCACGCACACACTCACACGCACGCACACACACACATACACACCCGTTACCAGCTCTCGTTTTTTCCACCTTTTTATTGTGTCTGCAGCAGCAGCAGCAACGTCGCTGCTTCGGTCCCCGTGTCTACATAGGAAAGAGATAGAGATAGAGATAAATAGAGATAGAGATAGAGATAGAGAGAGAGAGAGAGAGAGAGAGAGAGAGAATGCGTGCGCGCGCGCATGAGTGTGTAGAGAGGAACAGAGAAGCAGAGTGAAAGAGAGCAGATGGAGGTTGCAAAAGAAGAGAGAGAGAGAAAAAGGGCGAGGTCGAGAGGAACGAGCGAACGGGTGGAAAACGCGATGCATCCTGGAGGGTGGGAGGATAGGTAGGGGCGAGTGGTGTGGCTGCCGACGAGGGAGGCTGGTTTCACAGGCTCGCTGCCGCGCTCTGTGGTCGGGGAAAAAACGAAGAGCAAAATTCGCTATCGGAAAAATCGAGCCATTCGCCCCTCCACGGTCCCTCTCTACGGTCCCTCCACGGTCCCCTCCAGGGCCACTCCTCCATCTCCCATACATGCGTCTACTACGCGCCAGCCTCTCTTTTCTCTCTGTCTGCCTTAGCCGAGCATACTCTCTCCAACCATCTCCATCCCGTATTCCGCTCGTCCATTTCATTCTCTTCCTCTCGCCCCAGAACCCCTTTACGAAGCGACTGTGTTTGTATGCGCGTACACGTGCGCGCGTTGTGTGGCTTGGCGTGGCCGCGGAGGAACGAGTCGCAATATGTGCACGATAAAATATACACAGAAATGTCTACCAGCCGCGGCGCGCACGTTTCTACATTCTTTTTATCCTTCGCCGTATTTCGTCCGCCGCGTCTATACGTGTAGGTACATGTACGTTTGTGCGCGCATGTGTATTATATAGATAGATGGATGGATAGATAGATAGATAGATAGAGAGAGGGGGAGGGGGGAGGGGGGGAGGGAAAGAACGCGCACGTGTTATTCTTTCAGCACGGTGGTATTCGCAGTACGAAGCGGGCCACCACGTATTCGATACACGTCTTCTCTCGGCGCTCGCGATCTCCCAACACGATAAGTTCTTTCAACCGACACCGGCTTCGATCCTCTCTTTCTCTTTCTCTCTTTTGCTCTCCTTTAGACTGCTACACCGCCCAACAACAAACACATACAAACATATATTCGCACACCTATCCGAGCGTCCGTGTGACGAGTGAATTTTTTGCTTCACTACCGGAGGAAGAATGCTGCACGGAGACGATGCGAGATACGAAAAGGTTTTATCCGGGGCAGCTCGGCTGCCTGGAAATACCGCGTACTGAATTGAGAGCGACTCTCTTTTCCACGAATAGAAAGAGAGTCAGAGGTTGGGAGGAGTGAGAGGAGGAGAAGCTAATGCCGATATTTCCCAGCTAGACGAATGCATCCACTCGAGCGATGCGCTTCCTGCGAGGTTATCCCCACCTTTCTTTCTCTCTCTCTCTCTCTCTCTCTCTTTCTCTCTCAAACTTTCTCTCTATTAGCTTTGACGCGTAACTCGTCTCTCCGTCGCGAAAATGCAGAGAGCCGTCCCTTTATGAAAATTTCGTCTAAGCTACACGAGCAACGCGAGAACGGGCTTTGAAATTTTCTAAAAAGGAAACCCCGACGAATCGAAACGCGTTTTATTGGGTGGTACGACGAACGCTGGCTGATTTTTAATTACCGTCGGAGCTCGTTTCGCAGAGGACCTCGATATTCGTTCCATCGACGAAGAAAGAAGAAAAAGAAGAAGAAGAAAAAAAAACACCAATACCACGATCCTTATCGGGACGAAACGCTTTGACGAAAACTTCGCAAAGAGTCGCGTAAACGGCATGAATTTTCATCACGCGTCGTTTCCTTTTTATATCGAATTCAAGATTCAGGAAGTACCTACTACTCAGAGCCGCTCGAGGGAGAAATACGGGAGAGAGAGAGAGAGAGAGAGAGGACTCGCTTAATTCTCGCGTCTTCGAATGGGTACTTAAATTTCTTGCTTTTCTAGCCCAAGCATCCTCCGACATACCGTCGTAGGTCGTTAACTTTGTTGGAAAGGGCTACTAAGAAGGAGGGTGTTCTTCGTCCGTTCTCCGAAAGACCCTTCGGAGGTAGTAGTATCACCGCACAGCTCCAAATATTCTTCTCGCGTTAAGCTTCGGACGTCGCCGTAACTACCCCAGGAGCGCGTTGGGGGATCGCTTTTATAGCTCGCAGAACTTTTACGAGGAGTCCTCTACTTTTGCGTTCACCGCGAGAGAAACTCATCCTTTTTTCTTTATTTTTACTTCGGTTCAAATTTGTGAACGAGTTTCTTCTACGCTTACATTTACGAGTCTCGAGTTTTTTCTTTTTTCTTTTTTTTTTTTTTTTCTTTTTCCTTCCTGCTTTGCCAAAGTACCCACATTTAATGATACTACCTAGGTGTAATATCATTTCATTTCTAACGTCGATACGACATATACCATTTGTTTTAACGAAACGATACCCCTGCGAAAAGAGAAAAGGATCTACGCCGTGGGCTTATTTACGCTCTATCTAACGGCAAGTCTCCGAGCTCTCCTTCCTTCGCTTTATGTTCGTTGCTTTACACTTTTATATCGATGCCCTGACGTTAGCGTTATGCCGGCTATCAACGAGAGAGCTAAAACCCTCCGACCTTTTCCATAGTCACGGGGGTGTCGTTAAGAGATCGCCGCTTACTATCCTCCTTCTTTTTCCCGTTATTCCCCTAGGAAAACCCTTTTCCATGGATACGTAGTAACTCGAAACGACGAGCGAAGGACGATAAAAAAAGAAAAAAAAAGAAAAAAAAACGTATACAACGATCACATTCGATAAGATCGTTACCTTTTACTCGATCCCACGGTTGATTTACATGTTACGATTTTCAAGAGTCGTCATAAAAGAAAGGATGATAAAGAAAATAAATACCTACGGGTGTGTTTCGTCGAGAACTAATTAGTGACACGCGCGTGTGCGCGCGCGCGCGGAATAATCCATTTACGTTTGAGTAATCAGAGAGAACGATCACTCGACATTTATCGTCGAAGCGTGGCTCCAAGCGTGTTATCGTTGTTGTTCTCGTTGCTGTTCGCGATGAATCATGAGAATTTAATCGTACCGCCAAAACCGGCCGAGACTTTCCAATTAATCGAGACGTCCTTTCAGGTGGGCTTTATTCCTCCCGCGTTAAGTTAATTATATCCTGTGGGCTAACCTCTAGGACGACGGTCTTGTTTTCCTCTATGTTCATCGTGGAATTACGAAGGGTCGCTCGTCGACTATAATTCCTTGGGTATTTCGGTGGTGGGCGTGCGGTGTGCTGCTACCGCTCGTAAAGTCGCGTTCACAATGTGAATTCTCGTTTCGTCGACTCTGCGACGTCGTCGACATCGTTGACATCGTTGTCCTTGTCTTCCTTGTCGCGTCGTGCAAACGAGCCTGAGGCGACCGGCTGTCGGATGAGAGAAAGAGTGAGAGAGAGAGAGAGAGAGAGAGAGGGGGGGGGAGGCAGAGCAAGAGGTGCGCAAGAGGAACGCAAGTGAGGAAGAGATAGAAAACTTAACGAGGGCGCCAGGGAAAAGGGTGTTCTTGCTCGGAGTCACGGCACTAATTTGCTCGCTTCGTGGCACAGCGGATATCATTCCGGCGTGTTTTCAGCGCCTCCGCGTTAATTACCGCGGTCGTATTTGCGTCGACTAAGATGGAAACGAGTCTTATACAATCGTCTACAACACTCCTACTTCTCCCTGTTTTTTCTTTTTTTTTTTCCTTATCTTTTCTTTTTTCTTTTTTTTTTTTTTTTCTTTTTTTTTTCGAACAACGTTTCAATGACTTCCCCGATGAGTTTTCTCCTTTTACCGTTTCTTTTTCACCATCTACCAAAATAAACAAAAAGTTATTTTTAAATTTAACAAACGCCTAAGCGTATGCACGAACGCACGCATACATTTTGAAAGACATTTAATCACAGAATCCTCAAACTCTACGATTCATATTGGAACACTTGAAATCGATTTAATCGGCAATAATCTGTAACACGAGCGAAGGGATAGCGTACTCGAACTCGAAATCGAGAGGCCAAAGTGTAGGGCGAGGAGATAGAGGTCGGCTCTGGCGGCTAGTCCGTTAATGTTTAGCGCAATCAGCGATAATGGCGGTCTATGGCGCGTTTAATCAAGGCAGTAGTCCGTTGCGGCTTGTGGTTCGAAAGCGGCCGCCTGGCCCACGGTGCAAAGGAAAGGGCTTGGCGTGAGGGTGAGTGCATTGGAGTGTGCACGAGAGAGAGCGAGAGCAAGAGTGAGGGGGAGAGAGAGACAGTAAGAGGGTAGGATATATCAGGTGGGCTTAGTGGTCTCTGCTGGCCTCGCATCGTCTCGACCAGAGAGTGCCCACCGTACCTCTACACACGAATGTATCGTTGTTCGTGTTTGCGGCCAGGATCGCCAACAGACCGGACTGTCCCTCTCTCCCTCTCTCTCGCTCTCTATATATCTTCCCTTTCTCTTTAGCCGATCGAAGCTACTCGCTCGCTTGCGGTCAAAACGCCGCGAACTCTCCTACTCGTCCATCAGTTCTCTATACGGCTATATACCTCTATTGCTGGTGATTGTTTGGCTAGGTAGTCTGTGTGCACCGACCACGAAGGAGGATCTTTACACGAATTTCATGAAAATGTTTGTTCAAAGTCAAAGATCGGGAGATGGTTCGGATATTCTCTTAAGATAACAAACTTAAAGTATCCTTTGTAGATTCGTAGACAAATTCGGATTTTGAAATTTCTTGTTATTAGACGCTACTCATTTAATGGAATTTCGAGCCGACAAGATGGAAACGTTAGAAGAGCATGGAGAGAAGGGCTGAGGAAGCCGCTGGAACGGCACGACAGTCTTCGGTTAAACGAGCAGCCGTATATAAACGACCAATTAGGAATGCCGTAACAGCGATACGAGCTCGTAACGCTCGGGAGCGTCTTCGTAACTCGGCAATCTCTTGGCAGCCTTAGCAAGCTTCCCTCCTAACACCTACCGGTACATCCCTCCTAATAGCTGGGCGAAGCCAACCCGTTGTTATTGGCTGCTGGCACCGGCAGAAGCTCTCGCAATAGCACCTTTCTCTCTCTCTCTCTCTCTCTCTCTCTCTCTCTCTCTCTCTCTCTCTCTCTCTCTCTCTCTCTCTCTCTCTCTCTCCCCGTCTGTCTCCTTTTCTCTTCTCCTCCTCCTCTCACTTCCTCGTCTAATATCCTGAGTGGCGCTTATTTGCCGGCCGTAACCCACTAACACGTTGATCGATCGTTCTCTCGTTCTCTTTCGGAAGGACGACGAAGGGGAAGATTACTAGGAAGACGACTTCTGGAGACCCGTGCGGTAAGAGTGGAATCGAGAGAGGTGGAAGGGGAGGCCGACGGGTAATTAGATACTCGAAGGTAATCGACATTCTCGAGTAACCGCCTACGCTGGCGAGCTCGGGCTTGTCCGTACAAGAGCCAGGGATTCTGTGTACATCGTGTAAGCCTTATTAACGTCGATTGATTTTACTCGATCGTTTAACGCTTAACGATAATCATTTGTTCTCTCGAATTCAACGTTCAATTGAAATCCTTCATGCATCTCAAGTCGAGTTTCGATCGATCTTCATTTTACCACTGTACGTACAAATATTTTTTACCCTCGAAGAATGGAGAAAAATACAAGTGGCTATAAATTCACTTCTCTTCCAGCGGCATCGATTTGTTTCGGTCAACCCGAAGGCCGATACGTCGGCGGACACCCGGTGTATCGAAGTATCACGGGGGGTCGAGCCACTCGAATAGAGAAGAGTGGAGACTGAGTGAGAGAGAAAGAGAGAGAGAGAGAGAGAGAGAAATACTCGAGTGCTGAGACAGCACTCCGACGTTCAAACATCCAAACATCCTGATCTTTCGCCGTCTGTTGGATCCTCCACCTCTTCCTCATCCTCCTGCTTCCCCTACCTTTTCTCTTACCCTCCTTTGCCTCCTCTCGGCCGTGAAGCTCGAGTGGCCACTTATCCTCCTCCATCGCTCCTTCTTCCGTCTTCATTCCCAACCTCGTAGTAGGCCCACTTCACTTCCCATCTTCTCTCTTCGCCTCTCTCTCTCTCTCTCTCTCTCCCTTTCTTTCTATCTACCTATCACTCTCTACATTCTACCTTTAGCTGCTCGTCGTCTCGTATTCGCGATTGTAGTGCAACTCGTTGATGGCAAAGCTTCCAGGTGTGGGTAACGTTTCTGCGTAGGTGTTCGTCTGTGTAGTCGAGTCTTCCTATATATATACTTTTCTCTCTCTCTTCCATCTCTTTCTCCCTCTCTCATCCCATCTTTCTCCGTCGAAAGCAGAAGAGGGTGGGTATAGACGTTGGTGCACACGTACGAGGGGTGTCTACGTTCTCTAAACGGCGACCACTTCAAGTCAGCCCACTCCACGAAGCAGCAACCACGATGAACCCCCGGAATTGATTGCAGCCTGTTTACCCTCGAACGTTCGCACATAATGGCCGGCCCTCCTCCGCATTGTCGATTGCTCTTCGTCTTCGGTGGCTGCCTCGGCACGAACCCCCAAAGACCTACACTACTACTGGCAGCATTGCCAACACTGCACCAACACTCGATCTATATGTGTGCACTCTCGTGTAAGCTTCTCTTCGTCCTTTGCAATTCGTTCGTCATCGATCCGAGGCGCTGCTGCAGTCTTCGTCTGCGGAAGAGATCGTTTGATCCAGATGCAATCGAATCTGTTTTTCAGTACCTCTTCGTTCCTCATTTCGTTCGTATTCGTTCGTTTTCTTTTATGCAAAGGCTGCCTTTTCGTGATCGGCTCTTTGAAAACGATTTTTCATCATTTTTCTTTCATCTTATTTTCCTCTATCTATTGCAGTCTTTTTGAAATTTTCGAAAGAAAAATAGAGAGAGAGAGAGAGAGAGAGAGAGGGAGGGAGGGAGAGAGAGAAAGAGAGAGAAGAATCGTTAACGAATAGAGGAAAGATCGAGGTTGCGATTTAATCAAACTAATCGAGTTACGTTCGCGTTTTGCATGAGATTTGTAATCTCGGTATGATATCTTAATTTCCATGCTCGCGGGGTATATATGTAGGTAGGTATATCTAGGTATGTATGTAAGTCTAGATATGTATGTACATACATATCGGTGGGCGGCAAGATTTCTCGTCGCAGCTGTTTAACTTCGGAAACTGCGGGCGTTTAGTCGTGGCTGAAATTTATACGCCCTCGAGCATTTCGTCGTATACAGTACTTACTTTATAGGTGTATCGCTTATACGTCGCGAGATGCTTTGCGGACAAATATGCCGCTCTCATATCTCGACCGAGTTAGCCGAGCTTTTCTTAATAAATTTCACGTTGGGAAAGGATATAGGAAATTATTTGCGAACACCCGGCGCGCTCTCTGTAAGCATCGATCGATACGCGAACACACAAAACGGATATTACGTTGGTCGGTTGTTAGTCGACCAGTTTTTCCGGACACGCGGAGGGTCGACGTTAATGATTTTCGCGCGCTCGTTTCGACGATCCTGTAATTATAATTTAATTACACGAGAGCCAGTAGACGAACGAACGGGACTGATTGCCCGTTATTTAAATGTTAAAATAATTAAGTGGACTGAGCGAACGCGTACTCTCTTTTCTCTCTCTCTCTCTCTCTCTCTCTCTCCCTTTCTAACGAAAATGAGAGAGAAAGAGAGTGAAAGGATCAATGGAAAAAAATGAAGAGTAGAAAATCTCACGTTGACGAAAAAATGCGTTGCCGAACGTGTCATCGTCCAGTTCGCAATTACACGTTCCCTCTCTCTTTCTCTCTTTAATTCTCTCCTCTCGCTCTCGCGTACGCAGCCCACTTTACCAACCATTGCCCTCCATAGCGCAAATTCGTGGTGAAACCACCATCGTTCGCACCTTTCGTTCCAATAACCGGTATAGCCACGCTCGGAATTAGGAACGAGGTTTCGCATAAGTTACAGATTGGGATTATCATCGGAGAAAACATATAAAATGAAAAATAAAAATAAATCGCAAAATCGTGTCATTAGTTTTTTCCACAATCCACTCACATATCGTCGATACGATTTTGATTTTCAATTTGCAAACGAAGGGACGATGACTCGTTCATGCACATCCATAGATCGAAACTCATATACGATGGAACGATATTTCCGATTTCCCGTCGGTTAAAATAATTCGTTAGCAAGTCGACATTTAGCGAGTCGACGGGAGCTTCGTCATTTTTTCCTGGTGCGGACGAAAAGCCCGGAGGCGAACGAACGATACGAGAGAGAGAGAGGGAGAGGGAGAGAGAGGGAGAGGGAGAGAGAGAGAGAGAGAGAGACTGACCGAACAATGTCCACACTGAAACGAAATGTGACGCGAGTAGAGCACGGTTTGCAGCATCGAAAGCACCAAGCGCATAAAATTCCATCGAGGGGTAGTTTGTCCCGACCACCTTTCCCACCACCATCCCTCAGGCTCGCCCGTCGCATCACATCTCTCTCTCTCTTTCTCTCTCTCTCTCTCTCTCTCTCTCTCTGTCTCTCTCTCTCTCTTACGATCTATCTGTCTCTCTTCCGACAAGCAGCACCGCGGAAAATTAACCGAATGACAATAGCGAGTTCTAATATTTATACGAGCAATTTTCGACGCGGTTGCCTGGCAGCCTGCTCTCTACTACCATCGCTACGAGTCATCTCCGTGAGATCGCACGACTCTCTCCTCCCACTGTCCCATAAATCGTACTCACCTATGTACGTACGTCATGCAAGAGAATATCGTCTGAACCAGAGGACACGTACAAATTTTTACTCGTTCAACCAAAAGTATTTCCTCCATTTTTACATTTCTTTAGATACACGTACCAACATAGATATGTTGGTATGTGATTAGGATTGTTACATTTTTTATGTCGGGTTAACTTGAAAAAAAAAAAAAATAGAGAGAAAGAAGTATCAACGTCAAGGATTAATGGGACAGATGCGATCATCGAGGTTTCCAAGCCTTTCGGAATAGATAAACTGGTCGTTCGTTAGGGAAGAGGCAAATTGATTAAATCTAACTTCTGATGCGAGCGCCAGTCGCGTTACGATGGACAATGCTCGACGTAGAGCTTTCAGCGAGCAGGGTATAGAGTATTCCATCGATAGAGCCCACATATGGAGTAGACGTAGATGCGTGTGCGTGAGGAGGTACCTTAATGCATACAGGCGCGCGCGTGCACCACACACCCACACATACATATATACAGGAGAATAAGCTACGCCGTACATCCGGTATTCTCCGCAACCCGCGAAATATTGCAATCACGCGGACGTTAGCCGGGCTTTACAGCGAGTGCAGCCAGTGTATAGGGGCTTACCAGAAACCAGGGAGTTAGCCGAACACGTCGGTTTATTTGCTCGTACAGCATAATACCAGGAAAGTCCGACGAGCGCTGGAGCGGTGGAGGCGTTGGCGACGGCGGCGGTGGTAGTAGTGTCGATGGTGGAGGTGTGGCGGTGGTGTGGTGGTGTGGTGGTGATGGTGGTGGTGGCGGAGGCGGTGATGGAGCCAGTGGTGGTCGTTGGTTTACTCGTTAGAGCGAGTAACGTGCCGTTTTACGGGCGCGCAGGCGTTGCTTTATCTCTCTTTCTCACGCGCGCGCACACATACATACACAAACACACATATAGAATCGTTCGCTCTCCTTCCTATTCTCGATGCAACGGTGTTACCGACGACGTGGTAGTAAGAGAGAGGAAGCAGAGCGTGGCTTTGTTGCCGCAAACTTTCGCTCCGTCAGAACACTCGCCGCTGACCCTTCAATTAAATGTTTCCAGATACACTCTAGAGCGTACTTCTCCGTTATTATAGCGTGGTTGCCCAACGAATTAAGGACTTTTATGGATGAGCTGGACTACGTCTGTTTCGTTATAAACTCGATATTTAGCGTATCACGATCGGAAATACGAACTCTATATTTCAATACTCGATTATATTTATCTCTGTCGTATCTATTTTATTCTCTTCCTCTTTCTATCAATTTCGAAAGAACGACGACAATTCGTGGTATTCGTCAAGTTTCTCGACGCGTATTGGAACATCGAGGTTACGATGAAGATCGTGGTACGAAGGAAGGCACGAAATAAGAGGGAGAAAGAGGAACGGATGGGAGTGAGGTGCTGAAAGAGCATTCGATGCACGTCACCGTTTTACAGGCGAAGAATTTTATCGGCGGCACTTCGTCGCTTTGCATTTTTATGCGAGGAGTGTTGCTGCCAGCTTTCAGGTATATATACCCGTCTATAATACATACGAAAGGCACCCGAGAGTGCTTGTACGTGGGCGCGCGCTCGCTCGCTCGTTCGTATACACACATACAGAAGCACGCTTGTATCGCATCGACTCTCTCTCTCTCTCTCGCATAGCTGCCGTTGCCACTAAGGGGGCGAGATCGCGATGGTGGGTGCTGAGTACATGAGTATACTCGAGAAAGAGAGAGAGAGAGAGAGAGAGAGAGAGAGAGAGAGAGAGAGAGAGAGAGAGAGAGAGAGAGCACTTTGCAAGAGCTTCTTGCGGCTTTCGCGATATTACGAGCTCGGGCACCCATGCTTCCGTCTCGACGTGTCACGACCCCTCCCACGCTCCTTCAATTCCGGAAAGAACGAAACAGCCAGAGAAAAGATAATATGTGTAAAAGCCAAGCTTAAGCTTCTCCCATTTGCACGTCGGATTTCCTCTTTTATCGATTCGTCGATTTTACGAATCTATCGCGAAATAATCGTGTTTGACATTTTATCACTGCCGTATATTCTTATTTTCTTTGAAATTAAATTTCATTGTTTTTGCGCTACAATCATTGGAGATAGAAAAAGAGAGATTATTAAAACGATTACGCGAACGCGCTCGATAAGAATCGACTAGCGTAAACATTTTTTTCGCCTTGCGAAAGAGATATCTTACGTATAACTCTGAACATTTTAACGAGTAATTCCGTCGGTCGTAGGTATTACTTCAAACAAAGAACCGTTATCCCGCAGGAAAAGGCCGGGTTCGGACCAGCAATATTCGTGGTCCAATTTGGCGTGGAAGAGAAAAATTCATTCCGAAAGAAGGGATTTTCATATCTCCGGTGTGAAATCCAGGACAATGAGAACCCACAGAACCCAAACTTACCCTCCATCTTTTTGTCTTTTCTATCTCCTTCCCAATCCTCTCTCTCTCTTTATCTTTCCTTCTTCCTTTAGCACTCTCTCACCCTTGCCGCGCGCGGTAAAGCAACCACCCCCATTCATTATTTTCTTGGCTACCTCTCACCCAGGGAAAACTTCTCGGCAACGCAATTACGTCTGCAACGGGCTTTCTCTTTCTTTCCTTCTCCCCTCCTTCCCTCTCCCCCCTCCTTCCTCCATTTCTTTCTCTTTTTCTTTTTTCCTTCCATCGCCTTCACTTTTCTGGAACAAGTCATCCTTTACTCCACAATATCCCCCACCAAGCTATCTCCATCTCAGGAAATCTTTTTCGCGATACGCTATTTCGAGTTATATAGATAGAAACACCTTGCGACACCATGTTTTATATTAACACTTCGTCTCGGAATTATCGAGCGTATCTACATAAATGTCCTCTAAACGCATTATTACGACCGTTGTATTCGTCGATTTGAAGGCGCGAAAGTAAAAGAAAAACTTTGGAATGGGAAAAAGTAGAACGATATAAAACGTTGAAAAGACGCTCGTATTTACACACACATACACACAATAAATTTTACAGACGACATTTTCCATTTTTCAAGCGCTCGTCCGTGACCCAGGATACTACGATGAAAGCGAGTACGGTCCCTTTTAATTACGTATTCCACGGAGCATAAAATTCATAATCGATGAAATTTGTTGGCTAGAGAAGGGAGCTCATCGAGTTAAGGCTTTTTTAAAGGCTCGTGGAAAGGGGAACGAAGAGAGAGGGTTGACCGAAACAAAAAGTTCCGTTCATCAACGTCGACGCGGTAGTAGAGCGCGAGCTCTCATGCATATGTATAGAGTTTGCGAGGTACGTTCACGACTCTCCTCTCTCTCTCTCTCTCTCTTCATCTCTCTGTCCGTCGTGCACTTTCATATGCGATGCTCGCGGATGGCTCGACTCATTTTCGCGTACGTTATAATTAGTGGCTTAATGACTGGCACTTCGAGGGCGACGGGTAATTAAAACATCTCTGTTTTTTTTTTACTTTTTTTTTTTTTTTTTTTTTCTTCTTTCTTTCGTTCTCCTCGCTTCTGCCTTTCGCGCTCTTCTCCGTACGGCCCTCTTTCTCATACTTCTTCATCTCCTCCCGTTCCATTCGTCTGGCATCACGCTTTCGGTTATGGAGAAGGAAACTTGCCAAGAATTTTAGTGGCCACGATATTTCAATTAACATCCGAGACTCGTTTAAACGGCAGTGAAAATGAGTGCCGTCGGCAACGGCAACGAAGACGAAGAGGGAACGAAAAATAGAGCGAGACAGATAAAGAGGTAGAGAAACTCCATAAGGATTTTACGCTTACACCGGCCGGTAGCCGAGCCAGCCTTTATACACCCTTCTCTCTTTTACGAGTCGCATTAAGCACCGTACATAACCGTCTAATCGAGCCGTTTTTAACGTTGGACAACTAGCTTCTTCGTTTCCTCTTCCTGTTTCACGAGCGATCCTTTGCAATTTCCTGCTAATTATGAAATAGCATGAGAGAAAGAAAGAGAGAGAGAGAGAGAGAGAGAGAGAGCGAGCCAGAGAGATAAAAAAATGTAAATTTTCGTGCAAACGTTAAACGCAGGTTTTCAAAACGATATAACGATCAAAAGTTGTCCAACGCAAACGCTGTTGTCTTTTGAGAGATTATTAAATTTTATAAATCATCTCGCAAAAGTGAGATAGAGAGAAAGAGAGAGAATATGTATACCGACCATGCTCTTGGCCGCACGCTAATTGCGCTCAGCCTCTGTTAAATTTTTCAAACTCCGCGGCTCGATCGGTACATTGCATCAGGCTGTTTTTATCGACCCGGTGATTTTCATTTTCAATGAAAGAGAAATTTTGTCATTACGTTTCGTCTACGGGCTCTGAGTATATTTGTTCGTATTATCGCGTCCGAGTATGAAGCGTGCGAGTAAATAAATATCACGTACGCTCGCTCGTAATCATTTTATTTGAAGAGCGTTTCAAAAGTACAAGTCCACGTACCTGCGTACACATGTATGTGTAGATATGTAAAACGAACGATTCGTTTTATAAATCATCGACGATGGCTTCGCATAGATAAACAATCGCGCACTGGCGCCGAAAGTGTGTACTCTGTTGGTCGATTTTCATTTCCGCACGTATCCAGAACGGACGACCAACGATCAGCTATTTTTCTCTCCTCGAACGAATCGGTATGCTGGCGTAATTTTCGAATTGTTGCCTATCTCGTACGAGTTCAATTTAATTCTCGTTGGTTCGTTCCAGCCTGAGGGTACCATAAAATACAGTCGTCGGACCATCGCTACCTGCACTCCTTTTCCTCGTAAGGAAACGTTAAGACGGTCCTTGCTCCTCCTTAACGATCACGGTTAAAGCGCTTTTAGGATCCTACACGCTCGTCTAGATTTTCTAGAGGGTCGTACGTGATCTCATTCTCTTTCTCTCTCTCTCTCTCTCTCTCCCCCTTCCCCATTTTCGTGTAAAATCTTGAAACGTTTTCGTTACTTCTGAAATGGAAATCTAAAGAAAAAATAACCTGTTCTGTTCTTTTTTTTTCAGACGGAAATAGCAAAAAGATTGAACGCCATAATCGCACAGATCCTACCCTTCCTCTCTCAGGAACATCAACAGCAAGTCGCCACTGCTGTTGACAGAGCCAAGCAAGTAACCATGACCGAGCTGAATGCTATTATCGGGGTGAGTACGCGCCAATGGCGGATAAATTAATCTGCGCAACGTGTGCCACTCAGCATGATATTATTGATTATGATTGCATCTACTGCCGAGCGTCGTTGAAACGATATTAAAGCGTATATCCGACGTAAAGCGCGGCATGCTCGTACATACGAGTGAAACGTTAATTGCGGCTCGCTCGTGTGGATCGTATTTCGTATTGCCAATGTATAGAGAATAGTCCAAGGTAAACGCGATTCAATCCAAGGATCGCATTATTGTCAATAAATAAACGCGTAAATCGAGAGATTTAGATACCGACCGATTATGTCTCTCTAATTGGCGATACAATTTTATGTTTACTTACAATCATTCTATATCGCCTAAGGCGAACGAAACAAGTTGGGATGTAATAATTATTGTAAAAAACACATATACATATGCATATATGTGTGTGTATGTGTGTGTGTGTGTGTGTAGATATAAACGCAAGAAAAATTGTCGAAATTCGTCGATGTAGAAATCGAATGAGAACCACTGCACGATGGTAAGAGGAAGCCGATGCACGCTCGAGGAATCCGAAAGCGGACGGATGGATACGATCCTGGCGAATCCGAAATCCTCCTCAATATTGCTCGAGCACTCAATTTCCTCCCTATTAAGCCGCCGGCTTCTCTCGACTCTCTTCCTCCGCCTCCGTCTCCACCTTCTCTTTCCACAACTACCACTACTACCACCACCACCACCAGCAGCATCGCCAGCAGCATCACCTCCACCTCCTTTCCCTGTTCCTTCTTCGACTTCTCTCCACCTCTTCCTCTTCCTCTTTCTCAGCCAACTCCAACTCGAATCTTACTGCGAGTCTTCCTGCCGGTTTCCAGACCGGATAGGTTATAGTGTTATGGCGCACGAGCACCGACTAATCAGCATTCCTACCTACCCTCCTTCCTCACCCTCTCGAAACTACCATGGATCCGCGGCGTTGTCGGGGTACGTGCGGCAAATCCTTAGCAGGATCCCAGGATTCTCTGCGCCTTAACTCTCTCCATCCTGAGCTCGTTCCGTTTCACTCCCCCTCCCTGCCCCATCCTCCCTCTCTCTCTCAACCGGCCGCAAGCAGATCGAACGGAAAAGTCGAAGCTTCGCTCGAGGCTCATCACCCCATCCACCCCTTTAGTAGCTTTCCCCTTTTAATTGATACTGTGCAAATGATTGCCTTATTCCGGGAATATTCGTCGAATCGATCTACGAAATATTCTGTCCAAAAATAAAAGTATCTCTTATTCGATCTAAAGACGTCAAAGTAAATTTATTCGAAGTAGAGTGATTCAAGTTCGTTTGTCCCGATGATGAGCTCGCTATTGGAAATAATTTCATCTTTGCTTTCTTTCGACTTTTTACTGGATGACTCACAAAGGGGAAAAAAAAAATTGAGAAAAAAGAAAAGAGAAATGACGAGCGTCACCAAGAGCCATTCTCGGCTTGGTCGTCGACAAGTCGCACGGCTGAGGATGCTTTTCAGGCGGCAACGACGCGTGATATGGAAGAAGGTTAAGACGATCTCCTACGGTCCTCCAGTACTATCTTCACGGTTAGCCGAGTCAGCAAGTGGCGACTCTGATGAAAAGTGCTGAGGATGAGACTGGCAATGGATGCAGGTGCACGAGGAATTTCGAGCCTCTTCGTCGTTGTGACTGCTTTTCTTGTACAAAGAGAAGGGGAGAGAGAAAGAGAGAAGTTACGTGCATCGCGATCAGTAGACGTTTTTTTAAAGCGGCTGACTTATCAGTATACCGGTGTAGTATATCGCTCGAAGACGACGAGAGAATCTTTGACGGAAGTCGACGCTCGATGGAATTTAATCGCAGTCGTAAGGATAATCCTCGTGCAAAGGCAAGACGGCGATTATTTCCTCTCTCTTTCTCTCTCTCTCTCTCTTAAGCAAGAGAGGCAAAACAGAGATAGAGAGAGAGAGAGAGAGAGAGAGAGAGAGAGAGAGAAGTGGCAGGCCCTAGGTGTGGCAGCTTCAGGTTCTCGGTATTATTATCGCTGCAGAGAGTAGAAACTCGACGAACGTTTCCTCGGGGCTTCCGGCTTTCCCAAATCTCCAGCAACGTTTGCGAGAGCGTCTTCTCTCGCAACTCGAAGTGGTGCTCCCTCCTTTCTCTTTATCTCTCTCGCACTCCACCGAGAGTTACCATCCCCTTAGTCTCGACACGACGTGGCCCCGTGCATACATGTCGCTCTCCCTCTTCTCTGTTTGTATGTTTTGTGGGTGGCTCTGCTCAGACAGCCGCTCGACGCGAGGTTATTATATCGTTAAGCCATTTAATTATCTCGGCAAACTACTCTCAGGAATATTCGCCGGGGTCTGCCTTAACGCGTGTATACTGTAGAAGCAGAGAAAGAGAAAGAGAGAGAGAGAGAGAGAGAGAAATAGAGATAAAGAGGTAGATAGATAGAGAGAGAGGGAGAGAGAGACAAAAGATTCTCCAAGGATTGTACGTGAAGCGTTTTAACCCTCGGCACCTCCGCTACCATTTCCTACTTTAGCGTTTCTCCATCTCCTTCCGTTCCCATTCGCTTTTCTCTACACCGAGATTCACGAACCGTTAAAACACCGCTGAACAGCTTTACAACTTGTCTGTTGGCTAAAAATTACTCGACACCAAGAGAAGAGGAGAACGAGCGAACTAACGAGGCAACTACCGGCAAAAGTACCTTCACGCTTTCGGACAAAGTTTTTGGTGACGTTCGCTGCAAGTGACCGCATAAATCTCATGCTCTGTCTCCCTTTGCCTTTCCTTCTTTCCCTTATTTCGCAGTCTTGCCCTTTTCCGTACCGGAACGCTCGGTTATTTAAAGTTTCTCGAGTTAGCGCGACAAGTCGTTATATATCGCAAGTACCGCGCCATTTTAACTATGCTAGAAGAGAGAAAAGAATAAAGTCAAACCGGTAGAGAAAAGGCAAAGGGTTCGGTAACGATTACTTGACTGTACCAAGGATACACCGAGCAGGTCAATGGTTGAAGCGGTCTCCCGGAACTTTTTCAACGAACAAATTACTAAGTTCGTGCATTTTGCTTTTCGAAAAAATGAAATCGTTTGATCTATTATAACGCGTAAATGAGCAAAAACGAGTTTCTCGTATCTTTAATATCGTAACTCTCATCGAACTATTTGTCGTGGGAATTTATTTGCTTATGCAACTAGCTAGATTTGTTTACGTTTCTCGAATAGAGACTTCTAACGAAAATGAGTACCCACGAGCGATGAATTACCTTTGAAAATTTTTCTTTCCTTTTTAGTCTTTTTTTTTTCCGACCGAACTTATAATCATCCAAACGATTCCATTCTGCTTCGTTAACATTGTTTCTTATTTTCAGCAACAGAGGCCCGATTTACCGAGGCTTCTTCAACAGATGCACGCTCAACAATTGCCACCGGGTGCCGCGATGGGACCTCATCCAGGAATTCCCGGGCTCCCAGGATTGGGACCTGGCGCTGGTCTGCCAGTACCCACCTCGGCATCCGCGGCCCTTTTGGGGCTCGGTTTGCCCCCAGGTGCCGCAGCAACTCCTGGAGGTTCTGCGGCTCACCCTCTTTCGATGTTGACCAAGCCAGACCTTCATCGAGGTCAACCGGACGATCTCAAACCTAACGGAGGTAAGCTTTATAATGTAATAAGATTGGTGGTATGTAACGGGGGAAAAAGAAAGGAAAAAAAAAAGAAAAAAAAAAAGAAAAAAAAAGAAATAACACATTTTGTTGCAAGTCGCGTGAATCGTAATATCGTATTTATCTTCAGATTCGTTCCGCTAAGAGAGATTCCGATTCCAAGAGATACTCTCGTTACAAACTTCGTCGTTGATAAACGTCGAGGGTTCGACTTACAAAAATTGCTGGTCCCGTGTCTCGCGCATTTCCTGCTTCTCCTTTTGAGTATCTTACTCGCACGAATACGATCGGATATGACATGAAAAAACAACGAGATCGTCGTCCACTTCGAAGAATGGTTAGTCATCTTATTTTCACTGATATCGTTTTGCTCGATCGCTTGTTTTATACGTTCTTATCGCGGTATCGTGATAGGTTAATTATTACAAGATGAAACGTTTTTCGACTTGAATCATCGACTTTTCGATACGTAGTTTGAAAGTAATGCGAATCTCGATCGAAAATCTGAAAGTCATCGATGGTTCGCAGTACTCTTTGGTAGAACGAAATATGTACTCCGTGACTGGAAATCCAAGGATGACGCAAACGATCGTGCTTAAGTCTCGATCTTGACCTCGCTCCGGTACTCGCGTTGACGTCCTCACCCTGTATATATCTTGTACGTACCAGTGTTAGAACGTTCACACTGACAGAATCGTGAGTGAGAAAGAGGGAACGAGTTGTACCATCTTCTTCTCTCGCGCTTCAGTTCTCTCCTTCGTCCGCCCGATGTCGTCTTGTTCAGCCTCGCCCATCTCTTCTTTTTCCTCTTCTTCTTTCTTTCCTTCCGCTCTCAAACACACAACCACCTACCCACCCACCTACATACACACACACACACACACACACACATACAACAGAGCCTTTCTTTCGCTTCTTCAGCTATCTCTCTTTCCGTCGTCGTCTCTCAAGAGAGCACTTAGAATCTCCTCTCAACACGAGAGTACTTCCGACTCCTCCCCTCGTTCCTTCCGACTCTAGCTACGTTCTCGTCTAAAACCTTCACGCCCCTAAGCCGCTTGATCCCTCCTTCTTTGCTCTACCTTCTCTTTCTCTCTCTCTCTCTCTTTCTCTCTCGTTCACAACGTACACGTATCTGTACCTACGTATGTCTCTACGTTCTTTTTGGCCACACTCCATCCACCTCGACCCACACTCGTCTAACCGTGTTATACTCCTTTACCCGATGTAACCTCAGAGCAGTTGTTACACGTTGTTTCGCGTCTTTCCAACTACAACGTCGACGTCTCATATAGGTACGAAAGACCAAATGAAGACTTCTTTTGGACGAAAGAATCTCGTTTTCCAAAAGTCCTTTTTTCTCATTTTATTAATTTACGTTGTCATGTATTACATGTCTTTCTTTTCTTTTATGATGGGACTTTGACTAAAAATGTCATATTGATTGAAACTGTTCAAGTATTATGTTCTCACATCAACATGGATCAAGTGTAAGGGCTCGTCAAAGGCCATCCCGAAGCCTTTCGATGGCCTTTCTCGAAGAAGCAACACGGTACGTGAGCCTAGAACATTAAATGGCTAGCAATTTTTATCTTGACTGCGTAGCGGAACTTCTACCCTCTCCTTTCCGGGACATTGCCTCGGGCGAATTGTTTCTTCCCAAGGTTGTTATCGTCCTTACCGCTCTGCCCGGCTTTTTCTTCCCATCGTCGACATAATATCCGTCACGAGCAGTCGTCCGATTCGTTTTTACTCGATCGCTCGCGGCGTAACGACGATTTCGTGGCCGATCGCAGTAGACCGGACTCTTTTACGGACGATTAGAAACCAGTAGCGTCGCTCGTATTACCGTTTTATCGCCGACTCTGTCCACAGAAACGGCTTTTTCAGATAAATAGAGAAAGAGACAAGGGAGACTTGGAGATTGGGTTTTGTTTGTATTTTTGTTCTTATATATATATATATTTTTTTTTTCTTTTTCTCTTTTTTTTTTTTTTTTGTTCTTTTATTCCCTAAGCCTGAACCATTTCAATGAAAAAAATATAACGGCCAAAGATAGAAAATTCAATGTATCTGGAAAAGAACTCGTTCTATAATTCCTTCCGTTTTTCTTATCCTTTGGTATACCCGTTTACGCGGGAACTTTCGAAACGAGCTACCTAGCTATCCGTTTTTTCAGTACTTAAGTACTTAACGTAAACTTCATCTTCGACGAAAAGTACTTTCTTGTATTTGCGATAAGGTAATAGATTTTCATCGTTGAGGTTGATTCGTAGTCACGATTCGATTCATCGAATTCAAACGTGACTCTTCCATCCAATAATTCGTAAGAAGGCATCCTTTGAATGGCTCTTCGGAAAGTACTCGGACAAATGCCGGTCGAGTCGTTTTCTTGGATGGCGAACGACACCCTTACTGGTTTTAGTGCGAAATTATGCGCGCTCTTCCGCGTCCGTTTACGAGGCAGGCCAAGCCACAAGGGAGCTCAAGGAGAAATCTCCAGGGAGAGAAAGGGAGTTCCCTTGGGAAGAACAAGGAAGGGAGAAGATGACGAACATTAGCCAGGTTTACGGGGGACACGCTTGCCAGTAACTATTCTCTCTCCCTCTCTCTCCCTCTCTATCTTTCTCTCTCTCTCCTTTAAAGGAGAAGCCAACGTGTATCTGGCCAGTCTTCTTCCAGCCTAACCCCTCGTTCATCCCTTTTCCGGAATGCAGCATCCGTAGTAGACGTTGGAACGCTCGTATACGAGTTTACCCTTCCCTTCTACTCGATATCTACTTCTTCTCTCTTCCTCGGTAATAGCCGGGAAATATGAGGAAATTCTTCCGGTCGACCGCATCGCCCTACCGTAATTTGGTGAACCGTAAAGCGAGCAAAAAGATCGGGAGCGACCTTCTTCTTTTCTCTCTCTCTCTCTCTCTCTCTCTTTCTTTTTTGCACAAAAGCATAACGACTACGTTAAGCCATTTAACGTATTTAATCTATAATCCGTAGAAAAATAATTCGCGAAAAAAGAGAATAAACGATCGTATGCGGCTGCTATGTGGGACGAACGACGGTCGAGAGAAAAGATATCGTTAGGATATTTCCTGGGAGACAAAGTGTACCTATCTGGAGGATGAGGAGGTTGGGGAAATCGAGCGAGAGCAAACTACGAACTCGGTTTCTCGAGGACAAAGCTTCCTCCTTCGGGCTCTTCTTCCTTTCTCCTATCTTTTGCCCTCCTCTCTCTCTCTCTCTCTCTCTCTCTCTCTCTCTCTCTCTCTCTCTCTTTCTCTCTATCGCACGCGCGCGCTGTCTCTTTTCTTCTTTTCATATTCTCGCTCCTCCAACTCCGTCCACTTTCCTCTCGGAAATTCTCAAGAAGTCTGACTCCCTTTTTCTTTCCCTTTTCCTTCCTTTACCGTTTTTCCTCTTTTCACGGAAAAGATCCTGTAGATGTACCGCTGACTCAATTTGATTCGGTCTTCGAATAATAACGAAATAAAATAGCACGTAGCGTTATTAACATAAATATAATTGTTAACAGGATATCGCGAGAATTGATTTTTTTATTTTCTGTTTCAGGCCTTAACCCAGCCGAGGAAAGGCATGTAAGTATGCTTACTATGCAATACTTTTAATTCTTTCGCTTCTTTCCTTTTCGAAATCACGCTAATATCCACATTCATTTTATCGATTTATCGAAACGTAATAACTGCAATACGACGTCCTTGGCAATCTCACTATTGGCGAAGGACAGTGATCTTCGATATCGGAGCGATGCCAAACCTTTCATACAAATACGTTTTCTGAACTTGTGCCAAGATACCGTGAGTAAACGACGATCTCATCGGTCGGCCCGCCAACGTTCTTCGTTCAAAGAATCTACCGAATGGAAGGGAAAAGAACGTAAAGGAGGATGAGTGAAAGAGAGAGAGATAGATAGAGAGAGAGAGAGAGAGAGAGAGAGAGAGAGAGAGAGAGAGAGAGAGAGAGAGAGAGAGAGAGAGAGAGAGAGAGAGAGAGAGAGAGAGAGAGAGAGTAGAATTTGTCGGTGGAATCCGTAGAATTCAGGAAATTCCACTCGCGATCAATCTAGAGGGGAAGTGAAAGAAAGAGAGGGCCCGGGAATACGTGTAAGTAGGAGTAAGCACGCTTGGCTGCCATTTAAGCTGCCGTCATTATCTTGCGAGTTCCAATTCGACTTTACGTCCTCGCCTTAATCCCTCCTCTTGATCTCAAGAGACTTCGCAAATCGCTTTCGACGTACCAACGAACTGTTCGCATGTAGAGATATACATGTATACATACATAAGATATATATTTGTAAGTATTTACATAGAGATATAGGTGTACTTACCGTGCGTCGATAAGATATCTCGATTTTCCCCGCAAACGTAACGCGCATTAACGGAACTTAATCATTTTTAAGATCGGCCAAGCGACAAGCACAAATTTTACCTGCGCGCTTTCTCCTTTGCTTTTTGATTTCTAATTTATGTACATAGATGCGAGCGTTCGGATAAGAAACAGTAGGAAACACACTGTAAAGAATCTTTTACGAGATTCGATCTCATAATTCTTTGGCATAATGGTGTACGCGCGTCGAACATTCCAAAATGGAAATTTCTTCCGTCGGGTAATGGGCCAAGCGTTGAAGACGATTATTGAAATGTTACTTCCTGTCCCGATAGATATTCCATTAGTCTCGATCGAGTTACCGATTATCCTGCCTTATTATTTCTCCACTTTCTTCCTAGAGAATGAATCCATTCTTTTCTCTTATTCTATCATAGAATGTGGTTATGCATATATTTTATTGGAACATTGGTAAAAGATCGATCGCGATTATCGTCCACTTGTCCGACACGAGTGAGGTGATTTCGATTTTAATTAAATTTACGACGAGATATCCGGTACAAGTACACTTTAATATACGAGCAATTTGAAATCACGTCGAAGATAATCTTCGTAAATTTATCGATGTACACTCTAATCTTTTCCTTTTTCTCTACGTAAATTGATTATAAAAGTTTGCCGCATGGAGAACATTTGTTTTAACTTGTTTTTTGTATTTTTTTTCCTTTCCGTTTTTCTTTCCTTTTTTTCTTTTTTTTTTTTTTTTTTTTTTTTTTTTTTTTTTTTTTTTTTATTGCACTTTACGGCAGAGAAAAAAACTGGGAAAGCACGAAGAGAAGGAAACTCGTAGAAGAGCATAAAAAAGTTGTACGTTCGAAGGGTAATTGGCTTTGACCGCGAGAGTGCTTAACGAAATCTGGCAATGTAATTTCGTCCCTCACCCCCGTCTCCTCTGGACGAGGAGAGAAGACGCGCATAGCGGGGAAAACGACTTCGGTCGCGTAAAATTTCACCTCGTAAAAGTGATTAGACCGCCGCTTACGTATCGGCGAGGACGGAAAGGTAGAGCAGCGAGGGACTGAGGAGGAGTAGAGGAGGAGGCCGGAATGGACGTAAAAGCCCGACCACCGGAATACAGGGCCGTAAAAAACTCGTCGTCAAAAGCATCCCCTTCCGCTTCGAACGTACTCTTCCCTCCGCTCTAACCGTCGGCGGTATAAAGCACCCGCTGGCCCCGGCGCTCGTTTATTAAAAGCGCTCCAGGGAAGCAAAAAAGAGTGGAGAGCGCTCTAGGACGAGCTACTCGTGCAAAGCTTCCGTTTCTCGAGACCAGCTCGAGGATAGTCCCATGGCACGGGAGATCGATCGATCTATCTATATCGATCGATCGAAACTTTTTCTAGCACAAGTATCGTCGAATTAAAGGAAAGATCTCGTTCGAAAAGCCATTTTTTCTCGCGAACCCCCTTTTCCTTTATGGAAGCCTACTTTTCTTTTTTCGTTCTTTTTTTTTCTTTCTTTTTTTTATTTTTTTTTTTTTTTCTTTTCTTTTTTCTTCATGCTCCCCTCGTCCTCCAATAATTTCCATCCGAACGTCGAAAAAGCTTCGATTCCCGGTTCCGAATACGTTAATACGATAAAGTATATCGGATCGGAGTGTGAATTAACGAGGAAAATCACATTATGCGCCTACAAATATTTATTCGTCTTCACGCTTCATATTTAGCACTAAACGAACGAGGCGGTTCGATGTTGGCCCATTGTTTGCCAGGTTTATATTTGCACTCTCTCTCGCACTACCCTACCCTCTTCCCTTTTCTTCGTCCCCTCGTCACCAATCCTTCTTTCCACATGATACGATATACGTTCGAATAATCGCGTTTAATGCGAAATACGAGAAGCAACGGTAATCCATATTATTTGGTCGTGCCACTTTCGTTAAAACAAATAATCCGATAAAGCTTATTTCATTTCTTCTATTATATTTTTTAATATTTTTTATCGAGCGATTCCCCGTTCTCGAGGTATCTTTACTTCGTAAGAAATGAAATGGAACTGGCCTCGCGACATTATTGGATAGATCACCGATCGTTTGCAATTAATTTTGCAGAATAAAATCGCTAAAAAAAGGAAGGAGATGTCGCGAACGGCACGGTAATCCTGCGAAATGAATCCGAAACGAGATTACAGCAGCCCGAACCCATTTTCCGTTATCGCCGTACGATAAACTATTTTGCGCGAATAAAATAAAAGGTAATGGGAGTCGCATAAATCAAGGATGGCCGACGCGTCGAACGTTAACTAGCAGTCGTCGAAACGGGTCGCGTTGGATCGCGATTTTTCGATTACGCTCGGCGAGTTATTCCGAGCGTAAAAAAAAAAAAAAAAAAAAAAAGAGTGAGAGAGAGAAAAAATAAAAAAGAGAGACTTTGCGCGTAATTACCTTTTTCGAAATACGAAACTCCGCTCGCAATTGGAATCGACCAGTGGTGCCGGTCGATCGGTCGGTCGGTCGGTCGGTCGGTTGGCATTTTAGCAACGAATACACTTGATATAATTCGTGCGATTTGCCAGCGGCGCTGGTGGTGCGCGGTTGGTGGTCGATAATTAGCGCGCGGTTAATATGCACAATTATTAAGGATTGATAATCGGACCTGTGCGTCCATTACATCGGCATGGAGATAGATGATAATAGGTTTCCATCGATATTGACCTTCCTTCCGTCTTTCTCTACCTATTCCAATGTTACCTTCCTCTCATCCATTCATCGTCGACGTCCCAGTCGCTTTTCTCGTTCTGTCTCTCTCTCTCTCTCTCTCTCTCTCTCTCTCCCCGTTCTTTCTTTTTCCCTTTCTCTTGTTATCTCTTCGATTTTCGAAGGAGAAGAAAGAAGCTTTCTCGTATCTTAAATGGAAAACCGTCGACGGGATAAAATGCTACTACGTTATTATTCGTGCGCCCATTTCTTCTCAAGGGGAAGCTTTTTCTTTTTCTCTACGGTACTGCTTGTATCCTACCCCTTCGTCTTATCCGTCTATACTATTTCTTTGCGATTTCTCGAGCCAAAGAACAAAAGTTTTACGTCGAAGAGAATAAAAACAGACAGAAGGAAAATATCAGAATGAAAAAGTGCGAGTAGAAGAAGAGAATTGTCTCTTAGCGATCGCCAGCTCATAACGAATTCATGGAGGTGAGTACGACCGGCCTTGAGTGTGAAACGAAAGATAGAAGTAAAAGCAAGAGAAAAGAGATACGAAGAACTACGGAAACAGAGGGGATGAGAGAGAGAGAGAGAGAGAGAGAGAGAGATGGAAGATTTATTTATCGAAGCGAATCGTACCACTTTTCCTTTTTGTATGAAGGTGACAGAAGAAGAGTTGGGTGGGGTACCGGGATGCCGATTTTTTTTCTCTCCTGTTTCATCTCCTCACCCACCCCTCCCAACGTTGCCCCTAGAACTTAATTGAATTTCACGATACTTACGCTCGATCCGTGAGGCTCGCGGTAAATTGTCGCGAAAGCGGGTGATGGTAGTGGCCCCTCGATGCCAAGCGAGAGGAAAGTCCTCGAGGCGAGGCGCCGCATTAATTCGTTCGCTCGAATACGAGAGTGGAACGCGGAGGAAGGGATGAGAGGAGGAGGAGGACGACGAAGAGGACGCGATTTTCTGTTTTAAGCTCTCCATCGTGCGACTCCAACGAGTGTAATTAGTGCCGTGTTTTGCTGTAATTGAAATCACCCTCGTCGTTTTCGCTTACTCCCTCTCCCTCTCTCATTCCCTTTCTCTCGTTCTCTCTCCTTTTGAATCGTTCGTTCCACACGATCGACGCCAAAAACAGATCGATGGATCGTTGAATTCCATTGGTGACTCAAGGAATACGACATACGTACGAGGCCCGATAATTTACGTCGCTTTTTATAAGAACAAAAATGTACGATCGAATCGTACATCTCTTGGCGACGAAGCGAGTTAGCCGAATACTTTTAACGAGAACCGTCCGGTATCTCGTATTCGAATCAACAGGACGAGCTTGTAAGTATCTTTGTAGATTTAATTCCTCCTTGTTTGTGGGAGGGGGGGTGGGGGAAGAAAAAAAGAAGAGACTATGAAGAGAAAGGGAAAATGGAGGAAGATAGCATAAATCGCGAGGATAGCGAGGAGAAGGTGGAGGTAGCAGAGGCGTCATATCGATCGTAGCGCCCTATCTCGTCGTCGGGTACCTCGCTCTTTCCTTGATTCGGCCATTTTTCCGGCGGTTCGTCTGCCATTGGTCGCGAGCCTCGCGATGGAGGTACACTTTTTCCAACTTTTCTCTCCACCTCCAGCTCCTCATCCTCCTCTTACCCATCGACGCGCCTCTCTTTCCCTCCCCTTTTTAATCCCATCACAGAGTCGAGCGCTCACCAACGAGTCTGTCGTCCGGAGGTCGGTAAATTAAATCTCGAATAAAGTGCAAATAAACGAGCGCGCGTGCGAGACAAGGATGCTCTCTGCTAGAAGCTGTAGAAGAGAGAGAGAGAGAGAGAGAGAAAGAGAGCAAGGGGTTGGTCGAGGAGAGAACGAGGGTGGTCGAAAGTGCGGTACAAAAAAACGTTAGGGAGGGCGTCGAAAAAAAGACTCGTGAAAGAGAGAGGGTCGTGTGGCGTGCGGAAAGACAGGGAGAGAAGAAGAGCTAAAGAACGAGAGAGAAAGGACCAGGGGAACCGAGGGTGTAATTTATTTTAATTAGAGTGGCTGCATTATGTAAGCGAGAGAAGCACCGATGAAAGGGTTTGAAAGGGTCGAGAGATCCTGACACCGAACTACGAGCGGAGGAAGGAGGAACTCTTCCTCTCGTCGTTTCGCTTTATCCGCGAACTTCCTCAAATGAACTAATTCGCTCTTGGCCAAGGTTGCCTCAACCCGGTTCGGCGATCGCGTTTTATTGTGCCATAGGGGAACTCGTAATAATTCTCTGTCGAACATCATTATATTTAGGAGGACGAGTTTACCTTGAATGTATCGATGAATTAGCAAACATCTTTGTAAGCGTTTTCACTAATTGTAAGGGTGAGAGGAGAAGACACAAAGATATACAATATGTATACGTGCGTATATAATACGTACAAAGAAAGAGAGAGAGAGAGAGAGAGAGAGAGAGAGAGAGAGAGAGAGAGAGAGAGAGAGAAACGGAAAAGACTAAGATCCAAAGTGTAGGTAGTCTCGCTCGATGAGCACGCCGGGAAAGTACCGATTTCCCTTGCGTTACCGACACCTCTGATCTCGTTACGGACGCATTAATTAATTTACAAGATGGCGATGGCGGCTGACGGGGATGGTATAAGTATAAAGGAGCCAAGAGCCATCTTACACGAGAGTATAGCGGTAAAGAGTGAGTGAGAGAGAGAGAGAGAGAGAGAGTAACAGCCTGTTACGTTTTAATTACTAATTGAAACGTCGTCCTAGCAGCGCGTAGACTTCCCTCTTCTTGTACCTTCTTTTCTACGTTGTGATATACCGCGTCTTCGTCTCCTCTTTTCCACTTCTTTGCCTCTCACCCCTTTTCTTTTGGATTTCAATCTTTGCCACGGTCTCTCTTCCGACACTTTACGTTTTTAAATACCTACTTTCAAGGAGTCTCCTTATTTCTTTATTTTTCCTTTTCTCAGTTCTTTTTTCGTTCTTCCATCTTTCTATCTCCTCCCCTTTCTTCGCCTTACATTTGACTCTTGTAAAAGGAGAATTCACCTTATTCCTTCGGTTCAGAGAATGGATTTTACCTAAAAACGCTACCCTCTTTCTGACATTAATTAATTAAAAGTACCATGCTGCCTTCGTGATATTTAGCGACTTCCCTCTTTTTTAATCCTTCGTTTACTTATCCGCTTTCATTTTCTATCTTCAGACGCGTTACTTACTTTCCAGCTCGTATATCTTACTCTCGTCGTTTTCCACGCTCGTAAAATCGCGGAAAATTGCTATGGGAATTATCGTCACGCTTTTCTATGAAACTCCTTGAGTCTATCACTCGTATTATGACGCGGAACAAAAAGTTTCTCTTTTCGTTTATGAAAAAGAGAAAGAAAGAAAGAAAAGAAAAAAAAAGAAGAAGAAGAAAAAACTACAATTCACCGTGTTTTTGTACATATCTGAAATTTTCAATTTACATTATCGCCGATTAGTATACGTGACTGATCGTAACCCATTTAAATCAAGTTTTTAGCAGTGTTTCGACGTTACGTCTAAGAGAAGGAAAGAGAACTGATCGTAAAAGACCGTGGCAAGGCGATTCGTTGCGGATTGCTCTTGGCCTCGTGTAACGTAGGTATCTTCGATGAAACCTGATTTCATTTCGCAGAAATGACTTGTACGTACAACTACGACACGAAATGACGACGACGCGACAACGACAACGACAACGACAACGACAACGACAACGACAACGACGAGATCCAAGGAACGTCGGGCACCCGGGGGGATTTCTGTGCGTATCCGGCACGGTTAACGCTCGATTTCCTTCTTTTCTCCGTCTCTCTTGTCTACTCGCTCGTCGAGAGAAAAACCGGTTAGGTACGAGTAGTGTCCGACTTGGGAAGAACGAATCGCGTTGCCCTTTCGTTGTAGAATTCCTCTCGTTCCGCTTATAATATGCTTGATTTCTTCCTTCCTTCCTTCTGTCGTTCCTCCTGATGCACTCGTTTCGCACGCTCGAGATCGTCCTCGAAGTAATTTATTAAGAAAACAAAGGAAAGAAACGAAAAAAGAAAAAGGACGTAAATCAGATCGGACGAGTCTGAAAAAGGCAAGAACGATCGGTTTATAAAGCGGAATAAAGTATTACGCGCAACGCAACGCAAGAGGACGCGACGTGGTGTGTTTTTTAATAACGCGCAAGCATAGACGCGCGAAACACGCGCGCACCCACGCGTTCTCTCATTCTCTTTCTCTTTCTCTTTCTCTTCGCTCCCTCTTTATTCATTTCGTTCGGGGCACGCGAAGTCGACGAAGCTCCGCTTTTACGAGGAGCGGCGCGTTTAACGGTCGACTAACCTTTTTAATAATTCGCCGACCGGTAATTAGTCCGTAATTTAATGAGGCGGCCATAAAACGACGCCCGGTAGTCCCTCGACGAGACTCGACCGCCCCGTAATTACGGCTCCGTATATATTTCACAATATAATCGCGTTGGCAGAGCGAGCGAGAAAGAGAATGTTAAAAAGGAAGACGAAGAAGAAGAGTAAAAAAAGGAGGAAAGTAGATGGAGTTAACTGGAAAATGTTGGACATGCGCTCGTTACGAGGGAGGATCGAATAAATCACTTTTTACGTAGATAACTTTCCATTATCGCGAATTCTACCATAGATAAATATTTTGAAATAGTTGAAAAGTACCGATCCGATTTTTTAACAAGTTTTCGCTTTAACGATTCCCTCGAAAATCGATAGACTCCCGCGAGATACTTTTTATTCGAGGAGTTTGTTGAGAACGCCTTTGATGCGCAATTTTCAACGAGCTCTCTACATACTTTACTCTTTATCCACGTCCTTTCGACGGAGGATGCAGGGGAGAGCGATAAATCAGTCGGTCGATCGACGACACTTGGAATTCCACGCCAATCTATCTCTCTCTCTTTCTCCCTCCCACTCCTTCTTCCATCTTTCGTTTCCTTTCCCTTCTTGCCGAGGCAAGTCTCAACGACGGTGGATGGCCATTAACTCCCTTTTTGCGACGTGTAATGACCTTAAAGCGGCCACGGTTTACGAAGCCATTCGTTAAGTCCACCGCTCGCGTTGGTAATCGCGCGAGAATGCACCTCCGCGGGCATTGTTGTGTTTTTTCCCCTCTTCGTCCCTTTCTCCCTCTCTCCCGCCCCTCTTTCGTTCTAGACTCGTTTCGCGTTCGTTCGACGTCTCGTCCTACCCTCCTCCTTTTCTTTCTCCTTTTTCTTCTTTCAAGGGACTCGCGTCGAAAGGGATGGAGGAATTGCTGGAGAAAAAGGAGGGACACAGGAACGGGCGAGATAATAGCCGAGAGGGCCGACACCGTCGAGCACGCGAAATAAAGCGACGATCGGGATCCACCGCGGGCTTTTCAATTACCGCGGCTCCTCCCCTTTCCTTCCTTCCTTCCTTCCTTCCTTCCTTCCTTCCTTGACTCTTGGCATTTCCTGACACATCTACTCTTGCCTTCACTACTACCACCACCACCACCACCACTATTACGATCATAGCCATCGTCACGAGCATCTTGCAACTCCTCTCCGTCAGAGCGATAAAAATGTTTCCTCCTTCCTCCTGGATAACGCGGAGGCACTTTACGGCAGCTATTCTGTTTGCTCCTTATTTTTCTCTTGCCCTGCCTTCTTCCTCTTTATTTCATCCTCCTTCTTTTCAACGGACGCTCTTTGCTCCCAGAGTAGGTATGGCGTATCTTTAAGAAGAGGCCGCCTCGTAAAAGAGTACTCTCTAAGGTGTATCTCTCTTTTCCTCTTTTCTTTTTTTTCTTTCTTTTCTTTTTTTTTTTCTTTTTTTTACTCTTTCTGCTTTCTTCTCCGGCTGGCAATGCACGTCGAAGGCTTTCGTGCGCGCCAAGCATTTTAGGTCTCCACCTCCGAGAAAGAACATTGCGTCGCGATAAGAACGACGGCGACGAGAAGTCGCCAAAGGTAGAAAAAAATATTCTCGCGCTATGGGTGGTCGACGACTTTTTCAACGGAAATAGTTGAAGTTAATTCGGTGCGACGTAACTAATCGATCGGAGTAAGAAAATTTATTTGATAACAACTACGAGACACCCTGTAGATCGTCGACAGGTAGTACTTAGATACGATGGACGGTAATGCGCGCGCGTGCCGGCACTTCGTAAAGGTCAGTCTTGCGGTTAGGTGTTAATTGGCCGCAACGATAACGTCAACGACATAGCGGTGCATCGACGGTAGGCCAAGCACCGCGACACGAGGACGGTAATATCGATCATGCGTAGGTGGGATGCGAGTGACTGAGAACGATATACTCGTATTCGATGGAGTGAGGGCGAGGCAAGAGGACGAGAACAAGGATGAGGAGGCGAAGCTAGAGACGGAAGTTGCGTTGAGGGTGGAAGAGGAGAGAGAGAGAGAGAGGGAGGGAGGGAGTCGGAGAGAGGCCACTCGGCGCGCGTTGTTGCATAAAATTGTAAAGCCCTACTCGGTGGTAGCGGCGCCGTGCCGAGATAGCTGCAAACAGAGGCGAGTTAATTTAAAAATGCAAATTCTCCTGCAGGGTTTCTGCCTTGTGAAGAAAGAGAGAAAAGAGAGGAAGAGCGGGGGAGCTGTGACGATACGAGTTAGACGCGTCGAGAGATAGAACAAAACGGAGGTGTGAGAGAAGGGACGAAGAGATGTGGGATGCTCGCTCGAGGATAGAGGAAAAAGGAAAGGGTGAGGGGGTGGAGAGGAGGTAGAAAAAAAGGGAAGGTAGTTCTACCGATAGGACATCTGAACGACGTGGAGAAACGACGGTGAACGACGATGGCGTTGGCAATGGCTGCTGCAGTCCTCTCTGGATTTATGACGGACCTATAAATTAGGTAGCTGTGAATTTTTGTCCGATTTGCACCGTCGTTCGTCGTTGTCGCGAAGCGATCCACCGACACTGTATATCTTGTTTCGTTGCAAATAAAATAGGGAAAAAAGAACTCGTAGCTTTGAAATTTTTTGGAAAGAAGTCTTGGAAAGTCGTTGGAAAAGTCGAGACATTGAGCGCATTTATCGAGCGAGCAAAAGAGCTCGCGTATTAAAGTCCCTCACGAAACATAAATCTCGTGGTGCGGCTGTCTCGAGCTTCGAGCAAACAAAAAGAAAGGTAAGAGAGAGAGAGAGAGAGAGAGAGAGAGAGAGAGAGAGAGAGAGAGAGAGAGAGAGAGAGAGAGAGAGAGAGAGAGAGAGAGAGAGCTAGCAAAAAACGGCGAGCACGCTCAAACCGATTCTCATTTCCCTGTTATATCGGCTGCATAATTACCAGGCGCGGGCCGAGTCGGACAGGAGGAAAAAAAATGGAGAGCACGAGCCGAAGCGAGAGAACGGCGGATACCTGCGCGTAAAGCGGAAATAAAAATTCACGTTCACTAATTGCCAGGGTGATGGATGCACGTGGTGACCTAGTGACACGTGGGCGATTTCGGGAACCGGTTAGCAGAGCTCGCGTCGCGGTCATTAAAAATTCCATGCATCCCCGAGTGGAACGTCCGTCCGGGTATCGTCCTCCTCTGACTCGCCCCAACCCCTCACTTACTCGCAACCACGACCACCGTCGAAATAATTACACTTGCTGCCCGTCAACCGGTTGCCATGCATCTTCTCCTACGTATTCGTATATACCAAACCGTGATTTTGCTAATTAAATTAATCGCCACAAGAGAGAAACCAAAATTGTAATCGACCAACGAAATTTGCTTAATATTCAGAGTTTCTCCGATTTCGAATCGGATCGATTAAATGAACGATCGCGTGAACCTGCCCAGCAAAATCATTGAGTTCTTTCTTCCTCGATTACTCGCTTTAATAAACATACATGCATCGATCGTGTTTACATATCCGAAGAGTAAGTTACAAAGCATGATACTAAATGGCACGATAATTGAAATTTCAAGGAAGTCAATTACCTACGTGTCGAAAATCTTACAACGTTTGGTTGAGAATCACTGAGTGCAATCTTGTACCAGCTGGGGTTTTGTGGGGTCTTGGGAGACGCTACTCTGGCTCGTAACCTCATCTCTCGGGGTCTTGGCTACGACGAGAGTAAGAGAGAGAGAGAGAGAGAGAGAGAGAGAATGCGGAGGGAGGAATAGAGAAACAGGGCACTATCGGGGGTTGAACGAGGTAGAGACGTGTCTTGAAGGGAAAGGAGAAAAGCAGAGAGAGAGAGAGAGGGAGAGAGAGAGAGAAGGAGTAAGAATAAGGAGAGACAGAAGAGGAAGAGGGAAGGCCGAGGAGAGTAGCATGTCGTGGAGGAAGAGAGAGAGGGAGAGAGAGAGAAGGATGGCTCGGAATATATCCGTAAAGTTAGGATGGTTTCGGTGGTATGAGTCGGGTCGAGACGAAGCGCCGTGGTGAAGGAGTCGCTCACTCACTTACCACCCTCATGGCTCCAACCACCAACCCCAATGCCGCGCACACCAGCACCACCGCCAGCACCACCAGTACCACCACGGCTGCCGCCGCAGACCTCCTTCCAAGCTCGACATTCAGCCCCCGACCCATACTTTGGTGCCTGCTGCTTGCCAAGTTGCCTGCCTGGCTGGCTGCTTGCTTGCGGACCAAGTCGTCCCTAACACTACAAAGTCTATATATCTATGGTGCACCCACGATGCTTCCACCCACGCCACCGCCTCTTCTTCGGAGGCTACCAACCCCCATATTGATCGAGACACGAACCCTCTTTGCCGGAAAGAGTGGTGTGGGTATATCCACCCGGTGGGGTTGCTGTAAGTAAACTTACGTGAATGGAGGCCGTCTACTCTCTCCTCCACCTCCAACCTCTATCTCTTCTCGTCTTCTTCACTCGAGTCTCTCTTTCTCTTTCTCTCGAGTTCGGTCCTACCTACGGTATATCGCTGTTCTCGAAGACGACACGTAACGAGAACGGAAAGAGGTTTTTTCTTCGACGGTTCGATAGCAGCTAGAAAAAGAAGGAAAGAGGACGAGTCGCTTCGAGATCGCTTGTAACGCGGATCTCGAAGAAAGACGTTCTTTCCTTGTAGCCTTTGAGCTACGATCAGTTTATATAGATCGTCCGTCTTCGTGCCACGGCATACGGGTACTTTTGGAACGTCTCCATCTTTTCGGCTATGTACTTTGAAAGGAAAGAAGAGATAGGAAGAACCGACCATGCCAGATTTTTCTCCTCTTTGATCGAATTATTCGATTATTAATGTCTCTGAGAGTTTACCAGTAGAATGCGATTTTCCGAGATATATACTTTGTAGTTTGCTCTCTCTCTCTCTCTCTCTTCTTTCCTTCCTTATATCACATCCTCGTTTTCCCTCGGCACGTCGCGTCGAGCTAGGAAAAGGACAACGAAAACATTCTCTCTCTCTCTCTTTCTTTGGCTTTTCCATTTGAGGAATACAAGCGGTATACCATCTGCTTCTTCGGGCTGCCCTCGTCCGGATAAATAGTGGCTTGCCATTACCGGATAACGAGAAGACGGTCCTCTCTTCCAGCAGCTTCGGTGAGAAGGAAAAGGATCTCTCCGGAGGTCTTTACGCGAGGAAACTCGATGGAAGCACGTAATATGGTTCCCTGGGGGATTCCTCCCTACGTGAAATACTCGTCGTGCGAGCGTACGTGTTTGCGCGCGTGTTTCCAGCCACTGCTCTCTTTCTCTTTCCTTCTCCCCCCATCTCTCTCTCTCTCTCTCTCTCTCTCTCTCTTTCCACCCGCTTTTTTCTGCTTTTTCCCGAGACTACCTTCTTCGAATGAAAAACTCGAGGGAGTGTAAATAAAACGTTGTCTCTCATCGATTTTATTAACGTCAAGAGGTTGTTGTATCTTCTACAAGATTTTTTTCTCAAAGCATCATCTAATTCCATCTATCCTCTCTTCATAGATTCTTGTTATGAACGAGAAGATTACAAAGATGAAGAATAAGAAGTAACAACCCCTTAACGGGTTAAACTATGAAGCATATACCTTAGGAACATTCCCTCTTTGAAGTCGATCACTCGTATCGAATACCGATGGGAGCTCGAATCTTCCTCCATAAATTCAATCTCGCTTGACTTTTTATCGCTCACGGCCAGTTAAACGAACGACGGCTGCGAAAATAGTCGACTAAAAGCGTTCGTTACTCTCGATCGAGCGGAGGCGCTTTCTTTCCACGCGCCGAAGCACCTTTCATTCGCCATTAGACCCGACGCTTTATCATCCCTCTGCAAATCTAAAAATCGTTTTCGGCCGAGCGTCGATTTAATCGCGAATCATCCTGCTCTCTCTCTCTCTCTCTCTCTCTCTCCTCTTTTCTCTTTTCTCTTCGTCGATAGAAGGATCGTTCTTTTAGCTACGCGATCCTGACTCGAAAGCCGCCTCCTTTTTCCTTTTTATTTTCCTTCCACTCGATGAGCTTGCTAGGGTCATGGAGGAGAAAAAGGAGGAGGAGGAGGAAGAAAAGGAGGAGAGGATAGCGAGGTGTCGAGGTAATGGACCGAGCTAAAGGTGGCGCCGCCACTGCCACCACCGTTGGCGTTGCTATTGGTGGATGAAGTACCGGGGTGGTGGCAACAGGGACGGGGTAATTGAGAAGAGGAGATTTACTTCGGAAGTGCCGGAGGATGGACGAGGCAGAAGGGGGATGGTTTACGGTGCTCTGCAAGATGGTACGCTGTTATCGGGGCTAGGAAAGAGTACCGATATCTAATCGACAGAGTGAGGGGAACAGACGGAAGAAAGATAGAGAGAAAGAGAGAAAAAGAGAGAGAAAATGCTATCCTGTATCGAGGACAAAACTGTCGCTCGTAAAACTTCCCTTTCGATAATATCTTCCACTGTCGATGGATGTCGCTATATGTCGATAAGTGTCCTTTCAAAAGAAAGAGACTTTTATTAATATTGTTCCTCTCAAAAGGCATATACCGTTTCATTTTCTTTTTGTTTAAATTATTCATTGTCATTGCGAAATATGACGGAGATAATAATTCGCTAAAGTTTCGTTGAAAAGAAAAGAGCAAAAAAGAAAAAAAATAGATTGAACGCATCGATGTCTCTTCTTGTTATACGAAGAAACAGGATAACGATGTAGCATCGATTTATCTCTTTAATATCACTTCTATCGTACATCTAGTCTTTCCTCGAAATACAATTCCGGAATTTTTACGACCGTTCGATATCGTTGCGCGAGGGAAAGAATATAGGTTCAATGATACGATTCTCAGCAACAAAAGAGATACTTAGCCGAGAGTATATATGAATGTTACCAAATTTCTTTCGAGATTTTAAGCGTGAGAATGTGATCTCTTAAAGAAGTTTTTATAAAGACATTTTTTATTTAATCCGAAAAATGGTTGAAAATTATCCGATCCAAGTAGAAGGCTTCATTGCGAGCAATCTTTTGGCTGGCTTCCTCTCTCACGACTCTTCCGTGAAAATCCAACGAGGAGCGAAATTGCAGGCTGTAAAAAGCCGCGATGAAATCGACGAAATCGCATTAACCGTGGGCGAAAGAGCGGCTCGTATCACGGATGCGAGAGATTTCACGTGATACACTCTAACACCGTCCTCGTTTTACAGGCCACCCTCGATCTCGATACTTTCTCCTCGTTCCACTCGCTCTATTGCCTCCTCCGCAACACCCCACATCCGATACTCTCTCTCTCTCTCTCTCTCTCTCTCTCTCCATCCCTCTCCTCTACGTGTAAACGATTATCTACACCGAGCTCGCTCTCGGTGACACCCACATAATCGGCCAGTCGCGACGATTATTTTCAGCGGCGCGAGACCGTTTAACGCTTACGAAAATCGTCTCTCGACATGTCCGCGAGGATTCGATCGATCGAATATCGAAAATAATTTTGGATTTGTCGGAAGAGTTGTATTGAATTTCCATGAATATTCAAATACGTTATTTTATATAATCGATATGCATTTTATTTAAAATCAGCCAATACATGCAATAAATGCAAGTAACGAAGTTTTTAACGTTTCAGAGGAGCTCGATATCGCCGGCGGAACGCGAAAAGTACAGTAGACCCCGTAGCACACCGGATCCTCAGCATCACGAGCACCTACACTTGAAAAAGATGAAGAAGGAACAAGACAAGGATATAGGCCATGTAGGTAGCCCGCATGTTACTCCATGTTGTAAGATCATTCGGTTCGCCTTAATAAAGCCGTGCACGTTCTCTGCGACAGCAAAGCGATGGTGAAAAGAGCGACCAGGACTTGGTGGTCGACGATGCTAGCGAAGGACCGACGAGTCCTGCTGCGAATGGTACTACCTCACCGAGAGAGAATGGCCTTGACAAGTTAGGACCTTCCTCGGTGCCTTTGAGCGGACAAGTCAAAAAGGAAGTACCACCTCCATCGCCTAGAAGCGGTACCAGTAGCAACGCAAGTACCCCGTCCGCAAAGAAAATGGAGGAACGAGAAAAAGCTACCACTCCTATTTCAAAACCAGTTACGCCTACTTCGGCAGGTACGTGAAAGATTCCCTCTTCTATTAATTTTCTATGGATAAATTTATCGAAGGAATATAGATAAAAAAGAATATGTTTTTACTCGACACAGGTGGCAGTAGTTCGGGTTCGGGTGGTCTAAAGCCATCGAGTTCTAGTAAGCCTCTTGTCTCCGCTTCGGCGGTAGGCCCCTATCCACCTCATTATCCTCCGCCGCATCATCCGCCCGCAGGACCTCACGTGGATATGCTCGGCTATCCTCCTGCCGCTTTGAACGGATATCCCGCTAGACCGCCACTCCAACAGCTTTATGATCCTCACGGTAGTATGAGAGCACCACTCGGACCACTCGGTGTACCCGGTGGAAAACCGTAAGTCTCTTCGTTTCTTCGTTCTTTCGCTTTTCTACGAGTAGAAGATGGAATATATATATATATAGAGTGTTCGTTCGCAGAGCCTACAGCTTCCACGTATTGAGCGACGGACAAATGCAACCGGTACCGTTTCCACCTGACGCTCTCGCAGCACCAGGAATACCCAGACACGCGCGTCAAATAAATACTCTCACTCACGGCGAAGTGGTCTGTGCTGTGACGATCTCGAATCCGACCAAGTACGTTTACACCGGTGGCAAAGGGTGTGTCAAGGTCTGGGACATCAGTCAAGGCGGGAGCGGCAGCGCAAAGCCGGTTTCCCAACTCGATTGCCTCCAACGAGACAATTACATCAGGTCTGAATGATTATCTAAGCTTCTACGATACATATTCATCCGTCAGATTCTACTTAGGTATTACTAACAGCAACGATGTCTTCTCTATCGCGACTTACAGATCGGTCAAACTGTTACCGGACGGTAGAACGCTCATCGTAGGTGGTGAAGCGAGCAACTTGAGCATCTGGGATCTTGCGAGTCCAACGCCGAGAATCAAAGCGGAATTAACATCTTCCGCGCCTGCCTGTTACGCTTTAGCGATTTCTCCGGACTCGAAGGTCTGCTTCAGTTGCTGCAGCGACGGAAATATCGCCGTGTGGGATCTTCAAAATCAAACGTTGGTTAGACAATTTCAAGGTCACACGGACGGTGCCTCTTGCATCGACATATCTGCGAATGGCTCGAAACTCTGGACCGGTGGTCTCGACAATACAGTACGTTCCTGGGATCTTCGAGAGGGTAGACAACTACAGCAACACGATTTCACGTCTCAAATATTTTCTCTTGGTTATTGTCCGAACGACGAATGGCTCGCGGTCGGAATGGAAAATTCAAACGTCGAAGTTCTTCACGCAACGAAACCTGACAAATTCCAACTTCATTTGCACGAATCTTGTGTCCTTTCGTTACGTTTTGCCTCCTGTGGCAAATGGTTCGTTTCAACCGGCAAAGATAATTTGTTGAATGCTTGGCGCACGCCGTACGGAGCATCGATATTCCAGGTAATCCTCGCGTTTACGCTCTTTCCTTATCTAATGAATTAACATGATGCAACGTAAATTTATCCTTTTCTTTTTTTGCTTATTTACAGTCAAAGGAATCATCGTCGGTGCTCAGCTGCGACATCTCCAATGACGACAAATACATAGTGACAGGATCAGGCGACAAAAAAGCCACCGTCTACGAAGTGATTTATTGAGTCGTTCTTTCGATAATGCTTCAACATTCGAAGAACATTGAACACGTGGGAATTTCAATGTACGTCGCGTTATGCGTCAAGATTTAAGACAGTATATGTTTCTTGAGTGACAACTCAAAGTTTGTTCGTCGACCGATAGAAGAGATCACTTATCGATCACGGTGCAGACGAAGTTGAAAAAACCTCTTGTTGCCTCTTAAGGAAAACGGACGGAAAACAAGATGGACGCTAAAACCCGAATTAAAGAAATACCAACGTTTGCGGTGATGAGAAAAGTGAAAATTGCATCGCTCGTATGTTGAACGAACGTTGCGTTATGAGTATACACACACACACACATACGCGCGCACAGACACACGCACGCACATACACACACACACACACACACACACACACACACACATATATATATATATATATATATATATATATATATGTATATAGCTAGACAGAGATACAGACGAGAAACGCTTAGTTATTTAAGATTGTATAGGAAAAATTGGTAATAAGTAGGTACGAACGATGAAGGAGACGTTGAAGATTCTTGTACGAAATTCTCTCTAAACGATAGGAGATAAAAGTCCGATGGAGCGTGTAATATGTTGCTAATGTAATATAGAAGACTCGATGCTATAAGTATATCTTTTACGTGTGATTGCGAGAGAAGCGATCGATCGATCGATCAATCGATCGATCGATATCGTGCACTTTATCGTACGCGTCGTTCTCCATTTTCGCGCTTAATCCTGGTCGATCGTAAAATCGACAAGGGTGCTCGGCGACGCGTTGAACACCGGTCTAGTGTGTCGACTCGTCGAAAGTAGGAATGTGTGTCGTGATACAGAATTATACATAAGAAATACAAGAACAAGACAACAAAATATATCGAACACGCGTATAAAAAGAGCGTTTATGCCAAAACAATACGAATGTAACGTTTATGGATGGAATCATTTGTCGATCGCACTGTGATGTTTAGAAAAAGCCCAAGTATGTAAGAAGCATGATGACTGGTTCGTATTTCAAATGACGAAGAGTATGCAATTTGATTTAGAAGATATTTAATTCGATTACTATTTCAGTGTCGATCATCGATCATCGATCATCGATCATCGATCATCGATGATCGATGAGGACTTTACGAACGACATTGAATTGTTTTTAAATCTATTTCCATTTCATTTTATGTTAACGAGCGCGTACTCGAAATGCTTTAGGCATCATGTCCGATAAATCGACGAGCTCGTACGCGTATAAGCCCGTTATTTCTCGCAGTAAGCATTGTCTCGAGCGTATCTCTGAACTCTCGTTAGTCCTTTTACAACTGCCAGTCTCTTACTACGTGCGAATGTGTTCATAGGATCGATCGCGTGCGTGCAGCTTGAACGTGCGTTCGACGTGTGTACTACGAGTATAATATATGTTATTTTACAGATCGCGTATGTATGTATGTAAGTTCGACGAGCGGTTTACTGCAGCAAATGCGAGTCGATTCGCGTGCGAGACTCATTCTTTTTTGTTCATATCGATAAAAGAAAATGATTTTGTCTTATAGATAGGCATATTTCACTGTGACGCAAACATCGATCGAAAAATAAAATGCGTGCCCACGACGCCTTCGTTAATACGTACATACATACGTATTTTAGAAAACAAATATTTGACAAATTATTTTTATGACCGTAAACTTAGATTTAGGCCATCGCGCATCGGCAGATTCGGTCGGCGTACGAGCTTGCATCCGTATCATCGACTCGCGCGAAGCCAACGATAGCGATTTGCTCGTACCACTCTATCTCTTCTATTTCTCCCTCTCCCACTCTTTCTATCTATACCTCTCAGCGCTAATTAAAAAGATGTCGAAAGAGAAGCCTCCCAAAGTAGGGTACTAGTTGACGCCCATTATTAACCACTATCCCTTTCTCCCAAGCCGAACGGCGTAAGCAGCTAATGCATACGGAGATTTATATTTTGTTACAGGATGACACAAATGCAAAGAAAAAAAAACCGCAGGACAGATAACGTACGCGTCACTAAACGCGCATATTCGAAACGCTGTGATCGGTCGAAAAAGTTGAAAATCAGAGATCGATTTTTTTTTTTTTTTAACGTTTCTTAAATGGAGAGGTTAAATGACACGATTTGTTGACTACGATCACAGTCGCGACGATTATATAGACCAATAGAAACAACGATACCTCAAGAAAACTCAATAGTTTATTATCTTTAACGGATCAATGTGTACAGAATCGATATTCTTTTACGGTAATATTAAAAAAAAAAAAATGAAAAAAAAAAAAAAGAAAAAAAGAAAGAAAGAAGAAGAGAAAAAACATACATACACAACGCGGACAAAAGTAATCGCAAATTTGATGCCTGCAACGATTACAATTTTTCTCCTTTTATTCCTATCCCGCGTTCATCGAATTATTATACCTCCGAAACTACTCGTGCTTCGCGTACCGATTGCGCGCTAATCGAAAGAACGGTCATTTATAACCGGACAAAAGACAGCCGACTATTAATGTTTTCTTTCATCACTTTTTCATATCGTTCCTATAACTATGCGAGATTTGTTTTTTCGGCAATTAAATCATCTATATCTATCTATCTCTCTATATATATATATATTTCGACTTGTTGTTTATCTTTTTACCCTCATACTTTTTCTTCGAGTACTTTTTTTTTTTTTTCTTTTTTAACAAAGAAACGTAATCGTTCCTACGACTTTCGTATAATAATTCGTACTGTCGATCGTAGCGCCATTTGACGATAACTACGTATCGAAGCGAGCGTGCTGCCACCGGATCGAACGGATTTTTGGCAAACGCTCACCGGTGCGATAAGTTACAATATGGCCGCCGAGAAAGCGCGTTGCATTACATTTTGATCCCATATTTTAGCTCATTTATATATTATTTAGTGTAATAAAAATAGTCAACAAGATGAATATGTCTGTGGAGAAAAAGAAATATCCTTCGGCATTACCAACGAATTGGTCAACGAGGGAGGAAACAGCTAGAAAAAGTCAAAATCAATTAACGTCTACGGGAAAAGTTGATGTTTATTATTACAGGTATGTATTTAACGATAATTATAATATTATTTATAAAACGGTATAGAACGTTTTAAGTGAAACCTTGTATAAAAAATCTCACTGGTGGGATTAATCGTATGAAAGTGATAAATTGTTGGTTATGTCTAATGATTATATTCGTTCGATTGATTATATTCGTTGATTTTAGCCGTGGTGTAAGAAACGACGCATCATTGGTACCACCTATAAGGCAAACGGCTTCCATATTTAAACAGCCGGTTACTATATACAAAACGCAAGAGGGAAAAGTAAAGGATTTAAAGCATGGTAATCAAGAGAAACCAAAACAGGTTAGTAGACGGACGTACTAATGGGACATAAAGCTGGTTCCTTATTGGTATTGACCTTATAAGAAATGGTTTTTCATATTGATAATGTATCTTTTATATGGAATCCGTTAGCACCTACTTTTATTTCACTTTAAGTAATCTCTATGAGACAAGTTACTACGATTTTGATACACCCTACCGCAGTGAATCGTTCTCTCCGTTCTTCATCCATACGTATGATACTTAAAAATATGGCATGCTTTTTCCAAAGATTTATGTACATCAGAGAAACGTTCTAAGAAGGGATCGCTCTAATATAGGAAACATTTGAAACCATTTTGTGTGCCTTCCCTTTTGATTCTCATGTTACAAACATCCAATCGTTCCCTTAGGAAGGAGCCGATAAAGCTGATGGCAAATACGGCTCCCAAGATAAGCCTAAGCAGGTAATTCTATTTAACGCGCTCGTCAAAACATTCGTATGATTTTTACGTTACTGTATCCTACTTTTTGTGAAAACTTTGCATCGATTACCCTATTGTAATGCATTGTAATTGCGCATACCATGATATATGATGATGCAAATGCTTCTCTTAGAAAGTCGATGCGATGGATTTGTTGGTACGTTTTAGAAATTAATTTCATTTCTACTAGCTTTTAAATTTTCTCCTACTTTACTTTTCCCACACGTAACACTCACCTTGCAAGGTATACAGTTTGACATTTATTTTGTGAAGTAACCTTTTGTTGTAGCATCGATGGTAATTATATACTTTTATTTTATACATTAGTTACTTCCAATATATAAGCCCTTGGCCTTGAAGGTAATCTTATGATCCTAATTAACTATTACCGTAATTTTCCAGCTTTTTTGGGAAAAACGTTTAGAGGGCTTAAGAGCTTGCGACCCAGATGGATACGAATTTGATGCAATGGATCTACCGAAGTCCCTAAGGCCGGTTGGACCTTACATAACCGAAGAAACATTGTTGCAAAGTGTGGCAACGGCTCTTCACGTATCCTCACAACCGGTTACGGGTCAAACGGGATCTAAAACGGCATTGGAAAAAAATCCTGGTGTATTTCTTAATCCCGATCAACCCCTCGTACAGGTAGAAGAGTCTATAACTTTTGACAGAGTATTTAATCTTTAACATCGTAATGATTTTAAACAATCATATTCGTACTCACGGTTGAACGTTTTAATTAAATCTAATCGTCAAAATGGTATGTCTTTAAAGGCTGTTTCTATAGCGGATGAAGACATCAAACGACAAGAAGATCGCGTAGCGCTAGCGAGAAAAAAATTACAAGAAGCCTTACGAGGGATGCCTACGTAAAGTCTCTTTTAGCTATATTATCGATAATACATTCTTTAGCTTTAAGTTCATTTTAATTTATATCACGCATCAATTTTTATAATAAATGTTTTATAAAAAAGAAAATGAAAAAAGGAAAAAAGAGCAAAAATTGAGAGAGAGAGAGAGAGAGAGAGAGAGAGAGAGAGAGATCGAAAAGAAAAAGTCGGCGTCAAGGTGGAACGTTTTTTTGTGTGCTAATTTAGTCTTAAGTCGATTCCTTTCGGGCAAATACTTAATCTCCACAGAAAAATCACGATTTGTAATCTATTACGTTAAAATTCTGATTAATGCGTCCTTACCTGCGTTAACTGGTCTCTCTATCGCAACATTTAATATTCCATCCAGCAACTTTCTCGTCTGGCATTATCCAGGCAACGTAACGTAATGTCTCGCAAATACGAGACGCAACATTCGAAGAAAGATGCACACGCAATCGGATTCTAGGTCATTAAACTTCCTTCAGCTGAGTTGCACGAAAGAAAGATCAAATTAATCAGATTGAAATCGTTCATGTTGGAAAGCGCTAAGGACAACCACTCGTAATCCGATATTGTCGTAAACGATCGAGCGTGTAGTAGGAAATTCGATCTTGTTCTGGTACAAGCCAAGAAAAAGAAAGAAGATATAAACGAGATTGAAGGAAATAAAGCGAAAGGGAGGAGAAGAGGTAGACAGCGTTTAAAATCGATCAAACTACTCTAAATATTTCAAGACTAAGCATGCGATAGAAATGAAACGATTCGTTCGAGAACGCTTTAGATGCGAGCAAGAAACTCGACCTACAGTAATCGGAAATAAAATGTAGACTCCCATTAAAATCTCGTTGCAATTACATATATAATTTGAGCAGAGGAAAAGGTGGAATAAGAAAAAGAACGGAATGGGGTGTGGAAGAGAAGGGCATATTTATTATTACGCTGTAGGGCTTGGCTCTTTAGCAGCGATTCAATCTTTCTTCGCAATTCTCGTCGAGTGACGGAGAAAAGAGAGAGAGAGAGAGAGAGAGAGAAAGAGAGAGAGAGAGAGAGAGTACCTAGAGTGAAATCGTCGGTACTCGACGATCAGGGCGAACGAGCCCGGGTCAATAAAGCCCTTTTTTTTTTCTTGCAAACGACTTTACGCTCGAGCAACGACGCGCAAGGTCTCACGGCTAGACGGGACAGAAGAGAAGCGCGAAAAGAAGAGGACGACTTTTTTCGAATCATTTGAAAAAAAGAAACAAAAAAACTATTTCGCGTACGAAGGAAAGAATAAGAGAAAGGATAAGAATAAGAGAAGAAGAGTGAACTTGCGTTGTTGTGCTTTAGCAAGAGAGAGGATAAAATGAAAAAGAAAGTGAGAGGAGAGACTCGTGCCATCGTCTGGGAACGGGTAGACGAGATGCCTTCGTTCGAAGCTCGACTCGTCAACAAAAGAAATACCCGAGGCCCCCAGGTATATAATAGGTATATAGTACATACAATGGCGTATCGCCAGCTTTTCAGGTAAGCCAGAACGAACAGCCAGGTAAGCCAGGTGGTAACCTTCTTTTTTTTCTCTCTCTCTCTCTCTCCCTCCCTCCCTCCCTCTTCATATTCTTCGAGGCCCTCAACCTCGTCGTCCTTTTCTCACCATCATCGTCCAACAGCTGTTTCCCTGTGCGTTTCGCCAAAAGGCTTGCCCTTTTTCCTCCTCGACGTCGCGATCGAACCAGATCGTTCCTTGCCCTCGGCCTGCACCATTTTTAAATCTTTGCGACTCGTTTCATTTCTCCCCTTTCAATCTATCTTCTTATGCGTGCGTCTGTATTAGTACGTACAAATATTAAAGTCGAAGGAAGGACGAGTAAATTGTAGCTCTATTGGCTCTATAATGGCGGAAAACCCGCATCGTAGTGACGTACGCGACACCCTACGGTTCAACGCGATTCATTCTCATTCCACTACCCTTAGTTTCCTCCTTGGTAGGATCGAATGGATTAGCTCGAGGCTGATGAGCACGAGAAAAGACGTCGGGGTGCCCAATTTCGAGGAACATCGTATTTTTCTTGATAGCAATACGTCGTACAAATGGTTCGTTAGCCGGAATTGATTTATTGTTCTTTCTTAAGGAAGACAAATATTCCGATGTAGCCTTAATCAAAGAACAGGAAGTAGCAGAAAAAAAACTTGGTTAAATGATCAAAATTCTGAGTCTGATTATTTGCAACTTTGCAACTTTTCTCTCTCTCTCTCTCTCTCTCTCTCTCTCTCTTTCTCTCTCTCTCTGCAGAAAGAGGAAACGAAGTTAATAGAGAATATAATCCGTCTCGTGCGATACTAGCATATAAATAGAGTGAACTGTAGAACGAAGCGTTATCGATCTTTCAAGCAGGCGTTCGACCGACGGAAGTCGAGCGAGCTGACCGAGTTGACCAGCGGGTATATAGGCGTTCGCCTCGAAGTCTCGAATCGACCGGAAGCGAGTACGATTTTTCACGAAACATCTGTCTCTTGGGAATGGCAGTCAACAGCAGCACCGTTCGTTTGTAACGGCACGAAAATAATACCAAAGCTGATACGTGCAAATGCAAAGGAAGCAAGTCAATTGAAAATGAATCGTGCACATATTTTTTCCTCATTATTTTCTCATTAAGCAATCGATCTTTAAGAGTCGTCTCGTACTTTATCAAAAATGAAAATTAGATGTAGACATGTTGGAGGAATTGTACGAGTCATGCGGCTGTCTCGAGATCGTAAAGTTTTATTTTATCGATCCTTTACCTACGTCTATTTCAATCTTCATAGAAGAGTTCATTGTTTGGCGAATGTCATCTCTCAAAGAGTGGACTCTCTCGCAGCCGATGTACCCGAGAGACGTGAAAAATCGACGTTCTCTAAAGGAGGCGTTGGTCCATCGGTCTCGATGGAAGAACAGCTGGGGGACCTTCGACTCCCAACTGGCAACACGTAATCGATGTCGACTGACTTTCTCTCTCGTAGGCTGCGCGAGAGAGAGGAGAGGGGTCCAGAGGCAAGAGGGGGGGGCGGGAAGGGAAGGGAAGAGAAGAGAAGAGAAAGAAGAGAGAATGCACGCACGCATAGCCATGGGTTTTCGCTCGAACACGGAACACGTCAAGCTTTCCGCAGCCTCCGCTCTTGGGACCTATCTCGAAATCTTTTCTCTACTCTTCCATTTGTTTCCCTTTTTCCGTTTTACAGGCCCCCACACAATGAAACCTCTCTATATAGCCCGTCTTTACATAGGAAAACATCTAACGATTTTCGATATATGTATAACGATATTAATATTCTTCAAAGATAACATTTCTTTTTACAGTCTCGATATTTTATATATAACAAAATATATACGTATACCTACCTACGTATACATATTTTATATACCCAGGACATTTTTATTTATCGAGCATAGTACATAGGAAAGCTTAAAGACCGCTCTCGCTTTCCGTCTGGCTCCATTGTTGTCCCGTTTCGTTTCGAGCGCAGAAAAAAGATCGAAATCTATTGAACCGTCTGAAAAGCGGCCCTCTTCTCTCGACGTTCGCTCGCGCTCCCTTTTCTACGTTTCTTCGTCGTCTCCATTCGACCCTCCGCCTTTCGCTTCTCCTACAACCAAGTTCTTCTTTCGATCGAAGACTGCTCCCTCCCTCTCTTTCTCTCTCTCTCTCTCTCTCTTTTCTTCCCCTTCTCGTGCCACAGACTCCAGACACTAGCAAGGGTGTCGCAAGAAACCTTCCGAACGCAAGAAAAATTTACGTTCTGTATGCACTCGTCTCGTGGTGGATTACAAAATGTATAACGTTTAAATAAAGTAGAAGAAAGCCATCTCCATTAGCTTTCGAAAACAAAGGAGAATAATGTTTTATTAAACTCGAACGATTTCTTTGATCTCCCTTTATTAAAAGATAAAAAAGATGATATATTTCATGAAAAAACGTCCGATCGTCGTCGTCGTAATATAACGACTCAAAGGAGGAAGGGGACAAGGTCGAGGACGTCCTAGAGATTGCGAACGCAACGATGCATCTATCCGGGAGAGCGAATTATCGAGATATCGATCGACTATCGCTTAATATCCGGTTACCCGCAAAATCGTGTGGCCTCCCGCACTGGAGAGTATGGCCGAGAGCGTCTCTGACCGAAACCCTCTTCTCGGCGGTTTGTCTGTCTGTCCTCTCTCTCTCTCTCTCTCTCTCTCTCTCTCTCTCTCTCTCTCTCTCTCTCTCTCTCTCTCTCTCCTATAAAGGACCGTCTCGCGAACTATGAAAACACGAATAGAATGCATTAGATCGCACGTTTGTCGATGATCGTTTGATGTAACAAATGATCGAATATTAATTATAAAAAAAAAAGTTAATCGCCGCGATTGCGTTGATGATTGTAAATATGGTCAATTCGATCAGATCTAAAGGTTTTTTTATAAAAATAGAATGCACACGCGTTTGATATATATTGTCGTCGATAGGAGATTAAATAATAATCTTGCGTCGCAAGGAATGAAAGAATGATCATCTATCGTCATCGAAAGAAGAATCTTTCCAATTCGTCGTCGTCGTCGTCGTCGTCGTCGTCGGTGCGGCTAGAAGCAACTCATTGTCAGACGGCAGCCGACTCAGAGGCCAGCAATGCGGTTCTCCCGCGTTGTTACACCCTGCTCGATCGAAATCGAAAGAAATGTTCTCTCGCACGGTCGCGCGAAAGCGATTCAGCGCCGCGGCAGCGCTACATCGGCTTTGCACACCTTGCCGAGGACGGGAGGGCCGGCTCTTGGGAGCGCTTTCGCAAAGCAACGACAATGATCGCCGTGGAAGGCAACCGGTTGCACGCGCTAAAAATACGCTGGACGACGCGGAACGCCGAAGAGGATCCTGATCGGCGCGCCGTTGCGGGAAGGCAACTATTTCCAAAGGTTCATTCCCTTTTAATCCCTCCTTCATCTTATTCATTCTCATCTTATTTTTCACATTTGACAAACTCGATAACACATTCGATGTTTTGAAAAACAATTTTATTGGTAAACAGGGAAGAATGACAGGGAAAGGAATGATTCATTTGTTTTGTTGACGATGAGTAGGTCTTTGATAACCGATTACCTTTCCAGCGAAACTTTGACTAATAATATTTATCTATTTCTCATTGAGATATATGATCTGTCCCAAGACGACAAGATTCAATAACATTTATTAATACAACGTGTATGTTGTAGTCTTTAAAAAGTCTATACCGTTATGAGTAATAAAGCCCTTTTCAATTGTCACGATCTCTGTACTTCTTATATCGAACATATCTTATCTTACGACGAAATTCAAATCGTATTGTTAAACGCGATAATGTTCCTTTGTTTTCCTCGATTTTAGCCAAAGAGAAGAGATCGCTTATGCCTGTGCATCGATATCGGAGGAGATACATCGGCTGGGAACAAAAGGGCTTTTATAGTATCGCCGATGATGTTGCTGGCTGATTCCGAATGGGGCAAAGCTCGTCTTATTTCGTGCGACTCCGCTCGTGGTTCGTCGAGATGAGAGCTCTCGAGGAAGCATCGACGAGGAGGAGGAAGCCACGGAAACATCGGTACGGCTCGTAACGAGCTTCGAAAACACGATAACTCGGGGGTATTTACGAGCGGGTGAGGAGGTAGGAGCGCGAGAACGCTCGGCAGGTGCTCCCCTGGGCAAAAGGTGGCGTCCCGAGACAGCCTTGAGAGAGAACGAGAGAGAATGAGAGAGAGAGAGAAAGAGACGCACCACGGGTCGTTGGATTGGACGAGCGAGGAGAAACAAAATCAGCCGGTCGGCTAGTCGCTCGGCTAGTCGCTCGGCTAGTCGTTCGAATCGTGCCTTTGCTCGCTCGACCGAATCCGATCGTGAAATTCAATGAATCTTTCTCTCTTACTCTTTTTATTATCTCTATCTTATCTTATTTTCTATGTACCTATTATTTCTTATCGCCTGGTTAATTAGGTGCCGATAATCCATGCTTCTCATTCTATTATTCATTGGCCATAATTTCTTCGAACGCGTCATCATCTCGTACATGAAAAATAGGTACGTTCCATTTTCAAAGGATCGAACAAGAGTCATTAAAAAAGGATGGGAAGTTAAAAAAAGATTCGGAAAATATAGGATGACGGGGAAGCTTGCTCATCGTATAGATGTAGTTGCTTCGACGCCAACGCGACGATATCATAAATATCGGATACTTCCATGAAATTTATGTAAACCGATGCTAAACTATAAATCCCATGTATCGACATGGATAGATAAAAGCAATCGAATATCTATATTAGCGTCCTGTTACCATTACGTGTTTTCGAGAAATCACAAGGCGCAAAGAAACGAATCGATGCCCGTTCCAATTTTCGAGCGTTGCCCTATAATGCGTTTGTCGTGGACTGCCGTTGTTAGATTAATTTCATCGAATTTTCAACGATCGGCCACGAATTTATTTATTCGCGAAATAATTTCGTTTACGATATATACACTCGTACCGCATACGTGTGAGTCACGAATTATCGATTTTTATCTCGACTCGATACTAAATACGTTCCTCATCAAAATAAGAGTCTTTTAGCCGTGGGAGAAAAGGAACGGTTCTACCTATGAGATAAAAGCCGTTGGTTTCACGGAAAAGTCGAAGGCTGAACGAACGAACGAACGAACGAACGAACGAACGACCGTTCGATGAAAAAAGATAATATAAGAGAAAACGAAGGTTCGTCGACAGAGAACAATGAAACACGGCTTGCACCTTGGTTCAAGGTCCATCGTCCTTTTCTCTTCTCTCTGCATCGTTTTAGCCAAATTCTCTGCTTTCTCTTACTTAACAAAACCGCTACCTGAACAGGTGTTGACCAATCGAACTGGCAATTCGAGAGAAGACTGGATCGCAGGTATACGGTTTTGCGTATTTTTCCACGCTTTATACGTTTCTACAAAATAACACGTAAACGAATGTATTAGTTTCTAGTCGAATTATCTCATCAAACTTTTCTATTTTAATCAATGCGTTATTTTTTTTCTCTTTTTTATGCGAGAAAGAAGATGCCGACGTCGAATTAAACGACGATAGATCGAACGAAACTTAACTCGGCTGAATCGTCGAACGATTTTGAGTTCTCGATTTACTCGTTCATCCGTTAACCACAAATCGAAGTAATTCCATTAGCTTTGATCGAAGTTAGGGCTACTATTCCATGGAGGAAGCACTTCCACCGCAAATTTGTTAACCCTTTGCACATAGCCAAATACTCGTCGTCGACTTATCGAATCATTGTTATAATCCTCCTCCCCCTCCCCTTTTTTTACCTCCCAACGAGAGGCAAAGGATCGGTAGCGACTGCCCTTGGAGAGAGAGAGAGAGAGAGAGAGAGAGAGAGAGAGAGAGAGAGAGAGAGAGAGAAAACGATTCGTGAAAGAAATAATTAACGGAGCGAGAGCTCGCATTCCTATTGATATCCGGCAGAGCTTTCCTTTGGGGTATGCTCGACGTTGCGTTTAATTTATGGCTTGATAGGAGGCACGAACGATGCGAACAAGCTTTACGACCTGAACGATGCATCGCTATTATTCCTACGGAGTCGTAAATTTCCTTCCTGTTGCATTTCCCTTCTCGTCGATGATAGCACGCGAGTTGGATCTTTGCGAGGCTCGCGGGGGTTGCGAAAGGGAGAATTTGCAAAGATAAAAAAAGAAAAAGAAAGGAAAGACTTGGGTTCGCATAGTTTGGTCGAGTTTCGTTCGTCAAATTGGATCATTGGAAACGATATTTGTTGGTCGCACGATCGAAGGGTATCACTTCCAAGAGTTCCTGCGGGGGTTCGTCGCTCCGGAAGAGAATAGTCGGCGTGGCGCGACGAGACATCGACGAGATGATAGTGCCGAGTGCGGCGGGGGTGTTTGGCGACGAGAGTAGGGAAAGTTCGCGAAGCATCGTTGGCCGAAGCGAGTGTCCGAGGGAGGAAGAAATAGAAGACGAAGACGAAGACGAAGACGAAGAAGAAGAGGAGGAGGAGAAGGAGGAAGAGGAAGAGGAAGATGACGAAGAAGAAGAAGAAAGAGAGAGGAATATAGGAGGCAGCACAGCGCGTCGTCGGCGCACGCGGCCGCCGGAGGTCGACGAGAAAACACGAAGGAGCACGAAGGTGGCCGAACGGGGCCGGCCGGCGGCGAGGTTGGCGGCGAGGTTGCCGGCGAGGCTACGGGAGAGAGCTCGGAGGGGAACGGCGTCGGGGCCACGTGACCGTTCCAGCCAATCAGCTGCGTTCAAAACCGGCGTCCGGCACATGGCGACGCGCCGGCTTCGGCATCCGCAGTCGCAGTACGTCGCAGTCAGTCGCAGTGCTAACACGAGCGAGAGGGTAGTTGCACGCGCCTGCCTTCGAGAGGAAAGACCGCGGAGCGAGATCGAGAGCGAGCGAGCGAGCGAGCGAGCGAGCGAACGAACGAGCGAGCGAGAGAGAGAGAGAGAGAGGAGAGTACGAGAGTGCTGCTTGGTGGGCCGATAGTAGGAAGGAGAAAGAAGCACGGCCGGCTTCGTCGGAAAGAGGGAGAAAGAAGAAAGGCGTGCGTGTAGACGGAGGGAGAGAGACAGAGAGAGAGAGAGAGAGAGATCGCGTCTCTTAGCTCTTGTTTGTCAGTAGTGTGCTTCAGTCGCGCGACGACGCTCTCGGACAATTTGAGTCAGCTTCTCTGTTTCGCGGTCGCTAAAAGAAGGAAGAAAGATATACTAGAGGAACGCACGCTTTGCAAGAAACGAGAGCTACGTGCCGATAATCATCATCGTCATACGACGTACGAACGATTTCGATGCGACAAGGAGAAAGAATTGGAAAAAAACGTTACGAGAAGTCGTAAGAAAGAAGAAGGATAAACGAACGAACGAATTTCGAAGGCGCGCTGCGCACACGACGACGACGACGACGACGACGACGACGACGACGACGACGACGCGACGACGACGACGACGACCGGTAGTTGCAGCCGAGAACGCGAACGAACATTTTTCTCTATCTTTTGAAACAGTCGTACGTTGAGTGAATCGTTCGAGTATCACGAGTTATTCCTACTCGTTCGTGCTGTTTTCAGAGTGCGTTGATCAGAGGAAAAAAGTAACTTCTCGTTGCGAACGAACGAGAAACGAACAGAGAGAGAGAGAGAGCGAGAGAGAGAAAGAGAGGGGGAGGGAGAGTCGGATAGAGCGCAGTGATAGCGAACGGAAGAGAAGAGTGGAAAGGCAAGGAAAAGAAGGGAGGGAAGACCGACTACCACGGCTACGACGACGCTCGTTATTTTTATACGGTGCATCGCTGCTTTTCCCTTTGCTGCTTCCTCTCTTTCCGAGTACGCGCGCGAAACCGTTTTCAAATCTCGTGTCGAGTGAACGCGAACGACGAACGTTTTAATTGGACGAACGGACGGACGGACGGACCGACCGATCGACGAACGGACCAAAGGAGCCGTTGTTTCAAAATTCAAAAAAAAAGTGGTGTGTTGGTGCGCGACATCGAGGTGAGAACGGAGAAAATATAAAGCGGACATAGGCGTGAGAGAGAAATTAAAGAAATAAGATAAAAGAGAAATTAAGAAGAAAAAGAGAGATATAAAAATGCCGACGAGTCTGTTCAGCGAGATGGATCGCTGTACGAATGGCGGTGGAGCCGGCTCGATCGAGGAGCAACGAGCCCTTCAGCTTGCCTTCGAGCTCTCGATGCTCGGACTCGAGGGCACGCCCGGATGTCCCGGTAGCGGAACCACCACCGTACCCGGTACCAACGCCGATCCCGATCCTCTACAGACGGCACCAAGCAGCGTCTTCGAGGAGGCCCGTTCGAAAAAGAGCCAGAACATGACCGAGTGCGTGCCGGTGCCCAGTAGCGAGCACGTGGCTGAGATCGTCGGCCGACAAGGTGAGCGTACTCTATGTTTCTTTTTCGATTCCACCACGCTTCTTTCTTTCTTTTTCTTTTTTTTTTCTTTTTATTTATTATTTCTTCGCCTTTTTCTTCCCATTTCCTTACCGATCGCACTCTTTTTTCCATAATCTCTTGGGATATCCGATTGGTTAATCTCCACCGATAATCCAGAACAGAGCTTCGTTCGTCATAATAACAAAAGCGAACGTTCGATTCGATATGTTATTCCCTTTCTCTCTCTCTCTCTCTCTCTCGTGTGCGCGCGCGCGCGCCTTTTAATCCGCCCTATATTTCCATCTCCCGCTCGACTAATGATAAATTTTAAAAATGTGTACAAATATTAAGAAAATGATATTATATGTTATTATACGCTTAGCACACCGCGTCGTGAGTTTTGCATCGTCAAACGTCTTCCCTTATCGCTATCTTTTCTTCCTTTTATTTCGCGACGTTAACCAAATGATAACTAAAGCGTGAGAAACAATAACTCGGTATTATTTTTACAACCGGCCATTAATATTTTTGTCACGATTCCTCGTCATTTCTCGAAGCGACTTCGATATATTGTTTTCGTAGCTGAAACAATCGATCGTAAGGTTCAAAAGAAAAAATTATAAGGATTATTTTAAATGAGAGGAAAAATTTGTCCGAATTCTCTCTTTCGTCGAAAAGAAATGCGGTCGGGAGATGATGAAAAGGGTGGGGTGGGATGAGGAGCGGAGGGGGGAAAGGAAAAAGTGGCTGCACGTCGATATACGCGACGCGATGCGCCACGGACGGTTCATTGGCCACGAGGAGTCGTCGTAGTGTGGTACGCGCGCGAGAACGCGACGTACCGCGGGAAACTCGATACCGAGTAAACGTCGCCGATTAAAGCCAATTTACGTTCGAACGAGCGAAATTCCCCCGTTCCCTTCGAGAGAGCGAGCGAGCGAGCGAGCGAGCGAGAGAGAGAGAGAGAGAGAGAGAGAGAGAGAGATTCCCAATCTTCTCTCTCTTTAACTTTGTCCTAGGTCATGTTCCTCTCTCTCTCTTATGCGCGCCTGCTTTAAACTCGAGGCTTCAAGCGAGCTACGAAAATTTCCCTAGCCTAGCTAGGGAAATCTATGGGGAAACGATGATCGTTTTAGAAAAATGAAAAGATCCATGCATGGCGAAGGTGCAAACGCGCGCGTGCGCGTTCACGTACAACCTTCACTCGCTTCGCCCTGTCGTAGGTCGCGGATCGTCTCTCTCGACCTTCGAACAAGACGACGGAATCGTCGATCCTTTCGTTTCGATTCTTTCTCTTTGTCGATTGTGCATATGTCTCTCTCTCTCTCTCTCTCTCTCTCTCTCTCATTCTTTCGCTCGCTCGTTCGTTCTATCGTTCTTCTTTATTCTTTATCGTTTATCTCGCTTTTACGTCTCGATCGTAGCCTCGAACGATACACATTGCTCGCGCGTCTCATAAATAAAGAAGTCTCGTGTTCTGCGTCCGCGACGTCCGACGACGCGTCCGAAAGAGAGAGAAAGAGAGAGAGTCTCAGGCAATAGCCTTGACGCAGCTCGGTGGCAATGCTTTTGCCGATGTTGCCGACTTTACCTCTCTTCTTCTCCGATCCGTTTCAGGATATTTCAGGTTCGCGAGCAGCTCTCTGCCACGACGCTCTCTTCTCTCTCTCTCTCTCTCTCTCTCTCTCTCTCTCTCTCTCTCTCTTTATCCTTCGTTCATCGACCGGTGGTGTCCTGTCTCTACCCTACGGTCTTTCCCCAAGGCCGCTTCCGAGAAAGGTGCCAGGTGTAGGTGCGCTTTGTTCGGATCGTACATAACCGTTTATACATAGATACTACGTGACTACATACGTATGTACTTTGGCGAGACGATTTAAAGCATCTTTATCGGATCGTTTCTCTTTCTCTCCCTGTCTCTCTCCCCCCCCCTCTCTCTCTCTCTCTCTGTCTCTCTTTTCGTCATTTATAACGAAAATATCGACTGCCTACGATCGTCTCTCCGCAGGTTTTTATCATACTTTCTCTCTCTTACGACGCGTAGGCGCAAACGAAGCGGAAGTATCGATAGAATCAAAGCAATGGCTCTCTCGCTCGCCGTGAATTTACGATCTTGCGATATTTTGCGAAACACGTTCGACGGTCTCGCCGGAGCGTTTTGCTTAAAGAAAAAGGAAAAAGCGATAAAGACACCGTGGGCAAAATGCATCGAAGAAAGAGCCTACCTCCTCGGATCATTGGAATAAGTAAGTCGAGAGAGCTAGTCGCGAGGAAAGATATCGTGTTTGAGCTCGAGTTTGAAATTATTCGATTCGTGTTTATCCTTCGAACGGATCCTCGAGGACGATCAATGTCGTAGACGTCGAAATCTAGAAACGTTACGTTGAGAACTTCTTCAATGAAAACGAACATTTTGATCTTTCAAAGTTTTCTTGGCTTAACTACTAACGTCGATCTTGGTTGGACAATCGATCGATTCCGTTTACTACGAGACATCTTGCTTCGTCCTATCGCTCTAGGACGAAAAAGGAAGTAGGAGAAGGGACGAGCGTAATGCGATTTATACGACTAGTGTATACTCGCGATTAGAACAAACGGGTGTCTAGTTCTACTAGAAAGCCCGAAGCCGATCGCGCGTGCCGTCGACGATCGATCGACTACGTACGACTACACCGATAGAAACCGTTTCAAGAGCCGTCGTCACGGACGATTTAAATCGTATCGCTCGACGCGATGCGTTTTATCGAAGTTCGTGCCGTTCTGCGATCCTTTGATTTTATTTATTTTCTTTTGCGAATGTTAAAAAAAGGAAAAGAAAAAAGAAGAGAGAAAAAGACTATAAAAAATCTATCTATCGAATGTATAAATACAAGGTGTCTCCTGTTTCGATCGATTAAAGCATCGTTGAAATTGTCAATCGCCGAGAAGAACGATTTCATTCGAGGATGAAAAAGCAAACGAACGATGCGAAAGCTCGCTCGAACGTAGGAGGAAGCGGCGTAGGTTACACGCGGGGAGTGCTAATATCGCGAGCGTACAATAACATCGTCGTCGTAGATCGTCGTAGCAGGCAGTAGGAACGGTGTCATGCCGATCGCGCTTTAAATTCAGGCCTCGTTGCGATTCGCGTACGTGCTTATCGTCCCTTCCGTTCTCCCTTAGCTCTTTCTATTGCTCTCTCTCTCTCTCTCTTTCTCTCTCTCTCTCTCTCTCTCTCTCTCTCTCTCTCTCTCTTTCTTTCTTTCTTTCTTTCTTTCTCTCGGTACCGTGAGTTGAGAGTCACTGCCACGGTCGTGCGACCGAATCACGCGAGCGAGACGGAGGGAAAGAAGAGAGGGGCTTACGATGCTACGTAGCGAGAGTGTGGAACGCGAAGATCGTCTCCGTCTCTCTCCCTCTCTCTCTCTCTTACGGCGTCTTCCTTTTATTTCGGGACGATTACGCGTCACGAAGATGCACCGTGCCACGGCTCTCGAAAGATTCGTCCGTTCGAGGACCGAGCAAATTCCTCTTGGACGATTACGTTGTCTCTTACCTCGACGACTAATATTTATCGAAAGCAACGGCTCTTAATATTATTCATAAAAATCGACGAAAATTTTAATCCTTAAATATTTATTCGTCCAGACGTTTCAAAACGCATTTGTACGTTAAAGATTCTTCTTCGTATCGCACACGCCGCTCGCTTTCTGCTTCTCCTTCTTTTTCTAACAACCGGTTAACGTACCTTCCGGAAAGAACGAACTTTCTCAGCTGGCCGTAGAGGCGAACGCAGCAGAGCGGGCGCGCGCAACAGAGAGCACCCTTCTCGCGTCAGCGCCGGGAGAGGAAACCGGGGTTGCGCATTTGCATGCGCAACGCTCACCAAAGCCCGTTTTCTCTCTTTCTCTCTCTCTCTCTCTCTCTCTCTCTCTCTCTCTCTCTCTATCTGTCTGTCTATCTATCTATCCTTCTATACGCCGCGGCGTATTGTGTCTCTCGTAGATCGGGACGCGAGCTTTTTTCTCATTGAGTCGCGCGCGAGCGCGCGCATTCTGGCCGCCTCGAAACCAGTTTAACATACCTAGCCATGAATCATTCCCATAACTCGAGAGTCCATAGACTCGCGTGGCCGAATAGCGGCTCGAACCTATATACTCTTATATGTAGGTATAGTTGCGTATCTCTCTGCTTTGTACTTTGCTTTTGTATCTCTGTCTATCCTTGTTTCTCTCGGAAGTTCGATCGAGCGCGAGAAGATGACAATTTTCTCTTGAACGCGACCGCGTCGATCCAATAACGACGTCTAATGAGTTTGATACGCCGTTCCATTATGAGGATGTAGCTATTTGTTAAGCATTTTCGCTCGATCGTTCTCTCTGTCTTGCTCCGACTCGTATCTCGTGTAGTAGTATCTGGTGGGGCGAGAGAGAAAGAGTGTGTCGCTCTGTTCTCTCTCTCTCTCTCTCTCTCTCTCTCTCTCTCTCTCGGTCTCGTGGACCGGAAGCTGTAATGAACGCCTCCGTCGACGGACTCTCGTCGCCTCGCGCGTTCGTCGCGTCGTGCCCGACGATGACGTTACTTTGGAAACATCACGGCTGGTTATCCAGGTCGTTAGCTCGTGCACCGCGTGACTCTTCGAGAGGGAACGATTTGCGAAAGGGGAATAAAAAAAAATTGCTTCGTAATTATAACTTGCACGAATTACAATGTGTTACGGTTGCAATCTGATTCAAAAAGTACGATCGAAATCGACGAAATAAAACTCTTTTAGAAAAGGCAACGGATACAGCATGGACAAAGTAAAAGAGGAATAGAGGGTATTCTTCGCTTCGTCGTATCTCTTGGTAAGGTTGACCGTTCTATTTCCAGCATAGAAACGAAGGATGTATGTCGTTTCTCTATAGAAGAGAAAGAGCGAAAGAGAGCGTGTCAACGGACCCACGGCGACCCTTCGTCGTCGTTAACGCGACTTCGTGAAAAGCAGAAAAGAAAAGAGATAGAACGTTCTACTCCTCCTCTTCCTTTACGGATCTTTTACGACTAGCGTATACGAGGTCAAGGCGTTCGGCCTTCGTCAAACACCCTATGAAACTTTTTCCCTTCCCTTTGCCTCTCACGAACCGGGGCTGGGGGGAATCTTTCGTCCAAGAAAATTGAAACTCTCGATTTTCGAGTGCTATATTTTTCTATTCGTTGAAAATTGCGATAAAAGTGTACACGTCGGCATACGAATTTCTCTTTCTCGTCGATATGCAGTAAAAATAGTATTTAATTGGAACGCCGAGTTCTCTCGATCACCTGGCATTTGCTCGACAGATGGACTACTACTCTGGTCGCGACCCTTCGTGCGTCCCCTCCTCGCGCATTTATAGTGATTCCGAGAGCTGGTAGCTCGTCGCGCTATTAGATCGAACTTACGAGAAACGTACGTATCTAAAGATACGTAACGGACTTACTGGATGGACTCTTTGCCATTGTAGTTTCGAACGGTCGCTTCTTGTCGACCGCAAGATCGACCACGAAACGAAGAACTTCCGGTGTCATGGAAACGGTTGGGTCTCCTTTTGTCGGCTGTCGACAGAAGGAGGCCCAACGCACGACGACGTTGGAAAGCCGGCAAAAGGCGTCTCTCGTTCGTACGCCTTCTTTTCTATATACGTACTCTACGTACGGGTTCGTACGTTTACGACGAGACTTCGATTTTGCGGACAACGATGTCGAAACTTGGCGCGCTTTCTCTCTCGAAGCGAAAGAGGAGGATTCCGTGCGATCGTGTCTCTCGCATATTCTCTAGATTAATCTCGATCAGCATCTCGAAAGAAAGAAGCGTCGCTCGTTAGACGACGCCTCGTCGTGACTCATCGATGCATCGATTTTTTTCCGACTGTAAAAGTATAAGTAAATGGTTAAAAGGCCCCCTCGTTGGCCAAGATGATCTAAACGTCTTTGAATAGGAACGATTTCGACTACTACTGTATTTTTCGAGAAGGAAATGAGGAAGAGAGCGCGCGAGAGAGAGAGAGAGAGATCGTATAAGAGGTGGTGGCAGAGAGGGGGTCGAGAAATTGCTGGCAGCGACGGTAGTGCGGTGGTTGCCGATGCCTTTGTTGGCCTCCGAAGCAGCTGCCTACCCACACCGGGCCTCTCTTTCCGTTCTCATGCTCGAAACTCGATCAACGCCCGACCCTCCGCTCCGAGGAGGAGCGAGAAAAAAGAGAAAAATAAAGTGGAGTAAAGGTAGAAAGAAGATACGTCGTTTGTACGCGTACGTCCAATAGAGAGACGTCGATAATAAAACCACCGGTTGAGAGAGCCAAACACCGAAAATATCTTCTCTCTCTTAAATTCGAATGAGAAACACTGTTCGAAAGGCGAACGAGAGCCCCCCGCCTAGCAGATGTTTACAGCGCGCGTTGCTCGAAACGAGCGGTTTTTCTTCTTTTTTATTTATTCTGTCTGCCATGTGCACGGGACTACCCTCAAGAGAGAGAGAAAGAGCGAGAGAGAGAGAAAGAGCGAGAGAGAGAAAGAGAGAACGAGGAGGTCGCTCGCCTCTCGAACCGCCCTTTCCTTCGAGATCGCGATAAGCCGCCTTTTTCTCGAGGGCTCCACCGGCGAGCGCTCGAAAAATCCTTTCGACTACGAGACGCGAATCGTGGGATCCTTTTCAAGGTATCTCTCCTTTTTCGTACGCTTCCTCTCCTTACTCGTTCCTCTCCCCTGCATTCTTTTTTACGTTTGCACTTGACGTCATCGGTGACGTCCGTTCGCGGTGCATTTGAGAAAGTGATCGATCAAAGTTCAGTCGGATAGCTTAAGATCAAAAGGTATCGAGATTTGGAATCAAGATCCGTTCGATGTTTTCGTTTCTGGGAAAATAATGACGTCCGTTGTACGGGATCTAAGGAAATCAAATAAATGACGTTAAATCGGTAGCTCTTGCATCTGCTTGCAGGCAGAGCGCGACGACCTTGAATGAAATTATGCTGCAAGCGAATTTTATTACATTCTCATTCAAATGACATCCGCCGATACGGCCGTTAAACTTCGACGTAGATCAGGCGAGCGCGTATATTATTTATACTCGTCTTCTTCAATTAAGCAGCAAGAAAGATGTCAGCGAGAAATGCGAGAGAGAGAGAGAGAGAGAGAGAGAGAGAGAGAGAGAGAAAGAGTGAGTGAGTAAGTGAGTGAGAAAGAGAGCGATCGATCCTTCACCCACTATCATCGCTTCTTCGTGGAAAAAAAACAGCGAACGAAGGAGATTTTTCTGCGATCTTCGTCACCGGTGATCACTCTCCTTACCAGGGTGGAAGCGTAATAATCGTCGACGATTTGTATCCTTTCTTCTTACCGACCGACTTGCTTATTAAGCACGAACGATCTCGTCTTTAATCCCTAAAGTAAATCTGAGTCGATGAAAAAGAAAGAAAGCCGAGAAACTTATTTAGGACCCTCTGCGATTTCTCTTTTCTTCTTCTTCTTTTTCCCCTCTAACATTAGGGATAATTAAGAAGAACCGGCACACAGAGGGATGGGGATTAAATTCTGTCGCGAATCTTGGCATCGATCCACCGCGGGAGGTAGAGGCCATTCTTAATCTTTTCACGGGACTCGAGTTATCGGAGAGTATTCGGGGCCTTTGATTCAACGGGTGGTTCGATAGATCACGCGAGATAGGGTAAGATAGAATTTCGCCCGGATAGGGACGCTCGAGTGGCTCGTGAGGCCCATCGGAAGTGGAAAACGTCTTTGTTTGTTGCATGCTTCGTATATGCGTCTACTTTTGCGTGTGTCGCCGTGTGTATCTCCCTCCTTTCTTTCTCCCGCCCCCATCTCTCTCTCTCTCTCTCTCTCTCTCCCTCTCTCTCTCTCTCTTTGCGAAACACGCGAGAGGATATCGAATATCCGAGAGAGAGAGAGAGAGAGAGAGAGAGAGAGAGAGAGAGAGAGAGAGAGAGAGAGAAAGAGAAGGAGGAAGAGTGGGTGGGTTGGAGGGAGAGAACGACGCGAGTACTCACGCACCGAGAACGAGCCAAGTGGAGTATGCACGTGTGTCGTGTGTGTGAGTGTGTAGGTGAACGCGTGCAAAGGGTCCGATCAACCTCCTCTTCTTCCTTCCACGTTCTCTCGCTCTGTTTCTCTTTTCCACCTCCTCTTCCTTTCCTTTGTCAGACCTCCGTCCTTTTTCTCCCACCCTCTCTTCCCTTTTTTTATTCTTCTCACTTGGACGCATCTTTGCGTGATAATACACCGGTACTATCCTGAGAGAGTTGTTTGTCTTCCTGACCGATATAACAATTCCGTAATTGGCCATGGATTCGAAAATATTAAAGAGTTTAACGTTTATATGTACGTAGAAAAATTGTTGTCATATTTAAACAATGTCGATAACATGAAACGTTATCGAGGTCCCGTCCTTACTCGATTTCTTTCGAATATATATCGTAGAAATCCGGATACCCTCGGCTTGTCCTCGACTTTTATGAACGGATCGATACCACCGCGTGCTCTTTCGTCCTCGAAATTCATACGCAGATTATACTCCTCGATGTAGAGAGAAACGTAGGTGTGTTAAAAGCATCGATTCTCTCTACTTTCCTTCGAGCCTCGGAAACGGGACTATCCCATTTATAAAAGTCGACTCGGTAGAGAAATGATCCCTCATCGAAAGAAAATCGATTACTTCCGGCGAAAGATAGACGGGGACTCGACAGTGATTTTCATCGTACGATTCACGTGATAGGCGTGAATTTTCTGAGTTGGTGCTTCTTCAAAAGACCGATAGTTTCATTCGAACCGGTTTATCTGTACTCTACGTATAGAATCTAGTCACTTTCATATTCGATGGTTACGCTGAAAACGTGCCTTCGAGAAGCTTACTTTCGAAACTGTTTATAATTAATAGCAAATGCATGACCGGTTGTTAAAAAGGATGATCATTATTTTGTATTAAAGTGGTCGTATGAGATCTCGTTTAAAACGTTCGATATTTTTTTTTATTTTTTTATTTTTTTTTTTATTTATCGATTAAAAGGAGAAGGGCGTGCTTTCTCATCGATAGTTCTCCCAAGCGAGAGTATTCGATTATTTGAAGACCGCACGAGCCGAGAGGAAGTGGTCCGCGAGTCGACCACCTACACGCTCTCTCACGTAACTACGTTGCAGCGTTCGACCGAGTGCTGGATACGTAGAGTGCACCTACGCTTATGCATTTGTGGATGTAATATATATATATATAAAGACGTATAAAAGAGGAGAGTTCGTGTGCGGGCTTTTTCTCCCACCGGTGACTCTCTTTCGCTCCATTTGGCCGATCCGCGCCGGCTCCGTGCACGCTCGACTCGCAACAATGCACCCGACGTGGCACTTCCGTCCACGCCGGAGCCCGAAGGAAGTTATTCGCTTTTCTTCGCTTCTCTCTCTCTCTCTCTCTCTCTCTCTCTTTCGAGAAACCACAAAACTTTCAAACTTTCTTTCTTTCCTTCTTTCTCTTTTTTTTATTTTTTTTCTTTTATTTTTGTTATTTCTTATTTTACGTTTTTTCAATTCGTCATATAATACCTAATTATGATTTTAAATAGAATGATAGATAGCGATAAAGAAATTTGATCGTAATGACCTTTCTTCGCTTTGATATCAAAAAAAAAAAAAAAAGAAAAAGAATTGGCAGTTTGGTGAGAAAAAGTCAAAGGGCTCGAGAGGTTCGATCCTGTTCGACCTTTGTATCCGCAGTAAAGAACGCGGAGTGCACGTAATAGTGCTTTCGTAGTACGTCGAACTGTGACGTAGTCGGCGGTGCGTGTCCTAGGTCAAGATTCAAGACTGCCTGCTATTACTACTGCTTCTACTACTACCACCAGCATCGTATTACTGCTGCTGCTGCTGCTGCTGCTGCTACTACTACACTATTACTACTACTATTACTACTTTACTGGTTCTCTCTGAGGATGAGAGAAAAGCAGAGAGAGAGAGAGAGAGAGAGAGAGAGAGAGAGAGTCTCGTCCTTTCGCTGGTTCGTAGCGTGTGCTCACGCATACATATAGGTTTCGAGAAGCTACAAAATGCTCGCTAGGTCTTCTCGTTTATGTCCATGGACGCGCCTTTCGTGCTCGTCGATGAGCACAACCGTGCTAGTCTTGTACGTGCGTATATGTGGGTGGGAAAAAGAAAGAGAGAATTGATATCGCAAAACATTCCTTCCTTTTCTTTAATCTCCCTCAATTTTGACAAAACTTTAGTTTTATTCCAATAAGAAAAGAAATAAAAGAATGTCGTCGCTCTGTAAAACGCTAATCTTTCTTTAGATAAAATTAGTTCGAAGAAATAACTAGTTGAAAATAATTAACGTGTGCATAAGTATAGGTGTATGTAAAAAAGATACGCGGGTATATAAACGGTTTGGGTTTCCAGGGCATTAAACAAAGCCAGTTCGGGCCACTCGTCCTCTCCGAGTGCTCTGGCCGTGGTTCGATTCACTCTCGATCTCGAAGAAGGACACCGTGTCACGAACCTCCTTTGCTCCGTACCGGTTTATCGAAATCGTGCTGCGATCAGGGACACGTGCTTTCCATCTCCCTCCCTCCCTCCCTTCCTCCCTCTCTCTCTCTTTCTCCCATCTCCTAAGAATAACAGAGATTATCGTTATCGAAGTCACGTCGTTATCCGATATTCCTCTTTCGAAAGAAACGTATATTTTCAAGGTAGTATGTAAATCGATGTACACTTAGGTTTCCAAAGCAATCTCTTTTCTCTCATTCTTTTCCCCTCCCTCTCTTTCTCGCGAGTAATTGAAAAAGCGAGCAAGGCCGGTGATGCAGAAGGAAGAAGAGGTTCGAGAAGACGAAGAAGAAGGAAAAGGATAAAAATGGAGAAGCAGAAGGGAACAGAAGGGTTTATCTGGTCGATTAATCCTCGTTAAGAACGCGCCGTTCGAAGGAACGTGGAACGCGTGGCACGTTTTTCGGATAGCCCCGGACGAGGAGCCAAGGTGTTCCTTCGCGCCGAAAGGTGTACCGCAGCGCGGTGAGAAAAAAGAAATTGTTTCTCTCGTGTGCGGCACGTGCTCTCGAAGGTTGCGCCTGCTGCCGAGAAGAGAGTCGAAGGAGGAGCTCGTGGAGAGGGCAGACACAAGGGAAGGAGGAGAGATTACACAATCGCAAAAGCCGCGGAAAGGGAAAGCGATGACGGCATGCTCCTGCTCTCTCGCCCATCTTATTACGCTTACCTCTCTTTAACGAGCTCTCAAGCGGGCTAATTTCGACGCGAAATCTCCTCCGATGACCCATTTCTGTCGCTTTTTTCCGATACCCTTTCTCCCCACCCACCCATCTTCTTCCTCCTCGACTTTCCTTTGTCACGAGCACCGATTACCCTTCTTTTACTTAATTAAAGAAGTTACCGCACCGTTTCGAGAAGAAGAGGAAGAGAGCACGGATAGCGATCGAGCAACGGCTCGTCGAGAGAATCGATCTCTCGCTCGCTCGCTCGTTCGTTCGTTCGACTCGAACAAAACGCTTTTCTTTTTTTCTCCCTCTTTTTCTTCTTTCTTTTTCCCATGCTCTTCGTTGTTCGCATTTCGAGGTCTCTTTTGGAGGAATGAAATCTCGTTCGCCTTGCTCGTTAACGAACCGGCAGTGCACGCGGTGGTATGTATCTCGTCAAAAAGAGCGGGAGGGAGGAGGAGGAGGAGGAGGAGGAGTTGGCCTGGCTCGAAGGAGCAAGGCGCGAGCTAACCTCGATTCGTCGCTAATCGTTAGCGAGACACTAAGAGGTGACGTTGAAAGAGACATTAAGAGGACGACGACGTGTTACGCCATCGCCGTGCTATCTTCGATCCACCATTGATTTGACTTTTTATACTTGTTCGCAAAGTTAGTCCGACCGAAAGGAGAGAGAGACGACGGTTACGTGACGATCCATGGAATATCGTAAGGTCGTCACTCTTTCTACCGAATTTCACTCGAAGTAGTAGCGCGACGTCCTCGATGACGAATAACCGCGAGACGCGCAACTCTCAGGAAATGATAAATCTTATTTTCATCTTTCATTCCTTTCTTTTTTTCTTCTTCTTCTTCTTCTTCTTCTTCTTCTTCTTCTTTCTTTATATAAACCTCAATTCGTATTCTCTCGACATTGATGTACTTTCTTTAAATCGTACGAAAGAGAAAACGGCGAAAAGTGTCATTGTACGCGGTCAATTAATCGCGATAATAGTTAATCGAGTTGAGGATGCCGTGAGCGAGGAAAACACGAACACGAGAACTTTGCTTTCTACGTGTTCTCCATCTCTTCTCCTCTTCTCTTCTTTTCTTTCATAGTTCAATGCTTCGCATTCCGATACGTGATTGCTAGCCTTAGCATGCCGCGAGCCGTGCCATCTTCCTTGCGATTCTCGTAAACAAAGGAGTCCGGCGCCGGTCGAACGTGATTAGCGAGGATGATCGATCCACCGTGTAACTCTTTTCTTCGCTACGACCGATTGAATTTTTTAACGTCTGAAAATAATTAGATATATCTGTCGTCGAAATATGCGAAAAAGGAAAGAACGAAGGAAAATTATCGAGATTTATATTATCACTAGTTCCCCTTGTCGTATTCGATAAAGCTAATTTTCTCAAGTCTTCTTCTCCATCTTTTTCACACGTTTACGCTTCGAGATATCGTTCAAAGAATCTTGTCGATACGCGACGATTAGCAAACAATGCAACCGAGGAGGAGACTACGAGACTAGACGCGAAAGAAGAGGAGAAAGAAGGAGAAATTTGCGAGACGAGCGGACTCTCACGTACAGTGTTCTCAACCTTCGATCGTAAAGGTCCCATCGTCTCTTTCTTTCGTCCGTGGGCCTGGTTCGCGGGCCTCGTGCGTGTCCGTTCCTTTGTTCGGTCTTTTGAAGAGCCGCCGTTGCTGCTGCTGCTGCTGCTGCTCCTGCTGCTGCTGCTGCTGCTGCCGCCGCCGCCGCCGCCGCCACTACCACCACCACCATCACCACCACCACCACCACCACCACCACCACCACCACCAGCACCGTCTCTCCTCGAAGGAGAGCAGCTCGCCTTGAGACAAAGCGCGCTTCTCTTTCCTCAGCCAAAGACCCTCTCGGCATCTCTTTCTCTTTTTCTCTCTTTTTCTCCTTCACCTTCTCACTATTATTACGTTTTTGCAATTTATTTGTGTCTGCATCTTTTCGCTTTTTCTCATCTCCTCTCTCTCTTTCTTTCTCTGGGCCGTGGACAGAGTCGTCGGCCTCCTCCTCCTCCTCCCTCACAGGCCGATCGCAGGTGCATCGCACGGACTTTGGTCCAACGCCTTCGGGGACACGCACCTGCGCACGAGAACGCTCTCGACGCGCTTCTTCGTGTCTATCGGACACGCCATGCCCGATAGAAGGGAGCTGGCCGTGAACGTTGTCGACATAATAGTACGCCGAAGATAAGAGACGTAAAGAGGGGGAAAAGTATTCGCCGTTAATTGGGCGAGTTAAGGCGACGAGCTTGCAAGGTGGTCAGAGACAACGTTTGCGTCCTACGGGACAGGTGCTTGTCTATAATTAAACGAGTTTCGTTTTACTACTACCACTACCATCTTCTTCTTGGTTCTTTTTCTTTTTTCTTTTTTTCTTTCTTTCTTTTCGTCCTTCCAGTTTTATCCGCTAGGTATCGACGCGTGCCACGTGTTAACTCCTTTTCAACGATTCACCGGATCGTAATTTAGAATATCTTCGTTCTCTCTCTCTCTCTCTCTCTCTCTCTCTCTCTCTCTATCCATCTATTTATCTATGTATTTATTTATTTATCTATTTATCTATCTATCCATCTATCTATCTCTCTTTCCTCGTTTCATTACCTGCACCTTGTAAATCTAGTTGTACGATCTTATGTCTGTTATTATTCACGTCTATCAGTAATATTATTTCATTTTCACTTTCTAATCTTTTCTCCGTTGTTATCTTTGCAACGACGATTTTGCGTGGACGGTCATTGGAAAGAGAAAGCGCTGGCCTATCCTCAGGTATGAAAGTAAAAGAGAAAAGGAGGAAAGAGGACTCATCGAATTTTTATAGAGTTCTTCGCATTGAATACAATCTTCCTTTTCGACTAGTCGGCAATTTACAGGATCATTTCTTGACAAGGGTCTACAAGACCCTTGTCCTTATAGATTTGACCCCGATCCTAAGAGTATACCTGCGTTTTACGAAGATTTACCAATGTACTTTCTCGTCTTACTCTTCGTTGGTACCACGAGAGCGCTTATGTCTAAAGATAATGGCATCTCTTGCACCTACCTACTATAGGAAATATTTTCTCTCTCTCTCTCTCTCTCTCTCTCTCTATCTTTCTATCTCTAGGAGGGAATCATCGATCCATTAGGAAGCCCTGTAAAACGCGAAACGTTCACGGCTCCCGCTGTTGCCTCGCGAAAGATTTGCTTCGACTCGTCGTCTTTCTCTTCCTCGTCCCTTTAAGCCATTAGCCTCGACATCTTTCAAGATTTACGGCGTCGAGGGTATTTCGTTTAATATAATTTTATGTTTAGAGTGTACTTTAGAGAGATAGATAGATATATAGGTAGAGAGAGAGAGAGAGAGAGAAAGAGAGAAAATCCACGGTGGAATCGTCTGGCTCGATTTTTCAAAGTAGACGGAAGATCGGTTTGGCGTCGAGAACTCCGTCGACGATTCCTTCGTCGTAGGAAAGACAAAATGGTACTAGAATTTATTGGCTGTCTCGTAAGACTTAATCCGCTCGTCGTAAAGTTTATTCGGCAAAGCGGTTTATACCGAACAGGTGCGATTTTACTCGCGTTTACAACGCATAAAGTATTAATTGTATTAAAGTGGTCTTATCATGGGAAGCGATCGACCTCGCTCGTCTTTCGTTCCTTTCATACGCCGCAAGTATCGATCAAGTTCTATCATGGATATAAGATAATCGGCCGGCTCGATAACGATATTTCAATTTTCTTCAGACGTTCGAACGCATCTCGATGGTCTTTATTTTCTCGCATAGGAAATAAGTAAATACTCGATAGTTTCTCCAGTAAAAAGTGGGTCGTGTCTTTCGGCCATTTCTCTCGCGCTCGACTTAACGCGGATAAAGTCCGACACGGAAGGTGTAGTCGTTTTTTATTATCGAGATGCAACGTGCGATATATAATCGAGAGAAGAGAGAGGATGGAGGGAGAAGGTACGGGCAATTACGCGCCGGGATGTGGAGAAAAGACGAGGGTCGGTGTAATTTACGGTAAAACGCCAAGGTGGGAGGGTTTATGAATAATTCGACGTTAAATTAAATTCGCAAAGTCGCACGATAGCTCACAATGTTTTTACGAGATATAACATTTTTATCTTTTTTTCATCTTTCGACAACGAGCGGATATCGAAAAACGCAAAACGTCCAACTGGTCCAACGACTCGACCAGTTTATTTTAAGAAGATTGCCTAGTTTTTCTGTCTATTTTTCTAGTTTTCTCGAATGCGTAAAGCATATGAGAAGGGAAGAGAGAGAGAGAGGGAGAGAGAGCGAAGGGTCTTAGGAGGGCCCCTGGCAGGAGTGTTTGCGCGCGTATCGCGGCCCGAGATCTCCGTGATGAGTCGAGGCGTCGTTCGTCGAGACTATACTACTTCCTGCCGATGACTGGAGAGGCTTAGAAAGTAAGGAAAAAAATTGGGTGGCGTATTCGCTAAGAGAGTCGTTCATTGCCCGTTCGACGCTGGAACGGAAGGTGTCCGATCGTGTCTCGAATTCCTAATTACTCGTTCGTTTCTTTCGACGTTCGTCGATTCCTTCGCATCTCGATTTTTCTCAGAAACTTCCTTCGACTCGCTCGAAAGCGTCATTTGTCTTTTATTATCGACGACGTCATCTACCTGGAAAAATGACGACCGACAAATTTTTTTCCAACGATTTACAGCACCTTACCTCGGCTCTTTCGTGGTTACTCGCGCGGGGTACGTGGGTGGTAGAAAACTGGCCGCTTTGTCGTCGTTGTCTTCGGAATCCAAGAAACGGAACCAAACTCTGGCTGCGTCTTGCGTTCTTATCTCTGTCAAATAAGGAGGTCTCTTATCACATGGAAAGGGAAAGAGAGCGGGTATCGCCTTTCTTTTTCGTGCTTTCGTCAAAGCAGGGCCCACTCTCTCTCTCTCTCTCTCTCTCACGAGAGAGGAGAAAGAGGAGGGAGAGAGAGAGAGAAGTGATTTTTGAGATTTGGTTGAGCACCTCTGCTGCATCGAATCGTTGAACCACGGAGTGGTTCAGTGGCTCCAAGGCCGGCGGAAACCACGGGTGGGATGTGCAGGGCAGAACGGCCCTTCTACCACTGGAATCTTCTCTCTCTCCCGTAGAGCGCACGCCTTTCGTCGTTCTCTTCTTCTTCGTAGCCTTTGGTAGTCTCTCGAGCCAGTGGAACAGAGAGAGAGAGAGAGAGAGAGAGAGAGAGAGACAGAGAGAGAGGGAGAGAGAGAGAGAGAAATACAAAGAGAGAAAGAGAAAGAGAGGGAGCAGTCGACGACGAAGAAGAACAAGACCAAGACGGCAAACTACGACGAAGAAGAAGAAGAAGAACCCGGATTGGCTCGTGTGGGAGACAAAAATGCGGAGCATACCCTCTCGACGTTCGTTCGAGCAAACGACGAAGAAGACGACGACGACGACGACGACGACGACGACGACGACGATGAAGGAGAAGAAGAAGCTGTTTTCTCTCCTCATTCCACTCTCGGACCATTCCTTTCTTCGCTTTCTCGAATTTGCGAATCGTCGTTGCATCTTTGACCCGTGTACACTGCCAGGATCACGCAGGAGAATGAACGACAGAGAAAGAGAAAGAAGGATGCGTTTCGCGGAACGCGATTCTCTTTCTTTGTCTTTCCCAAGTCTCTTCTCATTCTATTCCAACCTTTTCTTCGATCGTTTCCGTCCTTTGAAGATTCCTCGCGAATTCTCTCGAGCTCGATGGCACCTGCACCACCGGCGACTTAACGTCTGCGTTCGATAACCTTTGACCTCTTCGAAATACGTAGATATATTTGCAGAATCCATAAAAGGTAATCCTTTTTACGAATGAACGCAAAGTAAAGATGGTGACGTAGTCTTGCCGACACAGTTTCACATCGAGATCGGAATAACGTATCCGTAAATACGATATATAATATTATATTCGAAGAAATCAAGACCCTCTCTATTTTAATAAGATAACGCGTCGTTGATTTTCCACATACTTGCGCGTACATATATATATATATGTATGTATATATGTATGTATATATTGGTACGTGAGTATTCGCGGAAATACTAGGCGGCATAATTACGAAGAAACGTCGACAAAATTTCCGATCGTGCAGCCGAAAGAATAACTTTTTGTTGTATTTTCGTAAAAGAATTTGCAGAAACTGATGAAAAAACAATCGTACCAAACTGCCATTGTCTTTAAGACTAGAATATCTGAACGTTGTTCTAGTTTGTTTTCAACCCTCTCTTCGGTCCAACTACCAACGTTAATTCTCGTTAGTGATTTTGAATGAATTTTATATAGAGAGCGTTTGGTTAGAAATCGATTCGCGGCGAACAAGCGATTAGGAATTAGAAATCGGATGTTGGATATTAGTAATCGTTACGTGGGTCGATCGCGACACATAAATGGGCGCCGGCAGGCTGCCGGCATCGGATTGTGTAACATCGTGCAACGAACATACCGTAAGACTTTGTACAAATAAACTCGTAACTCTGTACGAGAAATTCGTCTCTGTTTTTAAACGTTTCTACAACACTTTCTAGAACGTACTTTTCGTATTTATTAATCCGCAATGATCGGGTTAATACATAAATAGAGTCGAATTTGAAGCGAATGTTAGCGATTGAGAGAGAGAGAGAGAGAGAGAGAGAGAAAATGAGAGAGTATTCGAGCCGCTTCTCGAAACTCCCTCGAGACTCTTTTCCCTCTCATACAAATCGCTCGCGATGAGATCTCGCGACGAATTTTGCGGGAGGCCGCGACACTCCCCTCCTCCTGCCTCACCTCCTCTCGCTTGGTATTCTTGGACGATCTATTTACTTCCACTTGGTCCTTCAACCGAGTCTTCCTCCCCAGGAGACGAAGATTTCGTTGGAATATTCTCTCCGGTGGTCCAACAGATAAAATTTACAAACTTTCCTTTTGTTCTCTTATCTTTATCCATTCTTCCTAGAAAAGATCGGATAATACGTTTTTGTCGTAGAAATCGAAACGGATTAATCTCTCGTAGTAGCTTCGAAATGTCATTTGATCGAGACGGAAGTGAAATTGGGTTAAGACTCTGTTAAACGATCTCGGCCAATAAGTTTGGAGAAATCAAAGAATCTCTTTTTATCGTGTATTACCTACGATCGTCATAGGTCATAGATAAATTTATCTCAGTGATAAGACAACGACGTCTCTCCTATCGACATGTGTCCTCGTAGGACTCGTAATTAATAAAAGTTTTATTTTTTCTTTCTCTCCTCTCTCTCTCTCTCTCTCTCTGTTTTTTTTCTCTAGAGAAATTATGCGATTCGCGATACACGCGCGTTAGCGTGGGAATATGCAAAGCTATATAGGACGATTCTGTATGCATTTACATACGTATGTAGATACATATGAACATATAGCGTAGTTTTGCGGGATATATCGTCATAGATAAACTATCGATCGGGTTTATGCGACTGCACGGCTCGCTTAAGTTGCAAGCCAAGAATCGATAGTTACAATGTAAATATAGAGATAATACATAGTGTTAACGTGAAGAGGAGCAGCCATCGTTTCGCTCGTAGATAGTAAAATATATATTGTCGCGTAAAGCTTATTCGCGGAAATTTGCATTTGTCCTGCCTTCCATTTTACACAGTACCTTTTCAAAAGATTTTCCACAAAAGATATTTTGCTAATAATCGATAAGTGATTATCGGCTTGCCCTGTGCTCATATATTTTTAATTTTCTTTTTTTTTTTTTTTTTTTTTCCATAAAACGAATCAATTCGATAGATTGGCCGGCCGATCGTGTGGAAAAAGAACGCGTAACGTCTTTGAATTTCACGCGCGAGGTTTATTGGGTCTTTCGCAAGGAATTCAAGGACAAAGTACTTCAAGGTTCCGTCTGCAAGACGTCTCGCCACCGTGTGCACTTTCGCGATATTGCAGTCAGCTTCGACCGTCTCCTTTGTCTACTCCTTATGAGATCGTCCCGTTTACGAAGTAGCCCACATTTATCTTCGAAAGCGAGTAAAACAAACTCGACGATAAAATTTCTCGAAATATACGTCGAGTTTCTTTCTCTCCTTTGCACGCAGTTTCGTAAATTCCGATCGAGAGTCGATTCGTAATTTTACTTTTACATCGATTTATGGAGTAGACGCTTTGAGGAAATGCGAGAAAAGAAATGAAACCCAAACGACTCTTGAAAACATCCGTTTATTGCAGCTGTCGGAGTTGTTGCAATCGTCGCTTTCCGGTTGGGTCGCCAAGCTACACTCATTGTGCCAAGCTACCCGCCGAGAGACCTTCGAATATTCGGAACGAATTATTTTTCCATTTCCTCTTCCCTCTTGGTTTTCTCCGAAGGAAAAGTTAGGTATCTATGCAGGTATACGTTTGAACCGTTAACGGTACGCAGATCGTTTGGGAGAGCTTAAGAAGGGACTTAATCCGACGTTTATCCTCTCTTTAAGAAGTTTCCTTTCGAAAAAAAAAACAAAAAAACTCATTTTCTTTTTTCTTTTCTTCTTTTTTTCTTTTTCTTTCTTTTTTTCATTTTGTTGCTCTTTTTCTCTTCCTCGAATTTATAAACTTACCACTTTTTGCACAAACCACACGGAAAATTTTCTCGCGTGTCGTAGGATTTACTCGGCCTGAATTTTCACGAGCCGTCTGTTCCTCTTTTTTTGTCGCAAGCGTCTACTTTGCCTTTCATCTTTCTCTTTCTCTCTTGCATTCGTTTCCGCCCACACAATCCAAGTATACAAATACTTTCTCGTCGTGCCATTGGCGACAAACGAAAATTGGTCGAACCGAACCTTGGAAATCTCGGCCCAAGAAGCACAAGAAACATGAGATAGCTCTCTCTCTCTCTCTCTCTCTCTCTCTCTCTCTCTCTCTCTCTTTCTCTCTCTATCTGTCTCTCCCTCTCCCCTTTTCAGGTACTCGACCATCCCCTTCTTCGCTACCGTTACATCTATAGAAAAAATATTTGAGGACGAAGCGAAGAGTGCTTCCACTCGATGCTGCCCTCTTTTCAAAAATGTCTTATATCATCTTTTAATTTGTGCTAGGTTTAACGTGAAAAATTTTGAAAGATTTTCCCCTTTAACGAGTACATACATATATTTTACATAAGTCGAAGCAATACTATCGTTTCCGTTTGATAATCTCGAACGCTATATTTAGAAATGAAATGCATAGGTATACAATGTGCATTTAAATGAAAATTCATTGAACGAGTATATCGATTTTTTTCCGATTGATTTTTAAAACTTAAAGCATCGAGTAATGTTCTTAAGAAAAAAAAAAAAAAAAAAAAAAAAAAAGAAAAAAGAAAATCCCTTGCTAGAGCTGATTAAAGAGCAAAGCAAAGTTTCGACTGAACGATAGATATATATGGTGGAACTTAATAACGCCCAAATGATTTTCACGAATGAACATAGAAACAGATATATCTACGAGACACGGTTAGTCTAATACAGATGCGCAAAGTTCTTTCTTTCTTTTTTTTTTTTGACAATAAACCTACGTAGGTAAGAGCCAGAAGAAGGGACAAGACTCTCCTCTTCGCGTTTAGCTCCCTCCGATCGTGAAAATTCGTTTCTTCTATACTCATCCTTCTTTGGTTGAAACGATTCTTTTGGAAATGGAATAAATGGCACGACTTCGGCTCCGGAACCCCGAAACACGCCGGCTGCTGTCCCTGAAGAAAGTTCCCATGGAAACCATTGGCGTGGATGCCGGCTTTTCTAATCTTTTCCTAAGCCAACGTTGTGGCACGACGCCACGGACAGTATGCACCATCTAATATCGATCGGTACGCACGTTCCGAGGGGGTGAGAGAGCGAAAAAGCTCTCTCATTCTCTCTCTCTCTCTCTCTCTTTTTCTCTCTCTAGTGATCTCACTCTTCATCGTGTCGGATTCTGCAGGAGAAAAAAGAAAAAGAGTGCAGCCTCTAGGCCAGAGCATGTCGAGGTTAGCGGTGTACATGACTCCTCCGCGTAGTAGTTTAAAGCTCTCTTCTTCTTCTTCAAAAAAAAAAAAAAAAAAAAAAAAAAAAGAACTCGCGACCGACAGCTGTGCAAATGTTGATACGCCCTCGTTGAAAATCTACGAGTTTCGTTCCGGTGACCCCGTAGAACCGACCTGGTGCGTCGAGTATCGCGCTTATAGGCACCTGCCCTCTTCTCTCCTTTCTTTCATTTCTTTTTTTTTCAACCTATCCTTTTGTTCTTCAGAATTCGAAATTATCCAATGAAAGTGTCATTTCTCGTCAACTCATCAACGAACGAACGTAGGCAGGGTGTGTTCGACGACGTCATTGCCAATTTCTATCGATCGGTCCAGAGAATAATATAAAAATTCTAATATCTAAAAGAGATTCTAGAATCGAAAAACTTGGAAAAATTGATATTTCTTTCTAAGATGCATGAGTATCGTCTGTCGTGCGTACGTACGTACGTACCATACATACGTACGTACGTAGGAGAAAGGAAGGAGTGAATGGAAGAACAATGAAAACACCGCGTCACCGTTTATCGTACGAGAGATAGCGGGAGTTCTCGCGTACAATATATCGAACTCGCGATTCTTCGTAGCGCGCGCGTAATCGTCAATTAATTATTGATCGTCGACGAGCCGACGACCGATTGTCGCTAATCGCGCGGTATTGCGATTAACACGCAAAGAACGTGTACGTACGTGTGTTCTACATTACGTGTACCTTTTGAGAAGGCACTTTCGAAGCGAATCTAACTCTACTCGTTCGCATTTAATTATTTCAATAAAATACGTATCCTACGATCGCGTAGATAATCACGTACTCTCTTCGTCAACGATATTCCGATTTAATTTTTTTGATCCGATCGTTTTCGATATAATCGACATATTGTACGTATCCATGCAAGTCGCGTAAAGAAGGTTACCTTTGTTACTCGCAAACGGGTAATATTCTCGATTCATTGACCTCTTAATGTATTCTTCAACGATGCATCGAATGATGTCATATCGTGGAAGAGACAGTGTCTACTAATACTAACGTTTACGCTTACGCGTATACGCGACTACGTAGATGTTATTCGTACGAACTGTAAAGATTTAGAATACTATTTGTATTCTCGAGTTTCTATCTCAACGCGATGCTCTCTCGTATTCTTCATTCGTCGATTCTAAAATTTCAGGAAAAAGATCAAAATTGGCTAACTAAGGACTCGAACACATTTTACAATACGAATAAGTATTGTAGATATATCGTTGTAATAATCAACGATCGATGTTCTTTGGATGATTCACTGTTAGGTCAATACCTCGTACCGAGGAGACCTCTCCTCTTTTTTCTTCCCCCCTTTCCCACGTTTCCCTTTTCTTTGAGGTGAGAGCAAAAGAGTGAGATAGAAGGGGCGGGGAGAAGGAGAGGGAGAGGGAGAGAAAGAGATAGAGAGAGAGAAAGGAGAGAAGGGCTCGTTTCTACGAGCGAGATCGATAAGCCACGCGTGCCTCACGTATGTGCGTGCTATACAACAATGACAACGACGCCGTCGACGATGAGAAGGGATCGACGCTCGAGGGTGAACGACAAAGAGGGTTGGGCGACGTCGTTGAGTAAGCCTGTCCTACGTATACACGAATAATTAATTCGATCTTCGATATGTCCACCCTTCGGAATCAACGCTTTGTCTTCGATCTGCTCGTTTCTTTTTTATTTTTTCCTTCGGACGACTCGTAAAAAATTTTCTTTCGATTTTTTTACGAAAATTCGTACATATATTCCGAGACACGTCGAGAGACCGGAAAAACGAGTTCTTTTTCTTTCTCTTCGTCGTTCTCATTTTCTTTTCTCTCTATCTCTCTTTCTCCCCCACCCACCGCCTCCCCCCCTTCATGTGTCCTTCTCGCTGCGCCTCCTAGATGAGTCACAATGATAATGCTAGAAAAAATGGGTGGAGCGTCAGACGGAAAATGGTCCGTTATATGCGAGAAGGTACGCTGTACGCGCGCATTCTCGTCACCCTGTACATCGTTCGACCATTCTCGGTCGATACAGAACAGAGGGACTGGCAAAGGCTTTGCTGAAGATATTAACCCCCTCAATCGAACGTTGCTCGTCTCTAGCGTTGCTGACCGAACGAAAAATAAATATATGAAGTTTAGAAAGATGAAATTGGTTTGACAATTTATTCTTATCTTTCTTTTTTTTTCGAAAAGAAAAAAAAGAAACGAGATTGATCGTATTCAAAGTCGACCATGTTTTAAAATCGGCAAACCGTCTAGACTCTCTCTTTCTCTCTCTCTCTCTCTCTCTCTCTCTCTCTCTCTGTAAACCTAGTTTATTAATTTCACGATAATATACTAGCGTCTCTTAATTCGTTTATTATACACTATCAAGATTTATAAATCTCTGAACGATAAGCGTTAATTCAACGATAAATAAATTAATTAGAAAGTTCTCCTCGATAGTTTTCTGCGATAATACGAATAAACGAAAGTTTCACGGAGCTCCAACGAGAATATTTCTCAAGGCGGAACGTATAACTCCATCCATCGATGAGTTGTGAAAGGTGACATTTTCTTTATGCTCAAACATATAGAGACATCGTAGTAATTTATATTTGTTTTGAAGTATCCTTCATTTTTTTGCGCAATTCGACTATAATAGATATAGAAATAATCCTTTTAACAAAATCTAATTTTATCTATAGAACACCGATAGAGAAAAACGTTCGCTTATGCGAACGACCGAAAATATCTTTCAAACGATTTTAGGATTTAATTAAAAATTCGACTCGAATAAGATATATCCCATGTTTTTACTTTTTTTAACTCAATCTGTTCACTCTTTCAAAACAAATCTCTTTACGAACAAATTTATACAAAATGATTTCTCTCGATTAGATTTTGCACCGAATAAACGTTTATAAAAAGTCAAAGCGTGTCGACTAAATTCTTTTACCGAGGCGAATAATATATTTCTAAGATAGACTTAAAATTTTAACGGATTTTTAGATCAAGGGACTTGTACGGATCGTACAAATTTTCGAGTAATGCCGACGGTCTATGAGGTAAAAATGAATGAGCCGACGAGTTGCCATTAACGTTCCGACGACGTGGCCAGAGTAACTCGACGCATTTTACGGTTTACGATTGTAAATATGCACAAGCCTCGTAGATATACAGACGTGAATATGCACTCTCCCTCTCTCTCCCTCTCTCTCTCTGTCTTTGTCTGTCTGTCTCTCTCTCTCTCTCTCTCTCTCTCTCTCTCTCTCTCTCTCTCTCTCTCTCTCTCTCTCTCTCTCTCTCTCTCTCTCTCTCTCTCTCTCTCTCTCTCTCTCTCTCTCTCTCTCTCTCTCTCTCTCTCTCTCCCTGTCTTTCTCGCTCCAGTACCCATTACTTTACCTTGGTTGTTTCCCTCTCCCTCTTTCAAAGCTGTCCACTACGATAATCGGTATCGCGTAGCACGTGTATATACCGGGTGACGGGTAAAAATAATTTACGATGAAAAATTTCGTGGCTCTGTTGCGACCTTACGAAACGTCTTTTCGCTCGATTTCTTTCTTCGTAATCGATCTCTCGATTTCGCGAGTGAGATTCTTCTCGCAGGATCGCTCGGCAAAAAGATGAGCGTGACCAAACGCGTTACATAATTATAACGGTGACCTTATTTCTTTTAAACGAGATTCACAAATTCTCATTTCCTCTTTGATCGATGGAAAAATCGTAACTCTTTCTTACACGATAATTCGAGAAGATAGACATACTCTCGATACTCTCATTCAGCGAAACACGTTAGTTACGTAAACGTTTGAGAATTCTAAAGTCGGAATTTTATCAAACACTCGTGTTTATTTCACGAAATAAACGAACGAAATCTTTTCGGGTCAATCTTTCTCTGATCGAGAATTGTTCTCGTTGCGTAAGGGTACATAATAAAATTTACTTTAATTTTCGATTACGTCCGAGTGGATTGGGAATCCTTATCGATGAAGGGAGCCAGATAGACGAATAATAATCTTATGAAAATTTCTTTCCCCAACAATTTTCCTAGTACCGTGATAATAAATAATTAACGCGATACGTCGATACCGTATGTTGCGCTTACCTTTCTATCATTATCGAGAAATACGCGCGTATCCGCGAGGTATAAATTTGTTTCGCGCGTCTCCGTGCGAGCGTTAGCCCGACGGAATAACAAATCGGCTCTCGCGTTTTATCGGTGATTAAGAGTCGATACGTCGTCATGTAGGCGCGAGCGGAGCAATGGACGACGAAGCCGCGGCGAGTCGTGAAAACAATTACACCCGTCGCTGGTCACGGAGCAGAAACAGGAAACCCTAGTCGTGCGATGGAACTCGAAGTTGGTGCTCGCTCGCTGCTCCTTCCTCCCTCTTAGTCGAGATTTTTTTCGCACGATCGTCGTTTTAGACGGCCGACTTTAAGTTCTATCGCGTTTAATCGTTATTCTTTTATCAATTTGGCAAATCACTTTTCACCCCTTTCTCGTTTATCGTTTATTCTAGAAAGTAGCCTTGATTATTTTTTTTCGCTGATCGAATACGTACGTATAGAGCGTATAGCGTATTTGACGTTTATCGAAATGGATCTTGTCATTGACGTTTTGACGTTTAATTAATTAAATTGAATGGAAAATACACACGGCTTCTATCTATCTATATTGCGTTGTATGCTCTTTCGTTGCTCCGCTGCGTAATTTATTCGTCGCGTGTCAGCGGAGCTCTTATTCGAGATTTTCGAATATAACGTTTCGAATTGTTTGTTTTATATAAACGACGAGCATCTGAAACGAGTTTATCGGTCGTTGGTAAAAGCGATTGAGAGAGAGAGGGGGGGAGGGGGGGGGAAAGGAAGAAGAAAAGTAGCATAGGAAGGCGAACAAAGGAGAACTCGTTGCTCGCGTCGTCTGGTCGGTCGAGAGAAGAGAGGCCCCTTCTAGGGCCTCGAATTACGTCGGCTTCTCGAGGTTTCCGAAGGTTTTATGCTTCTGGCGAAATAGGAGGGAGAGGGGGGGGGAACGAGACTGCCGATGCGGGCCCAAAACGAGAGTGGATCTTTCCTGAAAGGAAGGACTACGATCCAGAGGATCTGTGCTTTTGCGTCTTTTCTCTTGGTCGCACATTGAACCAAGTCCAAACCGGTATTTCTTACTTATGGAGAATTTACGCTAGTAAAATATTATTAAAGAATGGTAAGAGTTTTGTTTTAGGAAAAAAAAAAAAAAAAAACGGATACCTTAAAGATAATAGAGAAATGTAAAAGAAACGAGCCGTACAACATTTTAGGAGGGTCTCTACGACTGGTAGGGTAAGTTGGTTAGGTAGAGAGAGGCCAGATCGATAGCCGCCCTTTTCGAGCCCTTCGATGTCAGAAGAGAGAAAAAGCGGAACGAGCACGCAGGTTTTTCGTTTTTTCTTCGGCTCAAGGCGCGCACAGCTGATACGAGCGAGCACGCGGGAACACAGAGGGTCTCTCCTCTCGAACAACAGAGCCCCGATTTTAGGGTTGCGCGCGTACCCAATGTTTTTTAACCGCGCGCGCGTGCTTCGAGGTCAGGAGAGTGTCGGTAATGGCTCGACGTTAATCGATCGACCGCTTCGTTGGGGTCGACGATGACGTCCAGTCGACGACGACGCGGAGATTAGATGTCCTCGACCGATCGTCCTTATTCGTCGACGTTCCTTACGATCCGAGCGATACTAAATGACGTTTGTCTTTTATACTCGCAGGAGAAGGACCATCCGAGTTTTTTTTTCTTTCGTTCGCTCGAGATAAAGATAAAAGGATGGATAGATAAACAGCGAAAACTATAAAATATAAAGCAACTTGGATCGTCAAAGTTCTTCTTCTCTCGAGTTTTCTTAGACCGCACTGTACATCTCCGTTCTCTAACGGCAGAGAAGAGTTTGAGGTAGGTCGATCGGCGGAGTGACTCACCCTTCGGCCTCTCGAGTGGCCGTCGTCGAGAGAGGCACTTTGGCCGGAGTGCCTTCTTCCATGGTGGCCAGCACGTCCCATTATATCCGCCGTGGCTCGTTAATATCGTGACATCCAATATCGTGTAATTATAATCGAACGTCGTTCTTCGTATTACTTTTTTCCTGGCTATATACATATCTCCCTCTCCCTCCCTCCTTCCCTCTTTCTCTTTCTCCAATTATTCGTTTACCTTTGGATCGTCGAAACGAGTAGTCGTTACACTACGACGTTATCCAAGACGTCGTTTCTTTTAACGCATTGCTATCTTCCTATAAAAATTTATTTATATTTCTCGTATTCTTCAAGTTCGTCGATAAGATACGCACTTTGTAAGCTCACGTAAACGCGTTCGACATGCGCTCAGAGGTAAAAATAACTAAGTCAAAGTCGTAATTTAATCCTTGGTTGCGCGTTGCGAGGTCTTACAAGTACGCTCGTCTTTTCGGGACTATGAGAATACACGTTGGAATTTGTAACCGTGTAAAGAGTAGTTAGGACCCTTTTAGATCCTATTTGATTCGTTCGATCGGTTCGTATCGTACGCCATCTTACGAGTATTCTCATTCGATCAATGAATTTTCAAGCGAATATTTTTCGATGAGGTTCTAAGCGTCCTATTTCTATAATAAGCTACTCATTTTCCAAAGATAAACCATTAATCTGGCAGGACTCGAAGGAGTCACGAACAATCTTCTTCCTTCCATCTCTATAATACTCGACGAGTAAAGAAAGAAGAAAAGAAAGAGGGTGAAGGGAGGGGGGGAAATCACTTATTTTTTCGTTCCCTTGTAAAAAGAGACCAGCGACCGATTCTAGCTCGGACTCGTTTTCAAGGAAAAACAACGTTCTGTCACAATCTGGATTTTCTATCGCTAGACCTTGGAAGACCCTTGCTCGCACGAGAACGCTTGCTCAGGGATGCATTATCGCGAAGATAGCAGGCCGGGAATGGAGTTACATATACACACTATATCGATGATGGTCGTGGTGTCGATGTTTCGTCGGTGTAGTAGTAGCAGTACTAGCGTAGTAATAGTAGACGGTGGATGGACGGAAATGGAGAAGGCACAGAGCGTAGGAGAAAAAGGGAGAAAGAATGAGGAGGAAGAGATGGTGGGGGAGCGGGGCGGGGGTAGAGAGAAAGAGAGAAAGAGAGAAAGGAAAGAGAAGGCAGGTCGAAAGGCGAGGGACGAGCGACGTATAGGAGGAGGATGAGAGAGAAGGAGGGAGATAGGGGGGAGAATCGGAGGAGAATGAACGCAGTTGGGCGGCAGTGTCAGTGGAGTTCAATCTTAATATAGTGTGACCCCCACTGCCATTCGAAACAGTGTTGGACGCGACTGCAGCAGCGTGCACGAGTCGAGAAGAGCGAGAAAGATAGATAGAGAAGCGAGCGCAGTGAACGGGTGCGTGCATTGCACCTTATTCCCCTGTCCGGCGAGTGAGCCTCGCTCGGTTATTTCAGAGACATCGGCCTCGAAGAGAGGCGCGAGTACGGGGCGTTCGAGCGTGCGCGCGAACGAACCACTATACTCACGGGACAGAGAGGAGAAAGAGAGAGAGAGAGAGAGAGAGAGAGAGAGAGAGAGAGAGAGAGAGAGAGAGAGAGAGAGAGAGATGCTCGACTGCGTCCACGTGTTCGCACGCACGCGAGATCGTTCGGCCGAGTGTCATCGATCTATTTCGAGAGGAACCTGGAATTTCTGGCTTTCTCGAGGGTCCACGAAGGAAAACAGAGAAGAAAGCAATTTTCTTAGTTACGAGAGAGAGAGAGAGAGAGAGAGAAAGAGCAAGAGAGCACATTAATATACTATTTTTACATAAATTTAATGTTTCTTTATCCGCCTCTTTGAAGTTTTATGAAAAAAAAAAAAAAAAAAAAAAAAAAAGAGAAAAAGAAATTTATTTACTTTCTCATAAAAATCATAAAAATGTATTCTTCCTTTTTCTCTGGTTAAATGTACGTCGCGAAGAGCGTAGAACATTCGAGAACGATGAAAAGAGTAAAAATGCAACGATCGGATTGCGAGTAGGCGGCGAGGGATTCCAAGGATCCGACGTTCGATCGATCGGACTCTGGCGATGCCAAGACGAGCGCAAAGCGAACGTGGAGAATCGTGAAGCCGCGTTGTCCCCGCGACGACCACGTTCCCGACTTTATTGGCGTTATTGGTGTTTCCTCGGACGTTCCTCCGGCGCGCGCGAGGTCGCCCGAAGAAAGGGAGGGGGTAAAAGGAGGAGGAGGAGGAGGAGGAGGAGGATAGGAGGACACGTTTGGTGGGGATACAGAGAGAAAGAGAGAGAAAGGGAGAGGGAGGGAGGGAGATAGCGATGGTGGTGCTCGGCCGTTGTATCGTGGGGGTGTTGGCCTTCAACTTGACGGCGCAGTTTCACTGACCTGCCTGAGAAACTCGTGATACCCGACGCGGCTCGTGCGGCCAGCTACCAAAGAAATCTTCTGACTCGGCAAAGGATACCGCTACTTAAAGGCCCGTAAGGGCCTTAAACAAAATCTTTCTCTTTTTCGCTTTCTCCATTCTCTTTAGATATTGTTATTTTCTTTAAAAACGAACAATATCTTGTATACGAGAAATATTTAATATCGATCGAAATATTATCGCCTACTAACGAATGCAACGTCTCATATATCATTTGTGTAAAAGGAAAAACATTTAATTTTTAAACATATTTAGCCTTCGGTAGGTGGAACAAATTAAAACATCGTCGTATTTGTAAAACAGGCTTTCGAAAACGAGCGGATACCACGTTGTGAAAAACCTTTAGATGCCTCCTAAGCAAACGCAAAGAACGTTGAACACGGTTCTCTAGGTGTGCGTGTTTAGGGTCTTTGATACCTGCTTTTCCTTTGTCCGTGGCCAGGATAGACGAATAGCTTGGACGTCATAGATTTTTCCTCCACATTTACAAAACTTGTTCCTTCGAACGAATATGTACGAGTCTTGAAAACAGAGAGTCGCGATTGAAAATTTGATCGGTCGTCCGCAACGAGAAGGAGAGTCAGTCAGTCGGCCGTGGAACGAGTCGGAATTCCTTTCTCTGCTTCTTCTGCGATCGACTTTCCGTCGAAGCTGAGCGACCCTTGCCGGCGAATCCTCGGAAACGAGAAAGAGAGAGAGAGACAGAGAGAGAGAGAGAGAGAGAGAGAGAGAGAGAGAGAGAGAGAGAGAGAGAGAGAGAGTGAGCGAGCAAGCTTGTTTCGTTCCAAAGCGGTCGTTGGGTGTAGAGGCCGTAATTAAAGCAAAGCCCCGAACAGATGGCCCGCGGGTTCCTGTCCCTTTCAAACGAATTTTTCTTCGAAAATCCTCGCCTACCGAGGACTTCCCGGAAAGTACAGTAGCTGCAAAAATTGACAGCAGACGACGTTAAATTAATATTAAACAATAATGACAAAAAATAAAGACATCAATCGTCCTAAGCAACGTGACTCAAAATGAATGCTGCATCGACACTTTTTCTTTCTTTCTTTCTTTCTTTTTTTTATTCTTACTTCCTTCAAAGAAAGAGTGTTTCTCTAAGGCATGCCTATGCTCGTTGCACGCAGTGCATGGCGCCGTCGTGTAATGCAGTCTCCGACTATAGAAGCGTGTAACTATTGATCCTGCGGCCTTTAGAGAGAAGCTACCGCCCTGCTGCCGGCGCCACCGTTGATTCTGCAGATTTTAGCAACGTCACTTGAAAGTGTGACGCGTCGTGAGAATGATTTGCCTTAATATTCGCCCTGCATGCCGAACGCCCGTCCGGTACGCGGATGACACGCGTCTTTAAAAAAAGAAGTAATAAGTATAGAGAGAAGATTACGCTATTCAAAGCTCTTAGCGTTATAATTTAATATGCTTAGTGAAAGATATTAGGATTAGATATTTGTTCTAATACTTCTCTGCGATCGATAAAAGTAATTACAAAAGTAAAATCTCTGTAATAAAGCTCTCTAAAATCGAAAGAGAAGAGAAAGAGAGAGAGAGAGAGAGAGAGAGAGAGAGAGAGAAAGAGAGAAATAAGCTTCTTCTGGAGACACTCTCTTTGCGTTCTTCCTCTTTGGTCCCTCCGAGAAGACGGACAAAGGCAAAAGAGTCTTACGTTTTCTTCGGCGACCCCTCTCTCTTTCCACGGACACGCGTACACATTCATGCACTTACGTACGAAAGAACGATGCAACAGACAGTCGGACATGTGCACACGTACACGTTCTCCTCTCTCTCTCTCTCTCTCTCTCTCTCTCTCTCTCTCTCTCTCTCTCCCTCCCTCTCCCTCCCCGTCTCACCTCACCTTGGCCGCGGCCCTTCAACCGTCTACGACCCACGCCCCACCTCTTCTTTCTGCATCCTAGTAGCCACCACCATCTCTGCCATGCCACGCCACGCCACGCCATACCACGCCATACCACACCATACCACACCATCGTCGTCACCATCGACCACGAGGAAAGCAACCTTCCTCTCCTCTTTATTCTCTTCATCTTACTCCAGCACCTTTTTCTTCTTTTCCTTCGCAGGTCTTCGATCTTTGGAGTCTACCTGCGACCCACGTGCGCGCGTACGATTCTCCACCTGCCCTTCCTTCCTTCCTTCCTTCCTTCCTTCTTTTCATTTGCATGTCAAGTTATTTAGCAATCGACGCCCGCTTGGCCATAGGCGAATTACGCAAAACTGGAGAAAAAATCTTTTAGAAATGCTCGCTCTATGCAATTTTGTGATCTAAAATCGTTAAAGCGTGCAACAAAAATCCTTTCCTCATATTCTTCTTTCTCTTTTATCATTACGTTTCATCAATTGAGAAGTCGATTATCTCGCAAACCTAGCATGCGTTCGTCTCGACGATCGAGAGAGAATTTTATTTACGACCCATACAACCCCATACGAGTAATTGATATTTAAGGATGAGAACAGGTCGATAGATAGGGTTAGAGAAAATGCGACGAGTTCTATAAATAAATGTGATCGATGTATCCCGAAACAAGATTTATATTCCTCCTAATCTAAAAAGGTGCTCGTGTTCTCGCGTAATTTCCTTTCTGTCTTGCGACAAGTAATAAATCGAATAATCGAAGAAAGTTCGGTATACGTTCTTCTCATTGAATGACTGATCGAGAAAACCACACAAGTAATTAGCGAATGTATCTGCACAAATGATTTGCAAGTGATCCTAAACCAAGTTAGAACAAGGACGATATAAGTTGATTTATCGTTAAAAATCTTTTGTTTTGTCCCAAGGAGAGATTATAATGAAACATTGAAATCGGTTCAAAGGATTCATCACGTACGTGAAATATTTTTTCATTTCGACGACAATGCGAGTAATATTTTCGTGACCATTCAAACGATGGTCTAATTAGATTAAAAGAAAAAGCTAGACGATTAACGAACTCTCGGGTAATTACGCTTTAAACACCTACAAGACGATCGACCTCGAGCGACTCTCCCTTTTTCTCTCTCCCTTGCGCGTTTTAGCAACTATGCAAGAGTCCCTTTCTCGTAGTTAAACCGCGACCAATCATGGTTATGTTTCGCATCGGCTCGTATCGATGTCAAGATTATGCTACAGCATGCGGCCCCGAAGAGACGAGGACGTCCGTGACATTGTCGCGTTATGCAAGGACTCCTCGCCGAGGGCGCCATTCGACTCGGAGCAGACGTGCGTGACGAGCGTGGAAGGACACGCGTCTAATAGTCAGTCGCGTCTGTCGAACTTGTCTTTCACGAAGAGTTTCGAGAGACAAGAGACGCGATATGTGCTTTATACGACGAGAGAACGAAACATTTTCGTCGTTAGCCGCTGCACAACGATAGAATATTTTGGATTTTCGAGAGAGAGAGAGAGAGAGAGAGAGAGAGAGAGAGAACTTGGTTCGAGATAAAAGGTGACGCCTTCTCGGTCTCTCTTCAGTCGTCGGCACACAGAAGGAGAGAGTGAACTGAATGAAAGAGTATGTGTGCGTGTTTGCGTGCGTGCGTGCGTGCGTGCGTACGTGCATGCATACGTGTGTGTATGCGTGCGAGAAAGAGAGAGGGAGGAGGGAGGAAAGGTGAGAGAGAAGAGTGGTTCACCTGCATTGCTAGCATTGCGCCGGCTCAAGGCCAGAGTCTGAAAGAGAGAGAGAGAGAGAGAGAGAGAACCGAACGGGTCGAGAGCTCCTCCTTCGTCTTCTGCTTCTTCTTATTTTCCTCCTGTTTCTCCTTTTTCTCGTTGCGTCGACGTGGCTCGTCGACGAGCCGGCCATTATTCCCTGGGCCGGGTCATTTTCTGGCTCTACCTTGAAAACGCAAAGGGTATCCTCTAACGCTCACACGATTCTTCTTTTGATTGCAGGCTGCAAGATCAAGGCTCTGCGGGCGAAAACGAACACGTACATAAAGACGCCTGTACGTGGCGAGGAGCCGGTGTTCGTGGTGACCGGACGTAAGGAGGACGTGGCGCGCGCCAAGCGCGAGATCCTCTCCGCGGCGGAGCACTTTTCGCAGATCCGAGCATCGAGGAAGAGCACGTTGGGCGCGCTGCTGGGTGCACCGCCCGGTCCACCGGCCTCGGTGCCGGGACACGTGACGATCCAGGTACGAGTACCGTACAGAGTAGTAGGTCTGGTGGTAGGACCGAAGGGAGCGACGATCAAGAGGATTCAACATCAGACGCACACGTACATCGTGACGCCGAGTCGCGACAAGGAGCCAGTCTTCGAGGTTACGGGCCTCCCGGAAAGCGTGGAAGCTGCGAGACGCGAAATCGAGGGACACATCGCCCTTAGAACGGGCACCGGTCTGGCCGAGGAGGATCTCTTGGGTGCTTTGTGCCGTGGCGGCCTCGGCTCGATCCTCGGCTGTCTCGTACCACCAGGAACAACGCCCTGCAACGACTCCAATTCGAATTCGAACGACTCCAGCGGCGGCTTCTCCTCCAGCGGCAGCTGCAGCAGCTCCTCCAGCAGCTCCGGAGCACCGGGACTACACGATCTCGTAGCGATATGGGGAGCCGGCCTCGAGAGAGACGAGGGCCTCGGCGAGTCGCCCTCCTTCGAATCTCAGGCGGCCTCGGCCTCCTCCATTTGGTCATTTCCCGGCGTAGCGCTACCCTCGAGGCCCTCGCCTCCGGCATCGGCGAGTCCAGCGTCGCCGACGGATTCCCTTTTAGGAGGCGGTAGCGCCGGTGGCCGTCGCGAGTGCGTCGTATGCGGCGACAAGGAGGTCACCGCCGCCCTCGTGCCCTGTGGACACAATTTATTTTGTCTCGACTGCGGCAACAGGGTGTGCGAGAGCTCCACTCCGATGTGCCCCGTCTGCTCCAGGCCCGTTCTACAGGCGCTTCGCATCTTTTCATAAACGGCCGCGTGCGCATCCGAGCGCACCCGAGCACAGCTCCCGCACGCTAACAAGCACGACGGACGCGCACAATCTCTCAATTCCACTGCTGCCAATAATCTCTTTAACGCGCCAGGAACGTTTCGATCTTTCTGATACGTCGTCTCGTTCCCAGTGCCCGATCGGATACAACGAAGTCAGCTTTTAAGTTTTATCACGCAGACAGTAGAGAGCTAGTAAGAGAGAAAACGAGAGATAGATAGATAGATAGAGAGAGAGAGAGAGAGAGAGAGAGAGAGAGAGAGAGAGAGGGTGGGGGGAGAGAGAGAGAGAGAAAGAGAGAGAAATCGTAGATACTCTCATTGTCGTCGCGTCCTTCTCTTCCAGTCTCAATGCGTAACTTTTCGCCTTCGAAAAGTATTGACTTGGTCCTACGCGTATGACCTCCTTCAAGGAACTTTGTCTCCGCTACTCTTCACCAACTATCGGAAAACTTTCGACGGAGAGCTTCTCTTTTTCCTTCGAATAGTTTTATTTATTCTTGACGATCTCGTCTCGGCTTCCATCCTTCTTCGAGCGTTTGAACGAAAATCGTACTCGCTCGGATCTGTTTCACGTTTCGACGAAATTTTCTTTCATTCTCAATAATATGTCGGTCGAGTTAATTAAATAAAATAAATATTTTCCGAGCGAGTTTCGCGAATCAAAGAACGCGTGAAAAACCTTTTCAATGGGACAACGATTAGTCGAGTGTGTGCCATTTTAAACGCGATCACGTTCAACAAAATACTTCTTCCAGTAGCGGCATTTTTCAAAATCGGCAACGTGCCTTCGACGACGACGATATTTAAAAGAAAAAATAATAAACAACATTAACGCCAGAAATCTCGAAATGTTCGATCTCGTTCCGTCGTCGAAGGCACGCGATCGTTATTTCGAGGTTTCACGCGAAATGCTGCGTAGCGAATGGAAATAATTCCGGAGAATGATTATTAAAGTTGAATGCGAAGCGAAGGACGACGTGAGAGTGAGAAACGGAGGGAGGAAGGGAAAGAGAAAGAGAGAGAGAGAGAGAGAAAGAGAGAGAGAGAGAAAGTAAGAAAGAGAACAAGAGAGAAATATATTCTACGAACGGAGAACGATGCTTACGTGTCTCTCAAAGCGCAACATAGCTCGTACGACGACTCGTAAAACGCGCTTGTTCCACCTGGCATCCCTCGCTACTAAGAGTATTATCTTACATTTATATAAGCAAAATAGCAATTAAAGTAATTATAATAATAATAATAATAATAATAATAATAATAATAATAATAACATTGATATATTAATAATAATAGTAATAATATTAATATATTAAAAATATATATAAATATATGAATATATATATATATATACACATATATATATATATATATATATGTATGTATATGTATATATATATATATGTATGTGGTGATCCGACGAGTTCGACGATGCGCGCATGCGCGTACTCGTCGGCCTCGACGAACGCGACGATATTTTATTGAGATGTAGATTTTGTATTTTTCGCGCGTTTTAACGACGGGACGATGGGTGGTTCGATCGAGTTATTACGAGCGTTCATTTAACGAATAACGATATAATAATGTAGTAATATTAATAACATTAATAATAATAACAATAATAGTAATTATAATATTTCTAGTAATAATAATAAGAATAATAATAATGAAAATAAGTTTGAGAGAAAGAGAACAACAGGAGAAAATGAAGCGTAGAGAGGTATCGTAGGCATCGACTTCCAAGCGAGCAAAAAAGTTGGGTATTCGTGATAGTGATTGAGCTTTTCAAATAAGAAAAAGAATTTTTGAAAAATGAATCACATTTTAAGCGTAGACTTGCGCATACGTAGCTTTTTTTCAAGAGGCATAATTATTATATTACAGTGCATTATATTATATAGACGTATATACGGAAGCTATATGCATATAAACTTATATAGATATATACATATATAATATGTGTCACTATATTGCGCTCTCTCTCACTCTCTCTCTCTCTCTCTCTCTCTCTCTCTCTCTCTCTCTCTCTTTCTCACTCTCACTCTCTCTCTTTTTCTCTGTATCTATCCACTTATCTATCTACTTATCTATCTATCTATCGATATATATATATATACCCTCTAATCCTTTGTCTCTCTCCCGCTCTCTCTCTCTCTCTCTTTTTCTATCTCTATCTCTCTATCTCACTCTCTCTAACTCTCTCCAAACAAGACGCAATCCCGTTAGGGGAAAAACGAGGGCCTCTTTCGCCCCGAATCTGAATTCGTTCTTTTGATTTCGAGAGTAAACACGCGTCTTTGCGTTCTTTTTTCCGCAACTTGCTTCTTTCTTTCTGCGACTTTGCACGGAAAAGATCGAAAAAAGAAGTTCGATGCAGTCAGTTCGAATTCGTTTCGCGAAAAGAATCAATGATTCACATAATTGACGATTAACCTTTTTCAATATGTTCCGCATACGATTAGCCCTGCGAAAGGAAAAAGAAACGAAGCTTCAACGTCGTTATCTTTTTTCATTTTCCGTCGACGAGAGCCGCTCGTCGTCGAATGTTGCCATTTGTTCATTTTCGCGTCGAACAAAAATAGTGATACGCTTCGGTCGCAGCTCCGAAACACAAGTCGAGATTTCTATATATATACATATATATATATATATATATGTATATATATATATATATATATATATATATATATAAATAAATATTATGTTGCATATAACGTATATTATATAAATACATACATATGCATATATGTATGTATATAAACACAGAAACACGGGCACACATAAATAGATGTGTTTATCATCCACCGAGGGCGGATAAAAAACGAAGATATATTTTCTAATCGCTCGAGCCGAACACGCTCCTGCTTAGTTTTTCTTCTAACTTTTTGTTCTTCGCTTCGAGGTGTCTTTCTTTATTTTCTAATTCTTTCTTTTTTCTTTTTTCTTTTTTTTCCTTTTACTTTTTCTTTTTTCATTTCTACATAAATCATCTTCGTTCATTTGTCCGCCATGCGTTTTCTTTTCGTATTATATTCGCGATTTATATATTATAACGCGTAGCATCGTTCACTTATATCGTTCTCTTCTTTCTTAATTCTTCCTTCGAACGCGTTCTCGTAACTTATCTAGCTGACGTTTACACTCAAGTGAAGAAAAAATAAAAAAAAAAAAAGGACAAGAAATTTCTCCTTTATTCGTACACGAATACACGCAAACAACACACGTACACGCGCGCACAGATGACCCGAAGGAGACACTCATAGATAGATGAGAACGTTATATTAGACAACCTTGAGACTCCGAACGAATGCTTACACACATGTATACATACAAATACAAAAACTTATATTTATATATTATAAACGACGCTCACATAAGAGAGAAAAAGTTTTATTATATTTAAGTTCGTGGCAAAGCAAATTCTATATTTTTTCTATGTTAAGTATAAAGGAGATTAATGAAGAAAAAAAGAAGAAAACAGAAGAATAAATGCGTAAAGAAAGGTTCTGTGACGACGCGTACACATATATATTATATTATTATATTATATTATATTATATGATATATATATATATATATATACATACATATACATATAAAAAAGATATATTTATAGGTATTCTCTTTAGCATAACTACGTTCCGAATCGCGCGGAATCTCTCTGTCGGTGAGCGCACGCGTGCAAGCACGCGTGCACACGCCGACGGATGGATCTCGTGTGACAGATAATCTATCTTAACGCAAACGCGAAGAGCTCGCTTTGAAAAAGTCTGATCCAGAAATTGAAATACGGTGGTTCTTCGTTTCGAAGGGAAGGTAATCCGCGTTTTAATAGAGATATCGAGATGGAAGACGAGCTTTTTCGTATGATACGCGGCCATTAAGATCGCGCACGCGTTCGTGTATATATTATATCGTGTGCTCTCGAAATACATATATGTAATATATAACAGCAAAAAACACCACACAACACATTCGATCACATACAGATACAGATATTCATATATACGCATAGAGAAGCGTTCGTATATATTACATTTAGGCGAATATGTATGGAGTGACTAGTAGTCGATATAACATATAAAATGAGCGGAAGAATTTACGATTACATCTTATTATTTAACGAAGAAGCGTCTTCAAAAACGAAAGTGAAACGCGGTATTAATTACCGCGGGACAGGAGAAAGGGTAGAGAAAGAAAATAGAACAAAATCTACCGAAGGGAGATCGTAGGAGGCGGTTTATTGGTACGGTTGCCAGAACTCGGAGCGTGGCGGGAAATTCAAAACGTCGACGCGCTTCACGAAGGGTGTCCGAGGGAGAGAAGTAGAGAGAAACAGAGAAATAGACAAAGGAAGAGACGAAAAGAAAGAGAAAATGGAAGAACAACAATAGTACATTGACGCAATAAAGAGAGCCGTTAAACTACAAATTGGGCAACGACTCGTTTGCGTTCACTCTGTCGACAAAAGTGCCGAGAGAGATTATTTCTACCAACGTAAGTTCTCTCGAATGTTTCATTCGATTTTTACTTTGTTTTTTTTTTTTTCTTTTTTTTTTCTTTTTTTTCTTTTTTTTTTCTCGAAATTTCATCTGTTTTCAAATCAAACAAATCTTTTCGCGCGTTCGAGGGACACTTTGTCGAACGAAATCGATTAAAATTCAATAGGGTTGCGGCAAAACACGAATGGACGAACGGTGTAGTTTTCGACTAACAATTATTCTTATCATTATTGCTATTCCCTATTATTACTACTAACACCATGATGATTATTATTATTTTATTATCTTTTTTTCGTATTATTATTATTATTATTATTATTATTATCATCATTATTATTACTATCATTATTATTATTATTATTATTATTATTATTATTACTACTATTATTATTATTATTATTATTATTTCATTATCTTATTATGTTTTCTTGTATTATTATTATAATCATCATTATCATTATTATTATTGCTACTAATATTACTATTATTAATATTATTGCCGTTACAATAGCACAAAAGGATTGTCGAGAACCTCCGCTAGACTTTGGGACGACTCTGCTGAATTAAAGAAACACATAAACGATACTACGCGCATTATAATCAAGCAGCCTTCACTTTGGCCGAGGTTCTGGCATCGCGTAGACACCGTTCTTGTCGTTTTCGTAGTTCGTAATCGTTTCCTTGCAAAGATAATCTCTCTTTCTCTGGACCCTGTAGCGTTCTAGGTCCCATCTACGGAAAGAGGTATTCGACGAAGGAGAGAAATTCTCGAAATTAGAATGAGAAGACGGAAGGAGGAAGAGCGTTCGAACTTCGTCCTCGGCTCGCGAAATCGTCCTTTGTCGATAAGGAGCGGGAAAGTGAAGAGCGGGAGAACATTCGTACGAACTATTGTGCCATACGTAAATCAAAAGCCTATTTCTCGTCGTTGTTAATGTGAAGTCAAGTTCGAGCCGAAGTTTGCGGAACATTCGGAAATTCCGATTTTCTCCGCAGTGTGTTTTTCCCGCACAGCCATTGTCCTTTCCAAACCGCGAGGGGCCATTTCGCGAATGCAGGATACCGACGTAGGAATGGGCGCACGATCGCGAAAGAGGGCCACGTCTACGCGAGACGTTGTTTAATTTAAAATAATAATAATTAAAAAAAAAAGAAAAAAAAATAAAAAAATAAAAAAATAAAAAAATAAAAAAAACAGAAAAAACGGACAAAAAATGACAAAAAACACGGAGAAAAAAGGGCGAAGGAAGCACGTTAGATGGGAGACCTCGTGACTAAGGCTAAATGAATATAATAACTATAAATGTAAAAATAAAAAGACGTAAAGTTTAATGATTATTAATAGCCCATTGGCTGTGACCGATAACTGCCATTTTCGTAAAGCAAAAGTTAAAAAATAAAAACTAATAAAGCGTGAAGCAAGTCATTAAGAGAAATGAAAACGAAAGTAACACAAAAAAAAAAGAAAGAGAGGAAGAGAAAAAAAAAGAAGAATCACAGGACGACAAAACTATCGACGCAAAACCACATGCACTTACACATGCACCGTATTACAGGATAGAGAAACTAAAAAGACGGATCAATATGTAGTCTACAGGTAGAAGCCAAGAATGATCGAGAAGAACGTTGAATTTTATTGATGGAAAAGTGAAAGATCTTCGTGAAGCAAGAGAAGGATCGATTTATAGGGCGAAAAAATCGAACGTAGCGTTGACATTTTAATATAAACTGCCTGTAACACCCACTCTTAGCCCCGCCATCCTTCGAATTTCATAATGAGGGGGCAGTAATCGACGCAATGAGAAACGAGAAAGAGAGAAGAAAAAAAATGAAAATAAGTGTAAAGAAAAAGAATAAAGAAAAAAAGAAGAGAAACTATGCGAGGTTAAAGGATGTGAGGCACACACCCACACGACGATACATATCTCAGAGAATAATAACTACACGTAAGGGAGATTAATAGGGATTTAAATAGATGGCAAAGTAATAAAAGGAACTTAAAAAAGAAACAGAGGATGCATATAGAGTTAACAATAATTTAATTATAGAGCTATTGAAACTTATATATACATATATATAAATATATATATATATATATATATATATACATATATATATATATATATATATATATATACACATAAGTATGAATACGAATATAATTATATATATATATACATATATGTATATGTATATATATTTGTATGTATATATATATATATATATATGCAAATATGTTTATGTATATATATATATAAATTCATATATAAATAAATACATAAACATATATATACACACACACACACATACACAAAGAGACAAAAAATGACCGTTGTTGCTTAATTTAACTCTATTTACTATATGATTATATTCTATTGAATAGGTATATTCGATTTTTATTATTATTATTATTAAAATTATGATTATATTATAATTAGTTATTATTGTCATAACTATTATTATTAGACCGTATATACATATAGATATTGTATTTAATGTAGCAGTTTTAATTGTGCATCGTAGATCGTATTTTTTGGTACCGGAGCACACCGTCTTCTTCCCTCGATAACTGGCTCGTAGCTTATCTCTTTAGCGCATTTTTCCTTCCCTTTTTTCCTTCTCCTCCTCCTCCTCTTCTTTCTCCTCCTCCTCCTCTTCCTTCTTCTCCTCCTTTTCCTCCTCTGTCTCCTCTTCCTCCTTCTCCTTCTCCTCCTTCTCTTCCTCCTCTTCGTCCTTCTCCTTCTCCTCCTTCTCTTCCTCCTTCTTCTCCTCCTTTTCTTCCTCCTTTTTCTTCTCCTCCTCCTCTTCCTCCTCTTCCTCCTCCTCTTTCTCCTCCTCCTTTTTCTTCTTTCCAAGATGGCATGCGAAGATCCGAGGGAAAACTGTGCGAAAACGGACCGAGTTAAAATCCGAGCAGCTAATTGTAAAAAACGGCTCGCGTTCGAATTTCGATTTCTAGTGCTTTCAACGTGTATACGCTTTTTATCTTCACCTTCTTCTTCGCGTTCGTTTTACCTTGTTCGATTTTTTTCTTTTTTCTTTATCAACCTTTTTTTTATCACTAATTTTCGTTGTTCTTTTTTTTTTTTTTCATTTACCAAGCCAACTTCCACACGTTTCCATTCTGCAAGCTATAAAATGAGTAGTGATCGGATATGAGTGAGAAAGTTCGAATATCTAATATATTATTATATACATGTATATTACAAAAAAAAAATATATATATATATACACACATATAATATAAAAATATATAATAACACGTAGAATATGTTCGTACTTTGCGAATAAAGATATAAGGGCCATGCGTTCGGGGGTGTACCAAGCGGTAATTACGTTCGATCATAGCGTTACGCGAGATACATATACTTGGACACGCATACATATATCTACACATTATGCTCATACTTGGTTCGGAGGCGACGTTCGAACGCCTTACCATGTGAATTTACTTACCTCCACTTAATTAACTTGAATTTTTCTTGATAATGGAATAAGTCGTAATCGCCGATCGAAAAGTAAAAAACGTCGAAAGATCGATTAAAAGAAAGTGGTGAAAAGATGATCGATTCGTGTTCGATTGAGGCGATTACGACGGTCACTCTCTCAGCCCACAATCTCGATCTCAGAAAAGAAAATGAAGAAGAAGAATAGGAAAAGGATAAAAAAAAAGGGCTCTTTCCACGTGCTTCGACTCGAAAGCGGCCTTTTTTATTTCGTCCTTCCTCTCGCCATCGAAGAGGAATACTCGACGAAGATAGACGAGGTACGAAGGGTCGCCGCCGTCAGCCCTTACTCGAGTATTCTCTCGAAGAACATTCTTCCTTTTTCGTTCCTTCGTCATCGCGAACAGTAAGAAATGAATATTGTCTACTTTATCAGGCACGATCCGAGAATGGCAACCGCTTCGAGACTTGAGAATCAGTATTTCGATATAGATATATATATATAAATAAATATATATTATATATATATATATATTATGATTATGATTATGATTATTATTATTATTATTATTATCATACGAATATTATTGTAGCATAAACACCGAAAATCATGACCATCCAAGATCTTTTTTTCCGAGAATGACGTGGAAAAAAAAAATAAATACGTACGCATATTGTCGTAAAAACAGATGCAGGATGTGTTGTAGGTGTAAAGGGGTAAAACAGAACATTGATCTCGTGCATTACGACATTATTACGGTGAAATCGAAAAGACATGAAGAGATTGAGTGATTAGGGGTTTGTGTTTCATAGGATTTCGGGTGACGTAAAGATATATTTTAAAGGATTCGTAGGAAAAGGAGTCGAATGTGAGCAACAGGAAAATCTTTGGAAATCTCTTAAGATCTTCCTTGATTAACTGGGTTGCAAGCATACGTATAAAAGCATATACCGCATTATCGTAGTTATCGCATCATTATGAAAATTATTAATATTATTATTATTATGCATTTTTTTAATTATATTATTATTATATTAATTATATTATATATATTGAATGTTGTGCATAGAGCGTTCTTTCAAAATCACTCGTGATGCAACGAGCGAAGATCAATCAAAGGGAGAGAGAAAGAAAAAATGACAACACTATAACGAGAGAACTCTAATATATGTAGCCAAGATATTTTATGTCCAATATGTTATAAACATTGTGTATTTATCATTATTAAGATTAATATTATTCTCTATATTATATTACTATTATTATTATTATTATTATTATTAATTTTAATATTATTATTGGATCATTATTAATTTTTTAATATTTATCGACAGATCATTTTTGTTTTCTTTTTTTTTCTGAGATATAAAGAAAAGACGCTTTTAAATCGACACATTGTCGACCCGCGCGTCGGCAATGCGGCGAAGATCTCTCTCAAAATCTAGGGTAGCACATGACGCGTTATTCAAGATAGAGAAAAAAAGAAACAAAAAAGGAAAGAAGAAAAGAAAAGGAAAAAAAAACACGTGCACTCTCCGTATATTCTTCTCCTATTCAATCGGTTTCGTTTACTATCTGTATAATATTTCTTGAAACATTGTCGCGTTGCGTCGCTAATGAGATTTTAATCGTGGTTCTCCTTCATTCTCGAGAAGAACGACGAGGCGGCCAACGACGGATCGTCTCGTTCGTGCAACTAACGAGGCTGCAATTATCTACGCAATCATTGATAATGTCGATCTTTCACTTAGCAATAATCACATTGCAGCTTTGTATGGAACTGAGAGACGATCGGACGATTCTTCTGGTACTTTTGCACATTTATTTTTTTTTTTTTTCCCTTTTATCATAATATTCTTTCTCATTATACCGCCTCGTCGTTGACGCGCAATTTCTTCACAAATCGATATTAATTCGCAAGAAAGATATTTACCATTCGAAAAGAGCGAGATTAATCCTTCGCGCGACTACGTCGCATCCACGAATGATATTACTACTTGATATAGAGGAAAGACTCCCCCCTCGCTCGCAGAACAACACTTACACACAAACATACACACACTTATCGCACGTGCGAAAAACACGCGCGGACACTTATTCACCCGCACCCATTTTACCCTGATGGCACGATATATGTTGTATATACATATATATATATATACATATATATATATATATATACACATAGGTATGACATATACATGATAAATAACGGTAATGATAATTAGTGTATCGATATACGTGTAGCTATAAAACGATATGATAATTACTAGCGTGAGAGTGAGACGAAAGGGGAGCAAGAAGAGAGAGAGAGAGAGAGAGAGAAAGAGAGAAAGATTCATAGGAGAGTTATTTTCGGCAAAATAATAAAGAGAATGAGATTCATGAATGTAAAGAAAAGATGGAGAGAAAGATAGTACGAAAGGAGAATGAAAGTTATAGAGAGAGCGGGATAGTGAGAATAAAGCTATTAGTTTATTATTTTCTATATTTTTTTATGTAATTTTGCGGATATGCGATAATATATTATGACTTATTATTAATTATTATTATTATGAATATTTTAATATATAATATGATTTTCACATGACGTGTACTTATGTTTTCTTCCCTGTGTTCTGTGTCCGGTTGTTTAAAAGCTATGTTTGATTTATTTAGTTACGACAAAGATAAGCGAGTAAGTAAATTGAAATAATATCGCATATTACAGAATGCGTGAAAACGAAGGAAGGAAACAAAAATCAAACATGCGCGACTATTGCAACCCGACGATCCTATTTTGATATAATCATGTTTGTGATTATTACTATTATGTTCATTATTGTCTATTATTATTATCATTATTATTATTATTATTATTATTATTATTATTATTATTATTATTATTATTATTATTATTATTATTATTATTATTATTATTATTATTATTATTATCACTATTTTATTTTTATGATTACGATTTTATAACATATGATTACATTTATTATAACCGATATACCGATAGTATATAAATGGCATAGTGCATACCGATTATCATTATTGTCATTTGCGAATGTCTAAAGATAATGATTTATTGTTTTCGATAAGAAGCAGAAATACATATACAAACACGCGTACTAAACGCTACACTTGCACACACACTCTACCCAACAACTTATTAAAAAATCATATTTTATCCCGTAATATATTTTTGTCGAATTATTTTTTATATTAATATATATATACATATATATATATATACATATATATTATATTACGCAGAGCACCGTTTTTTATATTTTATATGTCTCTCTCCACGAGTTTGAGACGAGCGGCATGGCTTTTCACGAGAATCAATGAGAACGCCGCCGTCCACCATTGTCCTACTTCCGAAACATTTATTTTTGTACCGTACGACCCTTAAGTTTTTTTATAAATAACTAACGGCAAGATGCCACCCTCCTTTTGTATATCAAAATCCGACTGCGAATGGCCAATTCGCGTTTCTCAAAGCGGCAAAAAATAAAAGGATAACGAGCAAAACAAAATAGTATAGACAGATTGTGGTCTAATGTTAAGAAATCCTACAAAAAGAATGGTACCAAATATTTTATTAAAAAGTGACGGAACTTAAGAGTCAAAAAAACAACACGTACACAATACATGCATCTATTACTGGATAACAAGAAATTTAATAAAATGTTACGTGATTTTTATAAATTGATTCTTAGTTTTTCTTCATTTTCTTTCGATTATATCTGGCCGTTCCTAAAGGTACTCACATTTATTGCTTTCAGTTTCGTGCAATCCTCTTTCTCTCTCTCTCTCTCTCTCTCTCTCTCTCTCTCTCTCTCTCTCTCTCTTTTTCTTTCTTATACACGTCGACGCTGGTTATCTTTCATTCTTTCTCTTAGCACTCACACGCTCTCCTTCTCGCTCTGTAAATGTGTTCTCGCAGTATTCATTTTTTCCACGCTATTCATAGTTTGCGGAATCAAATCCGCAAGGATCATCGTTTCATCGCATCAACGCCGGCTCGCCTTCGCATGTATCATTTATCTTCCATGATTAAAATGGAAAGTCAAACTGCGATTGCCACACATTCACACCTTTCTTAAATATCATACGTCATTTGTACATCTACCAATCTCTTAGCGTCTAGCCATTGACTCAAAGCCAACTGCGATGATATTAATCTCGACGAGCACCGATAAAAATCGAGAATCGAGATTTTCCTCAGAATTCTTTTTTTTTTCTGTTGTCTTCAATTCTATGGAAAGATTCTTCTCTCTCGAGAATCTACAAAGTCTGGATTGCGTAGGAATCGGTTTCTTGTTTCTTCTTTTGCTCACGATTGATGACCGTCATAAACAGGTTAGATGAAATTTTGATCTTTAATATAGGATTATTCGGAAATTTGGAGTTCTTTATCAATTCAATATTTTCGATGCTGTATTTCAATAATTCCCTCGTGAACTTTATTTAATAGGCAGATAAATGTGAAGATAGAAAGGAGTAGAGAGAGAGAGAGAGAGAGAGAGAGAGAGAAAGCGGCAAGAATGAAAATTAACTTTGAGGGTGGTAACATTAAATATGCAAGCATCCGCAACCGGAGTTGGTGTGACGTTAGCGTTAGAGTGGAAAATGGAACAAGACTTTCAGATCGAAGGGTGTAATCACGCGCGTATAATTATTCGTTATGCAAGTAGGTGGTCTTTGTCTGGTCGTACTCGGAAGGAAGAAAAAAATTAAGGCTGAAATACGAACGGTATTCTTCCTATGACAATATATACATATATATACATATATATATATATATATATATATATATATACACATTATCGTATATACGAACATGTGCATGCGGTTAGAGAAAAAGCTTTTCGAACACACATATATATATATATATATATATATATATATAATTATTATCTGTGTAATATAAATTTAGCTTTTAGAGTATATTAAAAAATGTAAAGAAAAAAGAAAGAAGAAACGAAAAGGTTTCTTAAAATTATCCAAAGAATATACAAATATATGCTTCTCCGCGCGATCCAGACAAAGAAAGAAGAGAAAAAGATGTGGTAGAAAAATGTAAAAATCGTCGAGACGGGCAGTGAAAGTAACGTAGACGGCACTGTTCGTCGCATGTCCGCGTCGACCAATGACCGAGCGCAGAGAGCAGGAGCGTGCCGCGAAAATTTGTCGGTGGCTCGCACAACGATAGCGCCTTGGTCGAGGGTTGTTGCCCGTTGGGATGGCAACGTCGCATTGCAGCGTTAGGGCTGCGGTCGATGCCGCCGTCCTCACGATGATGGCGGCTTATCGGGCTGCGAGGTTGCCGTACTGTTCGACTTCGTGCTCGACTCCACCCTTATTTTATTCGATTCTTGTGTTTTCGAATCTTTTTAACGTCCCTCTCAAATATCTTATATGTTTCACGGATGATTTGCGATCGCGTGATCGCTACCGATCGTGCTCCCTCGAATCGCCTAGTTTCTTCTAATTATCATATTTTAATCAGAAACATTTGTTTCGTATAGATCGACCATTTCGAAATTTCTCGTGAGCAATAAGGTGATTTGAACATTTCTCAATAAATCCTTCCAAATTTTTATTTCGCTCAGTCAGAATAGTGATTAATGGACTTTGGTAATAGCTTTGAATTGGAAAAAAAAAAGAGAACATGTGACGATCGGTAATAGATGCAGGTAAGGGAGTTTGTTTGTAGCGTAACAACTCGAATGGCCACGGCAGAACACATTCTCCTCGTTGAATATGACCGACCATCGTGTCGTTCCCTTCTCTCTCTCTCTCTCTCTCTCTCTCTCTCCCTCCCTCTTGTTCTCTCCTTTCCTCTTTCTCTCTTTGTCGCTTTCAACCCTCTCTTCTCTCCCCTCGACGTTGTACTCTCGGCAGCAGCCTCCATTGCTCCGCAGTAGATCGATAGCAGCAATGGTGCTCGCTCTCGCGCTACTCGGCCTGATGTATGTATAGGCCTGGCACGCGTCGCTGGAAAATTGCAGAGAACATTCTCCGCTGTGAGGGGTTGAAAGGAGGGGAGAGAGAGAGAGAGAGAGAGAGAGACGGTTAGCAGGCACCCCGAGGCCGATTCCAGGGCCGTAAACCTCCACTTTTTTTTGCGACACGCTATTCTTTCACCATACTTTTACGCTCTCAATACATAAATATATTTCTTTTAATGTTTCTCATAAGTCGACCAAAAATATCTAACAAAGATCTTTAAATTTGCGCCTTATAACGTTATATTATTTCTTAATTTGATCGGTTACCTAAGAAAACTATTTCCCATTTCGAACTTTATGACTCGCGTTAGAGAATAATCTCGACTTGAAGGTCAGTGCGTCGCTATTGTCCCCATGCTCGACGTGGATATATTTCTGTGATTGAGAACGAAGTCTTAGATGTGCTATGCTAGAACGGCAACGTGACTTTCGCGAAGACCACTCACGGACTAACTCGATACATCTATTATTTCATTTTATAGCAATAAATTATATTTTATTCTTACGGGAATAGATAATAAGATCTTTCTTCTATTAGAGAGAAGAGAATTATTGCATATTTAAACGACCTAAGATTGCATTACGTGGTACAACAAACGTAATATATTGAAATATACGGAGAATGCCAAGCGTTCGAGATTATATTTGTCGGAGAGCTCAGTGGACGATCGATTTAATTTCGTCCCTTTTCCAAACGTTTCGCGCGTTTTCTCATTTCTTTTTTTTTTTGTTTAAGGGCTCAGAGGTATTCCCTCAAGAAAGAGGAACAATAAAGGATCTTTAGCAAAAGATAGCGAATACCTTCCTATTTCGCCTCCTATCTCCTTTCTCTCTCTCTCTCTCTCTCTCTCTCTCTCTCTCTCTCTCTCTCTCTCTCTCTCTCCCTCTCATGATCTCTTCCCCTGACTCTTCTCCCTTCTTCGTTCGCGGTCGATAGCTCGTAGGGGTCGCAGAGACGCGACGACCATATACGTGCTCTCTACATCGTTAATGAACTGAAAAACACCATGTTACTCATTTTCTATATCATTTACAAGCCGTAAAGCCTAAATAGTATAATTAAGACCAGAAATAAAATTTGAAAAAATATATATTCAACGGTTGACCTTTTCAATAGGAAAATAACATCGTAGGTTGCCTCAAATTAATATCTCTTTTCAATAGATGCTAGACCAATAGAAAAAGAAGTGGTAAAATAGAAAACTAACTTTAGGTATATTCAACTCCATCGTGCACACATTAGACCTGTCAATTACAATAGAGAAACTTATATACAAGAATACATATATCATTTATGGACATTAAATTTTCTCAATATACAATAACCGATTCGCAATTATCGACAACATATATTTTAGAAAACTAAAATGTCTTTCGATACATTACACAATACGATCTTCTTCCACTCGTCGTTTTCATGCCAGTAAAATTCTTTTATTTAGAGATATCAGTTACACTTACTTTTTCACTCATCACTTTCGTTCATCAGCATAATCATTTTGATAATTTTGATTTGACCTTTTTGTTCTTACGAGCGTGTATATATATATATATATATATATATATATATATGTATATATATATATATATAGAAAAAAATGTGTTTGAGAAATGTAAAGATCAAGAAGAGGGGCGATGATGCGGTAATGCTTTATAAACTTTTGTGTTCTGCTCGAGCGTCGATTTTAGTTACGCAGTCGAGTTGTTCGACGATAACAAACAAACAAGGAGTTACATCGTAGCGAGTTAAGCTCGGTTATGAATTCTATTCGAAGCCCGACTCGCTCGTCGTGAAAAAAAGAAAAAAGACAATATCTCGAACGGACTTAACGCTTTAAGTACTGTTTAAATAATTACAAATCAATGAAAATCCTAGGATTATATTCTATTGCAGTTAACACGTTATGCCGATAGTTTATCTTCGGGCTCGCATATAGTGAAATTTTTAAATTCGTTTTTTTGTTTCTCGCGATAAACTGAAAAAGAACGTGTCACGTACGATTCGCTCGACGTTCAAAATTCATATCGGCGCGTGCGGTCTTTGTAAAAGCTAGCCGCAACATTATTTTCCGCACAGGTGCGATCGAACGTGTCGAATGAATGGGTGCAGCTAGTCCAGCATCAGCGTACAGAAGATTAATCGACTCTGTCTAATTTATCGCAATTAATCTTCGTACTACATCCTGTCCGCTTTACGTGGTGCGATTAATTCGAAGCAAAGGGTCCGCTAGATAGAACGACTCCTTTTCTCTTGCACGGCTCATTGATCGCTCTCTAATCGACCGACGAACCGATAAAGCGACGACGAACGAGCGTCAGGAGCGTGGATCCTTTAAACGGTACGAAAAAGATGTTTCGTTTTATCTACGCGAAATTTGCAATCGAACACGATCGATCAGGGATCTCAATGGCGAGAGAACGCGACACGATTGTATTACAAATATTATCATGTACATTGTCTATGCGTCTTATGTATGTGTGTCGTAATGCGCGTAACATATAGATATTTATATGTTATTAATTATTATTATTATGATTATCATTATTATTATTATTATTATTATTACACTATTATTATTATTATTAGTAATAGAGTATAGAATAGTAATCTCGTTTAAGAATGGGATTTTTTCTATTTTATTATGATAACTATAATCTAGGTAATAGAGCATTTTGTCGATACGACGCGTTACGAAAAAAAAAAAAAGAAAAAAAAAGTTAATCCCTAGCTTTTCGGCTAGCATATTACTATTGCTGTATCCATCGAGGTAATAAACGGACACGCAAACACACACTCAGCCGCATAGAGACACGTAAATGCGTAATATAACACCCATACATAAACACGAAGAAACGCGCGTCGTGCGTGCGTTCGAGTGAATATTGTTTGCACGTGTGAACATACCAACACGATTATACATAAAATGTATCGATCCAAATATATTCATATAAGTATGTAGATGTTTAAGGGATGAGACCGCACGGCGAGGGGATAAATCCAACTCGTTGGCCGGTTAAGGGGGAAAAAAAAAAAGAAGAAATAAGCGCGATGTTTCGCGATGACGACTTAAAATTACTATAAAAAAAAGAAAAAAACAAAAAAAAAAGGAAAAAAAGAAAAAAAACCAGAGGCGCGCAGTGTTATAAAAAAAAAAAAAAAAAAAAAAAATTAATATTTAACAGAGAATAAAGGTCGGCGGGGAGGAGGCCATAAGAAAAATATGAATGAAAAAAGAAAAAAAGAGGAAGAAGTTAATTGAGCGAGTATGTATGATGTATGAAACACGCTGTGTAATATGATAAAGAATAATTAATTTTATACCTTTTCGTGGAGCGTTGAGATATGCTCGACGAAGGATAAAAGTAGAAGAAAGAAAAAAATCTTATTTATCGTAATTGATGAACTGGCGTACGAATTCGCGATATGCTAGAACATATATATTATATATGATTTGTGTTGGCCTCAACGTGGAGGATATACGATCGTCGGCGTTAAGTGTCTCGATGAACGAACGATGCGAATTATACGCGAACGAGTTCGTGATCGGAAAAGGTTAAAATTATAAGACGTCGTCGAAGCGAAATATTGTTGAACTAGTAGAACGATGCCACGTGCTCTAAGGGCATCGCTCATGGAAGCAATATATGAATATTTGAATAATTTCATTTCTTATTAGACGCAGGCGGCTTAGACGGCAGCACGTCGAAATATTTTATTAAGATATATAAGAGAGACTGGAAAACGGGAGATGTTAAGGTATTATTAGTTTTCTTGGGGTCAAAGATGAATTTTTATCGATTTAACAACGCACAATCGAACGAATCTTCGAACGACACGAAAGGAAAATTGACGCGTTAACGCGAGAATATGCAAAAGAAAACGTTCGTTGGTCAGATCTTACGCCGAAATTTAGAAACGAAGGAAAGAGCAATGAGCGAATCAGACGGAAATGCGAGATAACGAGGAGGGTAACAAGGAGATAGGCTGAGAACGAAAGAAGATGGAGAGAATAAAAAGATTATTGATACAAAATATTAATACCTAAATGCCCGGTTTATTTTTATATTTATTTTTCGATCTATGAAACGTTATAAAAGTTTAAAAGTAATATTTAAATCTAAATACATACATATATACATATATATATACATACATATATATATATATGATGATAAATATTATATACTTATGCTCTGTGTATGATATATAGATATCTATATATATATATACATATATATATATACATATATATACGTACATGTATATATACATATATATATATATATATGTATATATATATATACATATTATTCTAGTAATATGAGAAACGAAGTATTATCGACGATCACACCGCATTCGTCGTGATACGATACAATTACAGATTGATATTATCCACGTAAATTATACTCCGAAACCTTGTAATAATTATCCTCAGAGATTTCAATCCAACGAGTTTTACTATTCTCGAAATTCTCGACCAGCCCGAGAATGCGAATTTAGAGAACATCGACCCGTTCGTGTAATACACATTCCCGACATAAGCTATAATAAATAGTCAAAATACTATTTGACGTAAACGTACATTAAATATATATATATATATATATATATATATATATATATATACATATATATATATATATACGTATATATATAGTATATAATTATTATCAATGTAGTGTGTTAATACTTAAGAAAGAACTGTAAGATCAGACACCATAGATTTTTAATTAGCGAAATGACTACAGTGGACGTCTTTCCTTGTGGTCGAATGGTTATACCTTTCAGCAATAAACGGATCAATCGGTGGTACATTAAACGTAGGAAAAAAAAAAAGAAAAAAAACATTACACGATGTTTCCTGTGACAAAAATATCACAGAATTCAACGTCCCTTTGCATCTTCCTCGCGATTATTCCTCCTTTCGCGTATATCGCGAAAATAAAAATAAAAAATATGAGTTACTTGATGCCCTTAATGAGCAGCTATTACGTTAATCTCACACTACGTATACGCCTACCTACCTAGCACGTGCCACCTTTACCCATCTCGTTTGTAAAACATTGCAGTTGGTACCATTTTTCTCTTCTGTTTTGTAGTTTTAACGAGGTGCCGCGCTTACCGTGAGACTTTTCATAGCTATGAATTAAAGCTATATAAGGACGGTAAGGCGAAGAGAGATAAGTAAGAAAAGTAAAAAAGGAAAAAGAGAAAGAGAAACGACACATACATATGCTACTATCTACGGCCGCGTCGAGCGACGCCGAAAAACGCGACGGCACCACTCTGATAATAATTAAAAGAACAAAAAGAAGAAAGGGGAAAGAGAAGGAGAAGGGAGAAGAATGACGAAAAAGAAAAGAAGGAGAATGATAGAGGGGGAAAAAAAGAAAAGAGGATCCATGTACTGCCCAACGCTCCTATAGCCTATATAGTTACTTATTTAAGACTGCGTGTGTGAGGAAATTATGACGATATAAGCCAAACGAGTCTCGTCGAGAATATACAATAGCATGAAGCATTAATGAGAGGAAAGAAGAGGAAAGGAAAAAATATAGAAAAGAAAATTGTGAAAAAATATATTATATTTATGCATCGACTTATGGACGAAGGGCAGGCGCCATGAGTTTCTCACCGGCAGTCGTGTTGTGTGTTATTGTCTATTATCGTAATTGTGCGTAAACGAGCAAGGGAGGAAGGATGATGGGAAAGGAAACAGTTGTAAACAAAAAAAAAAAAAAGAAAAAAAAATAAAGAAGCGACGAAACGAAAGCTCATTACAGTCATCCATTAGGTTTCTAGCCTCGTAGATGTATTTTGGTCGTTTCCAAATCGTTCGCTCGCTCGCTCGCTCGCTTGCTCACTCGTATCGCATTAATTACCTAAAAAAAGTAATGGCTAAATGCAATTGATTCGTGCAAATAAGTGATATATATATATATACATATACATATAGTATATATATATATATTATATATTACACATACATACATACATCCATACATACATACATACATACATACATACATACATACATACATACATACATACATACATATATATATATATATATATATATATATTTAACGTTATCGTGTATATATATATATATATATTTATTTACAAACGTATATGAATATTATATGCGCATAGCTTTTCGACTGATTATCGTAACGTGAGAAAGGAGAAAATAAAAGGAAATTTCACGGCGGAAGATCGAATGATAATTATACACAAAAAGACTACACGAGGCTATATTGCAGCTGAAGGAAGAAAAGAGGAGATAAAGAAGGAGAAGAAGGAGGAGGAGAAGAAACGAAGAATAGCGGAGAGAGTAAAGCGGATCTGTTCTGTCGCGAGGACTAACCAGCGTGTTGTGTCAGTCGAGAGTCCTCGCGTACTGTGCGGGCTGATAAAATGCAAGGCAAAATTCTTGGAGACTATAAGTCCTCGATTGTGCGAAAGTACGGACGCCAATCCACGATAAAAGAACATGGAAAGCGGCAAGTGAGGAACGCGATTAAACACGAAAGAAAAGATACATAACTATAAATCGGGAACGTACAAGTAAACTATAATAAAGAAAACAAAAAAAGAAAGAAAGAAAAAAAAAGATATACTGTCTTGCGTACGATTAAGCTCTGTTCACACTAGCTGGACAATTCGTTGGCATCGTTCTCGAATCATTTGACGCGTCCGGACCAATGTCGAGAAGTATTATTTAACGATAGGTTTTCAATAGGCAACGTGCTAAAATATATATATAAATATATATATTTTTGTAAAGACACTATAGGATACACGGCATCCGACACGATGTAATAAATAATAATAATATTAAATAATAATAATTCAGTGTATAACGGTGGTTCGTTCATGCGATTCGTTATAGTCGGAGAGAGTAAAGAGAGAGAGAGAGAGAGAGAGAGAGAGAGAGAGAGAAAAGAATAAAGAAAGAAAAAGGAAGAACGGGAAAAAGTATATTCGCACAGTCCTCACGAAAGAAAATAAATTGAAAAGAAAAGAAAGGGAAAAGCAATACAATTTATTGCCGTTTAAAATTTGTCGCACGTAGTCGCTTGGCCATCGCGTGGATTGGTTCTCATTCGAGCAGATCCAAATAGTCTCGCCGTTTAATCACCATCGAGAGATCTTCGTTATTAATTACCGCTATATATATATATATATATATATATATATATATATATATATATATATAAATACCCGGGCTCCTTGATCGAATGGATAAATATATACATATATAGAAAGAAAAGGAGGAGAAAGAAAAAAAGAAAGTGAGAAGGAAAGAGATAAATATGTACGATCGGCAGAAAAAAGAGATTGATATATTTTACGAAGTTTTCGAAAGAGAGAGAGAGAGAGGGAGAGAGGGGAGAAGAGGTTAAAGAGGGACGAGATAGCGAAAGAATTCGACTTCGTCGCTCGCGATGAAATTCGCACCGTTGTACGTTCATTCGCGAGAAAACAATCAAACAGTCTTGTTGTCTCGACTCGTGACGTTACGAAGGAGGATAAGAGATAAAGGATAGAAGGAAAGAAAATAAATAAAGAAGGTAATCTTTGGATGATTTCTTCTCGCGAGGAAAGAGGAGGCACGTGAAAGACGCGAGATATGCGCGTACATACTTTCCTCCTTTTTTACTCGGTTTAAAGGGCGTTCTTTTTAAGGATTCCGAATTTCTAAAGGAAAGACTATTTCAATGGAAAAAAAGCACATTCGAAAATCTTCTTCTTGCATGCTTTTAAAGTATGCGATTAGAGTGATTAAGGCCTAAGAAAAAAGAAAAAAAAAAAGATACGATGCGTGCATCAGCACACGCGTAAAAGAAAATTAAACACGAACACTCCGCGACAAGGGGAAGGATACACGCGCGCATACACACACAGCCACACGCACATACACAAACGTAAATATTTATAAAAGCACGTACACGTATAAAGAAATATACATATATATATATGTACATATATATATATATATATATATATATATATATATATACGTATACATATATATATATATATATATAAATATTAACAGTATTTAATATACTAATAATCTATCATTTTTACGTGAATTACATGGTCATTGTCTAACTATATTGTCTAACGATGTGCCCCAGATAATTATCATGTTCCCGTTGAGAATACTCTTCGAACCCTTTTTCCCTCTTTGACAGCACATCCTTCTCCCCCTTTTCTTCCTTCCATTTCATCTACTCCTCTCATACATCATCTCTATGATATTTTTCCTCGGCTATATGAGGTAGACCGACGCGTCTTCAATACGGAATTTCAAAGCAATAAATAAATGAAACTAATTAAGGTACGCTAGCCGTGTGAATGAGACGTCTTGACGAGAGGTAAAAATTCGCATTCGTCAAAAGTGCAAGGGTGAATGGATTTGCGTATGAACTTTTGTGTCTGGTCGTTACGATGATGACGAATAATACGGCGGCGCTCGACGAATCGCGAGACATAGTCACGTCGATCTTGTATTTTTATCAACGAGAAAGAGAAAGGAGAAAAGGAAAAAGAAAAGGAAAAAGAAAAAAGATAATCTCTAGATTCTCTTTCTCATCTCATTCCCCCTTTCTTTTTCCGTCGACGAACGTATCGCTTGATTTTCTCTCTTTCCGTCTATCCGATCATCCACTTTATCTATCCTCAAATGTATTCTCTCCTATCGATTTCTCTCGCTCCTCCCCCATCTCTCTCTCTCTCTCTCTCTCTCTCTCTCTCTCTCCTTGTGAATTTCGGTGAAGCAATGGACGCGCCTCGACGTCCCCATTGAATTTACAAAAAGACTGACAAGTAGTCGGAGGCCCGTGAACCATCGGGCAATCGCTTCTTCCTTCGATTTCCTTTCGTTTACTCATACTCGAACATTTTGTTTGATCGATCGAGTCCGACGAGTAATAAATACATATAATCGATCGATGCGATCGAAGAACGACGGGCATTCGCACTACTCCGATGGCAATACCGTTTTATTTATTGATTCGAATGTCTACTGTGATAAACTTGAGGTTACGTAGATGAGAGAAAAATATGCTGAACGTAGAGAGGAGAGGCGAGGGAAAAATAAAAAAAGAGACGAAGGAAAAATACGAAAGGGGACGTCGGTGCGCTTTCGCGCTTTTACACTCTCACTCCGAGCACAGCTATTATCGCTTTTAACGAGCCAGTAACATCGCGACGTGTCATAAAACGAAAAAAAGATCTTTATCGCGACTTCGCGCCGTATCTTTCGGCTTTTCACGCTTAACCCATCGGATTCTCTTTCCCTGTTCGATGTTTACTCGGCGATAGAGAAGTCCGACGTTTCCCGTCGAATTTCAATCTAGTTGGAACTTTTACGTATAAGACGTTTCAAAGAACGGTCGTTCTTGAGAGAAGTAGATTCGTTGCTCGCGTACGCTCGAGTTCGCCGAGACAAAAAGAAAATGAATAAAATAGAAACAAAAAAAGAGAAAAAGGAAAAGTACATACCGAGAAAAAAAAGATCGAGAGAGAGAAGTATAAATCGGCGTGGCTATTTCGTAGTATGTCGTCAACGAAAAAAAGAAAAAAATTAAAAAATTGAAAAAAAAAAATTTTAAAAAGCACAAAAAAAAAAGAAGAAAAGAGGAAAGAAAATATAAGAAAAACTCCCCTCTTCGAGTCTCAATTGGTTTAAGCTTCCTGTTTTTGGATATCGCACGTAATTCAATGGGGCGATATAGACTGGAACAGATTATAGTACATCGTCATAATATTTTTATAATTTATCGGAGATTGTATATTAGACTTATATAATGACATATTACGATATATGATGTATATTTATGGAGTATGCCGTAGAGATCGAGCGTGGCATCGGATATTTTGTAAAATTCCTTAGTGATCGGTTTCTCTCTCGCGTCATAAAAGAGTTCGCGAGAGAGATTACTCGTCATAGGTATTTCGTAAAAATTGCAGAAAATCGCATATCCTGCCTGTAATAACGTATATGTGTTAATTTGAACGATTGTGTCGTAATATCGATAATATATTTATATATTGCTTTATGTATGTAGAATACATAAAATATTGAAAGAAAATATATATTATCTTCTAAAGCACAGTGTCCATTATTTTTCTTTCTTTCGTTTCCGCTATTCTCAATATTTTCGCGCACTCGATCGGCGCGCTCGATCTATTTCTCTCATGCAGCGCATTCCTTAATCTCGAGCGAGGAAAGAGAAAAGATCTTCGAGCATCGTCCTATTTTCTTCGATAAGCGATCGCGAGGAAGCGCGCACGTGGAGAGTCGCGAGACCGTATCCAAATTTTCTGTGATCCACGAAAGACTGATAGTCTCTTTTTTAACGTGAACGATCTAAAAGCGTGGAGAGCCGCGCAAGGAAGAGGAACGAAATTTCCGTTCGAATTCTCAACAATTTTCGTCTTTGTACACCTATATACGTATCCCAATGAAAATAAAAGAGAACGAATAAAGTCGCTTTTATGGTACGCGAATTTTTCACTTTCTCACATGTCACGTAGAATCTCTTTTAAACAGAGACGATCGTAAGACAGATTAAAATTGTTTTCTGTCGTTTCAAAAATAGATTAAAGAAAAGTCTTAAAAAAGAATCTTAAAAAAAAGTCTTAATCTGGTACGACTCGCGCCATGGCACTCCATAACATGTAATGAGAAATACGAAGAAACGCGCTCGGCGCGGCGGAATAAAGAGAAAGAGACGGAGAGATGAAAAGGGCGAACGGATGTAATTCCTTTTTTAATAATTACTTTTCTCCTCCGCATAAAATGATTCAATGTATCTGCGTAAACGATTATCGAAAAAAGGACGATGAAAAAAATGAAAGGAATAATATATGACGATATAATCAGTTTATAAGGGCAAAAAAAATATATATATATATATATATATATATATATATATGAATTAAAAATATTAGTATACATATGATGTATTTATGTATATAAATACCGAAGAGATGGTATATTACGAAACGAAAAGAAGCATATAATTTTCATTAGTTTATATTATGGTAATTTATATCACAAAGCATAATTAATAGCATAATATATATATATATATATATACAAGATATTTATGCATATTTCGTAGTTTCGTATTCGTACGTACGCTCTAGAATTTATCGCAATATCGGAAAAAATCGAATTGAGTCGAAAGGAAGGATCGAGCATCGAACGATCATATTTAACGCGAGTTCTCTCGAGCGTTTTTTTTTTATATCGCGGAACGATATGTTCGATCTTCGATCCATTGAACGCACGCGCGCAAAAAAAGTTTTCCTTTAATAGTGCAACGACCTATCCAAATTTTGATTCGACGATTTTATTCGAACGAAAAAATACTCTCGCGTACCTTTTGCGCCATTCTCTTTATCCCGCTTTATTTTCATTTTCCTCTTGCTCCTACTCTCTCTCTCTCCCTCTCTCTCTCTCTCTCTCTCCAGCTCTTTCTCTTTTCATACGAAGTACCACGTATTGATCAGATACTGCCCTTTGCGAGAACCTCGAAAGGACGTCCATTTGGAGGGGTAGAACGAGCCTTGGCAAGTACCTACGTACATAAGCCTATAGTATTAATCTCGTGAAAACCGAAATATCTCGCGAGAACCAAAATATTAGCCTCTATGAGCAATTTTACAATCCTTCGTCTTCGACGAGACAGCGTGCAGTTATTAAACGTGCGAAGAGACAGAGAGAAAAGAAACGAGCGTGTGTGCGCGCGTGCGTGAGGAAATAAGAAAAGGGGAAAGAAAATTGAGAAACGAATCTTTCGCGAGGAAGGATACGGGGAGGATGCAAGAGTTATTACATATACGTATCTATATTTCTTTAAGAATTATAGTAAAAAAAAAAGAAAAAAAAAAATAATAATAATAATAAAAGGAATAAATGTAAAAGAGAGAGAAAAATGAAACTGTTCAGATATAATTAAGATGAAAACGAGAAAAAAAGTAGACAAAACAGAGGACGTTTTAAGAAGTTATTAAATAAAAAAAAAAAAAAAAAGAGATAAATCTAATTTTGGAAAATATTTCATGGCGGGCTCGCAGAAGTACTTGAACTCCGTAAGATATGAAACAAAAAATAAACAGCCTCAATGGAGATACTTTCGTAACGCGTCAAAGAAGATCGAGAGATCGATGAACTCAAAGAAAATCTGTCGATCTTTTATTGGCTTCGTGCGCAGAAAAAAAAAATTCCAAGTCACGATCGTGGTTGAGAATCACTCGTTTCATGCGAGCCTGCGTTTCTCCGGCCCCACCTCATCTCTACCCCAATATGTTCACCCTCTAATCGTTACTTACTCCCAATATATATATATACTATATATACATATACATATATATATATATATATATATATATATATATATATATACACACACACATATATACGTACATACGTACATACATATATTTATATTTTCTCCAATCGTCGGTTCCTAAGACTGGAAAAAGAAAATCTAATTCTCGGAGTTACCATAATCTATCTTCTTATCTTCCAATTCTTCGATTCTACAATTTTTCATCCCAATTAATCATTAATTGTTCATTGTCATTAACAAAGAGATTGTCATCCTTAAGTGTATAATCGAGGCCCTGGTATCGGTTGGGATATTCCGCTAATCACGCGTGCACGGCACGCTTTCGTCTATGCGAGGGACGATAGAAATATTTTTATGATTTTAGAGATAGAATACGTGGAACAAATATTTTTTTGTTCTAGATGGATCTATTAGCGGCGATATTTCTGCTTCCACTTGAAAGAATCAATGAAAGAGAAACAGTTAAGAAACAGAAAGGAAGCAATTAACGATGTCTTCTCATTTCCGAGCTCTCGCGAGTTTCTAAAAGAGGATGAAGAGAAAGAAAAGGATTTCTATCGCGTGACGCTTTACTGAACTTTCTGTGTTTCCTAATTTTCTCGGTCAAATAAATTTCTATTTTTCTTCTTTAAATAATCGACGAAGACGTGGACGAAGAATGAAAAGAAGACATATAGAATATGAAAGGAACGAATACGTAACTCGTGGACTCACGTTTGATCAACATAGCATGACGTCGGTGCCAAAAAACCTCGTTAATTTTAATGAACGAACAACATGTATCCTAGAGCGCGGCGCGCGTAAAAATTTATATAATTCTGTAAAGTGTGAGCGTATGAATGCATAATAAAAAAAAAAAAAAAAAAAAAAAAAAAAAAACAAAAAAAAAAAAAAAAAAAGAAAAAAGAAAAGAAAAAAAGAAATGAAAAGAAAAAGAAGTTTGCGATGCTTCGAGATATTTGGTTTGATGGAGAACGAACGGAAACGTTGAAAATCGGAAAGAGAACTTTCGAACGTGTACTCATTTTTTGAACAAAGTTAGACAAGAAAATCGCCCGTAGCCTTTAATACGTACTTGATGTTAAGCGACCGTGATAACTTAATATCTTTTTATTTTTTGAAGCGTTTCGAGAAGAACTCAAAGACAACAACGTTACATCCAATTTCATTCATATCGAATTTTTAAAAGATCATTAGCTATTCGGACAAACATGTGAATTTTAATAAATTCTATAAAATGTAGAAATATTAATGTACCTAGATTATTCTATGTTGGACGTTTCTGTAAAATTGATGATAAATTACTATTCGTTATATCGCAGCATTCATTTGACATACTAATCCTTTTTATTGCTCGAGCGTATGCGAGATTCGAGGGCGAGACGCCAGTTGAATGAACAAAGTTCGATCGAAGTAAGCGAAGGTTTATCTGATTCAAACTATCGTCGCTTTCGTCATAGTGCCGCATCACTGTGCTTTCTTCCGACGAATCCTTGACTCGAACTCCTTGAATCATAAACATTATCCTGAGCATTATCGTGAGTCTCGCTCTTGATCTCCCCTTTCACATATACAGCATTGAATCGATAAGCGTTGCCAACCGAAAAACTTATTTATTAATTTTAATCAAAATCCCTTGAAATTTAATATTTAATATAAAGTTATTAATACGCTCGGCATTATCGGCTTTTCATAAGAAACAATTTCTTCTGTAGTCGAGTAAAGAAGTTATTTAAATTTTCGATAATCATTAACTCAGCCTGTATGCCTGTTGCTCGCGTGGCAATACGCACGGCGACCTTCGAAGGTTATGCACCTGCGAAAAGAGAGGCAGGTCGGATCCCTAGCCTGTTCCTGCTTTTTCATCCTTTTTTTTAGCCCAGTACCGAATTACCGTGCGTCTTCGCGTCGCGTGCTCGCGACGATAAACATAAATGGTATGTAGGTTCACGATGGTCCGGCAATTTCCAACGCTGTAAGCCGATCCATCCCTTTCGTTTTGCGAATCTTTATCAAATAGTGTTAATAGCGGGCGCACACATAGACACGTACGCACACACACGCACGCGCACGCGCGCGCCCAGAGAATAACTTACCGCGCTCGAGTACGACAACGATTAGATTCTCTTCGTTAAGCGTTCTTCGTCCTGGCGCAAATTTCATTATCTAAATTACGAGCTTTATATTAGTTTAATTATTAAATCAAACACGAACAAAAGAGCGGTACAATTATACTTTTCGTTAGACTTTGTGTCTTTGATGTTTGAAATCTTTGATGTTAACAAATCAAATAAAAAAAGAAAAGAAAAAAATTCAGATAAGAGACAAAAAATGGTAAAATGCTCCCGAATTATATGTCCGTTTTACGATGCCCAAAGCAAAGTGAAATGCGTAAACGATAAAACGAATTTTAATTTGTTAACGGCAATGTCTAAAGAAAGCTCGATCCGTCTAAAGAGAGACGAACATTTTTTCCATTTTTATACAAATGCATGTTTATTGGGCTGATATACATACTTACCCGGTATTTTATATCTCTGTCCGTTTGTCTGTCCGCTTATCGGTGTGTATGTATGACTGTTCTCGTTCGTTCATGAAAAACACGCAAGATCGTTCGCGTTTCTCCTTAAATGAGAAGAAAAGTTTCAAGATCGACCTTTGCAAGAACGTGGACGCGCAAGTGCTCGTAAAGTAAAAGGCTCTAAACACCTCACATCGCGCGCGAATTTACGCACCACGAGAAAATCTATTTTTGCAATATTACTACCATTCAATAACGACATTCAAAAGGTGAGAAGTAATTTTTGGAAATACTCCGATTCGCCAAATATCAAAGGCAAGTTTGGAGAAAGGATAAGCGCGCGTCCATGATTCTCGAAAACGTCGAAAAACATTCAAACGTGAATGCGACTTTTGAAACGGGCTTGGATAATGGATAATTTTATTTTCGTTTAAAGAAAGGATATCCGATCGTTCGAAAGTGACACAAGAGCTTCATCATTGAGTCGATTAACATCGAGGCTAGCGAATAAATTCTTTGGTACGTTTTTTCCTTTTTCTCTTCTTCTCTCTTTCTTTCTCTCCCTCCTCACCCCCCTCTCACTCTCTCTCTCTCTCTCTCCCTCTCTCTCTCTCTTTCTCTTACTTTTTCTTTCTCGTGTATTGGCACGACGTGTCGAGTGTTCGGGACGTATAAAAATGACGAAATCGCACGCGAGAGGCACGCGATGATAAACGACTTTTCGTGACGCGTCGTTTGTCTTGCTGCCGCGATATCGGATCGGCTGGCTGCAAAGAGAGAAATAGACCGAGAGTGCAAAAGATCGAAAAAGAAGAAGAAAAAGAAAAGGAGAAAGAGAGAGAGAGAGAGAGAGACCAAAGGTTGGGGAAAAAACGAAATAGAAGACCAAAATCCAGGGTTCGAGCAAGAATCTTCTTAATCCAGGCCTGTCTGGGAGGATACTTGGGGTAAATCGTGTGCCGGTAGTTGTGGAGGCAGGTCAGGACCATCGAGCGAGAACCCTTATCGATCTGCTTTTCGAGATGAGAATAAAAACCGTAATCGCTTTCGGCTCGTTCGTTCTTTCGATCGAATAGAAATCCCACAATTTTAATAAAAGTAATAGTACGATACTTGCGTAGTTTTTAGAGAATGACAAACACCGAACCGGTGAGTTCGAAATTTGCGCTATATAGATATATATTGTACGTCATTTGTGGCGAAGAGAGCATTAATGAAAAATCTAACGAGAGCGAGCGAAAGAGCGAAGAGACAGAAAGAGAGAGAGAGGGAGAGAGAGAGAGAGAGAGAGAGAGAGAGAGAAAGAGAGAAGAGAGAGAGAGGGAAAGAAAGAACGAGAGGAAAAGAAAGACCGAGCTGTAGAGAAAGACAAAACATAATGTAGCTAATCCCAATCTATCAGGGTTTCACGTATGTTTAACGGTACGAAGAAAAGATAATATAAAAGATATAAGTAAATAAATAAATAAATGAATGAATAGATATATAAATATAAGTATAAATATATATATATATATATATAGACATATATATGTATATGTATATGTATATATATATATATATATATACATACATACGCACTCACTTATATATGTATATATATATTACAAAATATATTATATTAATAAATAATATCATATCTAACTTCCTGTCTGCGCTACGAATTATATTTCCAAGCATTTCCTATTTCCCTGTGATCTCCACAAAGGTTGGTAAGTAGAAATCGTCGAGTTTTATCGGGCATTAAAAAAATAAATTGATTAAAATTTATGCATCGAGCTTTACATTTTGAAAACGTAACCGCAAAAGTTCTTCTTTAGAGTCAAATAAGGTTTTGACTAGAAGTCAAAGGAGAGCCGCTGGCACGGGTGCGACAAACTCGAGGACGAAAGGGTCGAAGTACTCGGTAGAGAGGGAACGTTCGCTTAGTGCAGATATATATATATATATATATGTGTGTATCAGGGAGCTGTTGAGAGCCGCTGGTCCGGCGCGGATTCGGTGCAACAAACGGCAGCCAGACGGCGAGGGTTGCAGGATGGTCTAGAAGGGTGGCGTCGAAGCTAGAGGGGTGCTCTTTTCCAGGGGTTTGCTTCTCTCTCTCTCTCTCTCTCTCTCTCATTCTCTCTCAGAGTCTTCCAGCAATACCATTTTCGTCTCTCTCTTTCTTCTCATTCTCTCCTCTCACCCTCTCCGTGCTTCTCTTTCGCGCATTCGTGTGTTTGTTCCTGTCGCTGGCGCGAATCTCTGTCTAGTCTGGAAGCGGAGGTTTCGTCGTCATGACGACGAACCCAGGATACCCAGCCACTCTCGCACTCCTCGTTGCTCGCGTTTCGCTTCTCTGCAACCACGATCGTTCTTTCTTCCTCTTTCTCTCTCTCTCTCTCTCTTTCACTTTATCTGTACGTCTATCTTTCTCGCTCGTCATCTATATATATATATATATATATATATATATATATATATATATATATCGTACATCTCTCTCTCTCTCTCTCTCTCTTCTTCTTATACATTCTGCGTTTATATTCGTATTGGTAGCGTGCGTGCTTCGTCCGCTCGTACATTCATCTCTCTCGCTCTCTCTCTCTCTCTCTCTCTTTCTCTGTGCGCGTCTATGTGCGCGAGCGACTCCGCAGACTGCCGCCCGGTTCATCCACCTCCTCCATCCTGTCCCAGGCTGTTGCACCCCCGCCCGGAAAGTCTGCGAAGGCTGGAGACGGCGGATGACCGGTACACCTACCCCTTGATTTTGAGATGCGCCCTGCGATCGAATCGAATCGAATCGAATCGAATCGAATCTAGAAAAATTCTTCCAAATATATGCCAATCTCGGTTTAATCGAGTAGAGAACCCCTCGAAAATTAGATTCGAAAGAATTATGTTTGAAGAATACCGGACTGAAGAGAAGGAAGATGGCGGAGAGATGACGAGAATGATGGTCCGGAATATTTACCGAGGAATATTTACGGATGGGATTTTTCCCCCATCTCTCTCTTTCACGACGACAGTCTTTTGTTCATCCGAAAATCTCTCTTTTCGGAACTGATCTCGTCGACGACCTGTTTACACGTAGTCACCAGTTCTCGCGGGGCAAAGAGGTAGAAGGAGAGGGAGGAACGGCGGAATAGGCATTGTTCACGAATACGTCTTTTTTTTTTATATACGTCGTCGTTTCGCGGCGCTGCCCATTGAAATAATTGTGGAAAAGTTTCGTATTGTCCGACCGTAACTGTCCTAGGACATTGCGTCCCTTTACTCTTTCATCTACCGACTTCCATTCGTTCTCTCGATTCAACGCTCTCTTCTCTCCTTCCTCTCTCCACCGTCTCATCCTCCTTCAACTCATCCTACTCTCTCGCATCCTGCGCACCCATTCACCGAAGTCCGCGCTCGTGGTTCATCCACCTCCTCTTTCCACCACACCCTCCTCTTCTCTTATCTCTTTCGTACACCTCTACTCGACCTTTCTCGAAAAGAGAATAGCTCGTTCCATTTTGCGAATCCGCATGGAAAACCACAGTCTTTCGAAAACAGAAACGAAGACGGCGACTCATACTTTTTTTCTTTTTCTTTTACCTTTATCCTTCTCAGTTTCGTTAGAACGTTTTTTATTTGCCTTTCGAGAAAACGAATTCGTTCGGAATAAAGATTATCGCATTGCCGTGAAATATCTACGAATAAATGATAATATCTGTAAGTTGAAAAACGTAGAGGAAGTGATATAAATCGATAAAAGTTTCTTATGAAACGCACTTAGCAATATGACTCGCCTATTCTTTCCCAACTTGTCATATTGCGTAAAGCGTGATATTACTTCCCGCGAGTTAACCCCCGCCCCTTCCATCCCTTCGAAAGTAATTAACAATAAAATTGGACAATTTCTTACATCGTCTATGGTTGCGAGTTTTGCATGATCTCATTCTTTTCTTTTCGCGAGAATCTAATGAAATTATCTCGATAGAATTAACGATATTAATAGTAATTCGACCTTTCTAAACGAAAGATCGCAAAAAATGACACCTTCCGATGTCTCCTGCAGGGATTGCATCCATTTTGAATTGTTCCATTAAAGATTTATCTTGAGAGGACAAAGTTCATCGCACTGTTGGAAATATAATACGATGTTACGTGGTAAGTATTGAAATAACAGAACAGCCGTCGTAAAAGTTCCCTTTTTCGGTTTTCTTTTCTTTTTTTTTTTTTTTTTTTTTTGCGAGAAATAACCCTGTATTTCTTCGTTTTACGCTGGTCGTTGTATCGATTAAAGAATTAGTCGTAATTTCTATGCGAGCGACCAAACGATTTGCTCGTAAATATTGTAGATTTAGCGAACGAGATTGGAAAAGGGAAAACCGAAGAGAAGTAGGTACGAAAGTACAAAGAGAAAGAGAGAGGGGATCTGGAAAATCGAGGGTAGGTGCCACAAACCCTTTCTGACGAAGCTCCTGAATTATTTCATCCCTACTCCATTGGCGTCATGGTTCAGATATATAGTCGAGATTAATTAGCCTGTGCACGCACACGAGCGAAATGTTAGTATCGGTAGTCGTTAAAGCGATTTCGCGACGGTGACGCAATTCGTCCCGTTTTATAAAAGTATCGGAGTTCTTTGCCTTTGCTAATTAATTGGGTGCTCGTGCGGAGAACCAGTGGAATAAACAACTTTGGTTATCGATATGAAAGCGAGTTTACTTTTGACCAACACGAGATATAAGTACATATGAGTTGAACGATATCTCTCAATTACAATAGTACTACTTTCCTTTTACTTTTTTGCAATTAATCGAACTTCCGAGCTCGATATTTTGTCGTTTAGTAAACGAACACGGATGAGACATATTCAAATAAAACTCTATCGACGATAAGTCGGCCGATTATTCATCGTGACATCAACTTCTATCTTAGAATTACCTCCGAGCTACTACAGATGCGTCAATTTATTCGGTATCCTTCGATCATAATTACCAGACTCGAGTTTATCAAATGCGCGAAACGATAATTTAATGAACCATTCGCGGCCACATACGAGATCAATTCAAATTGCTCGCAGCTATGTCGATCATTTATTACCCGTTCTTATTCGATCGCGTAATTAGCAATAGAGGTGCGTTATTGCGTACGAATCAAATCGGTTCCATTAAACGAGAGAGAGACAGAGAGAGAGAGAGAGAGAGAGAGAGAGAGAGAGAGAGAGAGAGAGAGAGCAATGTGGATGTAAACGTTACAAGATTACTCTCAAAAATGCGTTCTTTTATCAATTGTCCACACAGAGAGAACAAATTTTTCTCCAATTGTCATTGTGCTCGCGATAACGAACAACATTTGATACTATTAGTTTCATTTATAATTTCTATTCGAAAACATGGATTCCGCGAATATCGAAGAGACGACGACGATAACGACGACAACAACGACGACGACGACGACGACAAGCTGTGGAAATACGCTTCGTCTGCGAATATCGCGCGATATGATTCGCAAATGCGAATACAAGTGGCTGTTCTCTCGGTCTCTTTCTCTCTCTTGTATAGCATAGCTAGTCGTCGATATTATGTGAAAAGCTGGAAGAAGGAAAGAGACGAAGAATCAGAGGGAGTGAGAGAGAAGAAGGTAAAGCAGGGATGAAAGAGGAGGGTTACTCTGGGGCCCACCATCGTATCAGCATCCCGGCATTTGCTACCATCCCTCGTATCTCTTTCTGTCCTTCCCATTCTACTCCGCCTCCGCCATCAGCTCCCGCCGACACTCTACCTCCCACAACATAGCCAACTATCATCGGAGCGAGCGAGGAACCTTCTTTCCTCTCTCTCTCTCTCTCTCTCTCTCTCTCTCTCTCTCTCTCTCTCTCTCTCTCTGTCTCTCTCACTTCATCGCGTTGAGACGTCCCCGAGCTTAAGGCTGGCAGCTGCTTTCCCGAGCTGTTCATCGACTTGTTCCAGGTGCAATATCGATCTTATTATACCTTTTCTTCGATCGCAAATCGACATAAATTTCTTGCCTTCCATTTTGTTTGCGCAAACGAACGGCCAACATAGGAAAATATATGAGAAAAAATCGAGATAACCGAACGATATCACACTTACTCGAGGCTTGTATTTCATTTTCTAATGGATAGGGAACAGATATTTCTTCTGACGAGTGTGTTGCGTGGATCCAGGAAAGCGTGGTTGTCGTTGTAGCACAACGTAGCTAGAACATCTTTGATGTCTGCTCCGTGCTTTAACGTAACGCATTCGACTATACGCCGCTCGAATTCACTTGAAATCAAAGGAAAGCATCGATCCGGTGAATCCCTTTTCGTCAAATGCATTTCATACTAAATACAATGTTCGTCTTTATCCTCGTGTGCGTCAAAAGCTGTTCATAAAATTAGATACATAAGTATCTACTATTCATTTTGCTTTGGAATTTCAGGATTGTCTGATTAATCACTCAACTAGATAAAATGATATAATGATGGAGAAAGAGAAAGAGAGAGAGAGAGAGAGAGAGAGAGAGAGAGAGAGATCGTATTATGGCTTTTACCACGAAAAAAAAATAAGAAAGTCGTAAGACGATATTTACTCTCGCAGTTGTATCCATATCCTATTCGTTGTCGTCGTCGTTGGTCTTCAAGGTCTTAGTTTCATCTATGGCGATACACGGATCGGCGCTAACCCCTCGACGTTTCCAACTTACTCTCCATTGGCCCACCCCTGCATCATTCCTCCCTCGCGTCTGCCGTTACAAGGCCAGACTGCTGAATATTTTAAGCGGCAATTCCAACCCTCCAGTTGTCCCTGCGCTTCTCGAACGATGAAGCGAGAGCGTAAGAATGAAAAGAGAGAAAAGAGTACGAGACAATGATATAAATACCACCCCCAACGAGTTTCTTTTTTTCTTTGGCCATAGAACGACTTTAATTTCTTGCCCAATATCTTTTTTGTCGTAATCTATGCTCTCCATTCAATTATTATATCGACGTTATCGATCTTTCAAATTTAAACGAAATCGCAGCCAGCTTCGTTATCGTACCCTTGGCCATTTCGATGATTATCGCTGCCATTATTTCCGATATCACGATTAGGATTTCATCGCAACCGGCTACGTTCGAGCGTATATGTATCGTACATACGAGTACATACGTACCAAAGTATATAGTACATCGAATGGAACGACCATTCTCGAACACGACGGAGTCTGCGCGCTGCAGGCGATAAATTCTCCTCTATTATACATATCCTATATGCGAATAGGAAATAGGAAAGCTAGATGGAATCCTAAGATTAAATGTACCGTCCTCATTATCCAAATGAACGCGGATCTATTATTGATCATAGAAAATGCTACGGTCTTGTTTTTCAGTATTTTATTACCTACATAACGTCATATTATCTCGGTATATGTCAAAAACATATTAATAATGAATAAGGTAGAAGCGAGGAAAGATCGAAAGTTGAAATATCCTCTAAGAAAAAATGCGTATAAAAAAGGGCCAGAGAGAGAGAAAGAGAGAGAGAGAGCGAGAGAGAGATGGGGGTGGAAGGAGGAAGAAAGAGAGGGAGGACGGATATCCATCCGTCTTGGATGTACTCAGAGTAGTAACGCGCTCGAATATAACGACTCGGCTTGGGCGGTCACGAGGGATGCAGTGATGCTGGAGGGGTGCTCCTTATTCGCAGAGTGGGGATAATAAGGAGCAGGTGGTGGCGCGTGCTCGTTTATATGGTCGCGGCGCCCGTGCCACGTGGGAGTCCTGGTGGGGGCTGAACAGGGCTGCCTACTGTTGGAAAGAGAGAGAGAGAGAGAGAGAGAGAGGGGAGGGGAAAGAGGGGGGAGAGAGAAAGAGGATACGGCAAAAGAAGAGATGATGGGCAGGCGAGATCGTGCCAGCGTATAATGTAGGCTCTTTTTTTTTCTTTCCTGCTTCGTTCGCGTCCACCGAAGGGATATCAAATCGAAGAACACGAATGCGATAGATCGAATCTCGAGTTTTCCCGTTCTTTCTTTTCTTTATCTATCCTTTGTAAAAAAAGAAAAAAAAACAAAGAAAGAGAAGAAGGGGAATCTCTCGTCGATAAGTAGTAACTGGAACGCTTGGAGTATCTTTTAATTGAAAATTCCCAAAGTTCTCTTCTTTAATCGAATAGCTCTTCTTCTCTTTTCGACCATTTTCGAATTTCGTTTCCGCATATATAAAGAAATATTTACTTTTCTCGTTCCTCCTCGTCCCTTTTATACCTTTTTTCTTTTTCTTTTTCTTTTTCTTTTTTAATCATTGTAATCACGACGTTATCGGGATTACAATGATCATCGCAGTTTCATATCGTACGTTTAAAATTTCTTTTCTTTTCGAACCTTCGAACCACAAGGGAGAAGAGTCCACGTCGACGTTGAACAAGAAGGACATTTCATTACGAAGTGGAGCATTCCGGAAGAAGCGACGACCCCGATATATTTTCTTTTCTTTATTTTCTTTTCTTTTTTTTTTTTTTTTCTTTTTTTTCATAGTGACACCGCGTGTCGGACGTGTTCGGACAATAGCGCAAAAGAGGACTGCACTAATAACGATAATGAAAGAGAGAGAGAGAGAGAGAGGGAGAGAGAAACGAGGTAAGAAAAAGGCAGCACCTGCTGACTGGCACCCGCACGCAGCTTCCTCCTGCTGCTGGTACCTTTCTTCCTCCCTTTCGCAAAAGAAGGTCCGTTTAAGTGTGAGCAAGAGGAACGAATGGGGGAAGAAAAAAGGTAGAAAAAGAAAGGATGATTCTCAAAACGAGTCTCGTCGAGAAAGAGGAGGAAGGAAGAGGCAGGTGTTAGTGGCTGGCAGCTGTCTCCCAGCTGGGACTCGCTGTTCCTTATTTCGTACGAAGAGCATCCTCGCATTTCTCGTTTCGACGCTGATGTCTCGGCTCGTGGCCCGACGCGTGACTGGACTCGTGCTTCTTACGTGTTCCTACGTACTTACGCACGCTTATACGTGGATCCTTTGCATTCGAGCACGACCGATGTACGCTTTGACGCCACCTGGCTGACGTCAACTGCCTCCGGACCGTCTTCAACCCTCTCGCACGCACGAATTTCGTCTTTATCGAAATACAAAGACGAGCTTGTCCGACCACCTTGCTTCTTTTCCTTTTTTTCTGCTTTTCCTTTTTTCTTCTTCTTCTTCTTCTTCTTCTTCTTCTTCTTTCCTCGCCACGTGTTTGATATTCGCTCTTGACACCTCCTTCGATGGCGAGCATAAAATTACGAGGCCGACAGGAAGGATATCGGTTTACCTTAAGATGAGATAATGTTTGTTAACCTTGTCATTTAAATATCGGGTCTTTCTCTAAAATTAAATGATAAACGAAGTTATTCGAATTACTCTTTGATCTTACTCGACTGTGCTCGAGCGCAAAATGAAGATATTAAAGCATATCTAAATATATCTGAAAGGATAATTATATCCCTTTTTAGCGCATGATCGAAAGATAAGAACAGTGAACGTTAATACGAAAAGCGTACCAGTATATAAACCGTGATTCAATGCGCTCCGCTCTAAAGTAAAGCCAAATTACTTTCGTTTCGACGATTTCCAAAGAGCTTATCAAATGTCAGCTGTACGAATAACTTTCCAATATACGACGAATAAAAAGAAACGTACAGACGAAAGTCTATCGGAATTGTATATATTTCGGGAACATTTTTCCCGCCTTTTCGAAGCACGATCGATGTTGGGGTTATCGTTCGATGAATTTGCATATCGCGGTACATAAACCGCACGTCGTATCGCCATCGTAGTTGTTGCGACCTCATATATTTCTCGATGAACGATGAAAATTTGCCACGATTGCCGATCTCCTTGAAGAATAGCGGTTTCCTATTTTATAGATTAAGCGAGCGTTGATCTCCTATTTTAACGCATTCCTTTTCCTTTCACTCTCTCTCTTTCTCTCTTTCTCGGATCATTTTTATGCACAGCCACGCACATTATCCGCATTAGAGAGATTCTCTCTTTCCCTCTCACTCTCTCTCTCTCTCTCTCTCTCTCTCTCTCTCTCTCCATCTCTATTTTCTCTACCTCTATTGGAAAAAAATTGATTTTAAGAGTGACGAAAAATTTCATTTTAAAGAAAGACAATTGTCGTTCTTAATGGAAAACGAAAATGCGAAGGCAAAGGAAGAATAAAAAGTATCGAGAGGAACGAAAGCGGAGAATCTCTCTTTGAAAGATCAAATAAGAGGAAGCCAGTGGAAGGACGAGGACGAAGAAGTCGAGACATGGTACCTCTCGTATTTAATTTCTCCTTCCGTGGTGCAAAGACACTCTCACGTCGCGCTCCCCTCCGCAGTCTACATGTAAATGCGAATAGGTAATGAATAATATTTAGTGGCGCTGCCAGAAAATAAATATTCATGCGACTCGGCTCGTATACGTGCGTGTTTATATATACCGACATATATCTAGCCAAAGATACACCGCGGATTCACCTTCCGTCATGTCCTCGGGTTCCCTTCCACGAATTCACGATGCCGCGTTCTCCCTCTCCTTCTTCTTCTCCTTCTCTTTCTTCTTCTTCCAGAGAGAGAGAGAGAGAGAGAGAGAGAGAGAGAGAGAGAGAGAGAGAAGATGACTAACGGCTAATGATAATATAATAATTATTACCACTCGTAGGTATGCATATAGAAGGAGAAAGAAAGAGAGAGATGAGGTGCATCCTCGGACTTCCAGAAACTTTAGCCGCGAGAAAGCGTAAATCTTGAACGCGTGATCGAACGACACCGTGATAATTATTTCGACAAGCCGAGCCAAGTCGTTTACGAGAAAACATAAGGTGGCGCCATACTCGAATAGACGCGTCGCTTCCGTACGACCTTCTACACGCTCCTTGCAGAGGCTTTAAATCTATCCTTCGATTACTTTATTCGACGAAGCATTTCAAATAGTCTCCCGTTGCTTTGATCCTTTTCTCTTTTAATGAATTATATGCTTCATCGAACGCGGCTAGATTTCACAAGAATATGAAATTATGCGTGTCATCGATACATTGCATATATGTAAATAAACTGAATGCGATAATGAAGGCATACTATTATCGAGATCGTATTATACATACGTATATCTATTTCTGTCTACGACGGAACGACGACGTCACGATATCTTTCGGTTTATGAGTATACTTAGGGAAGTTGAGCTCATTAAGATAAGAGGGAAAAAAGTTATTGCGTTACTCCGTTCCTTCGTAGCAGCGTAGTTATCTTTTTTCGTTGCATATACGAAAGAATTCTTAGAGCGATTCGATTAACAAGAATCGCGATAGAAGCTTCGAAAGTCTCCGAGCGCAGCTCGAATCGATCTCGAGTCCAGCACGAACCGTTATCGCATGCACGCTCAGCTCCGAGAGGTTCTTATTTCTTTGTATCACCCTAAGCAGACGTCCTTGAAAAGTTCTCGTGCGGGCAGTGCGCGTGTACGCAATGTGAGCAGAGGCCCGTAACCTCTGTCTCTCATCCTCATCTCTCTCAACTTCTCTTCTCTCCCTCTCCCGTCTTTGGCGTGCTCCCTGATGCAGTCGCACGAAATGAGCCGCGGCGATGATGCTGGGATACGAGAATGCGCGCGCGTCCGCGCGCAACGCACGTGCGATCGCGAAGCCGACTCCTCTCTGTCTCTCTCAATCTCTTTCTCTCCCTCTCTCTCTCTCTCTCTCTCTCGACGCACCTGCAGCTCGCCTGTCGACGCGTATCGATGCGTACGAGAGCTGTGTCGACGAGGCTAGCCGAGCTGCTAGAGAGAGAGAGAGAGGGGGGGGGGAAGAGGGGAGAGAGAGAGAGAGAGAGCGAGAAAAAGAGAACGAAAGGCGGGAGGAAAACGCATACACGACGGCTGCAGGAGGGAAGGGAGTGAAAGAGGAGGATAGAGAATGCCTGGAAGGTTGGATCGTTCGCTGCCGGTAGCAACGACCCTGGATGCATCGACTCCTGGGGTTGTTCGGTGGTAAGGGTAGTGGCTAGAGGGAGACAGTGACAGAGAGAAAGGTGCACCGAGTGACAGGAAAGGAGAGATGGAGAGGGAGAGGGAGAGTGATGGGGACGAGATGGGAGCAGGGGAATCACCCTTTGTCTACCATCTCTTTCTCCTTAACGAACTTCATATCCAGGATCCTAGTCCTTCTCTGTTTCACCCTTCGCCTCGTTCACCTCCCTTCCGCCAGACTCTCCCTATCGACTCTCCCACTTATCTACCCTCCCTCGCTTTCTCTCTCTCTCTCTCTCCCTCTCTCTTTCCCTCTATCCTCCCGCTCGCTGTTGCCTCTTCGGCTCTCCACGCTATCGATCCCGCAGCATCCACCGCGAAATAACGACGTACGCTCCTGCTTTTCTCTCTCCGCGTGTGTATATTTTCCTCTTTCTATCGTTTTTCTCTTCCATTCTCTCCCTCCCTCTCTCTCTATCCTCTCTTTCTGCTCGATTCCACCAGAAAGAAAGGAAGAAGAGGAGGGTCTAGCGTATTTGCAATAACTCTAACTATTCCTATCTCTTTCTTTCTCTATACGATCGAAGAAATTTCTTTGAAGCGAACCGATAACGTTAAGAAAAGATGTATAGTAGATAACTATAACCAAAGAGCGAGGAACACGTTCGATCGGACGTGTGGAATGATGTCGAATCGATCGTAGACTATGGCTACCGTTGAATGCTGCGGAAACGAGGAAGCTGCGAAATGGTTTGAGCGCGCCTCGTATTTTCCAAGAGAAGCTACCGGGTCGGTCCCACCGTCTCGACCAAACGAGACGTCTGCCGTTCCTTCCTTCCTTCCTTCCTAACATCTTGCCTACCACCCTTCGAGCCTTTCGCTCGTTTCTATCGTTCCTCGATTCTCCCGACGAAAATTACGGCGCCACACCGTGCCGGCTTTGTTTTATTTTCTTGGCCAAAAGTTTACGCTTCGAAACGTTGTTTCTCGAGCCCTTTTAAAAATTACTCCTCCTACAAGATGCTCGATAAAATTTGTATCCAAATGCGGACATGATCGGATTGAAATTGAATTTTTCATTGGTAATATCGATATGTATGATCTTTACGTGTCGTGCACGTGAAACGTACGGGATCCGAGAGTCATGCGAGCGTAAGAGATTTTCTGGCTTTTCCACAAAGTTATAACGGGTCGTCATCGATATTCCTCCATTGTTCGCGGTCCATATCCCTGTCGGGCTGTCACTGCCGAAAGTACCGTTTTGTTTCTTGCCTTTCAATGCGACAAAGCGCTATATACCGCGTTACGTTCGAAGGCACTCATTGAAACTGAAAAAAAAAAAAAAATGAAAGAAATAGAGGAGGATAGGAAGAAAAAAACTGCAATTTTACGGCGATAAAAGTGAAGTACACGTTTGGGAAAATTTATATCTCAGATTTTCCCAACACGTCGGTAAACCTTCAGAGATCTTTCGATCGTAGATGAAATTTTTAGAAAGAACTTCTCTCTCCCTCTCTCTCCCTTCCTTGATTAATTTTTACTCCGGCTTCAAGCACGAACGGAGCGATACTTCTCCTTCATCTAGACGACTATGATAGTTCGTAATTTCTTCTCGTCTATTCTTTCGACAGGCGTAGTGCAACGAAAACTCGAGGAGAGGAAAACGAATGCGAGAGGCGATGCAATCCTTCGTTGAACGCTGAAAGAAGAGAAATCATTCGGTGCAACGAACGTTCTTGGTTTCGTATAATCTCGTGGCCTTGATTCCGAAGAGCCAGATACTTATGCGAAGATATAAAGAGCGAAAAAGAAACGCGTTAAGAGAATGGAAAAGGAGATGGATGAGGAAAATGAGTGGAGAGAAGAGGAAGAGAAAAAAGGTCGGCCAGAGTGAAATAATTTTTAAGCTCGAGTCGACTACCCTGGGGCCGACCGTTGACAAATTAGCATAACAGGGAATCGACCCAACCGCCAAGTCAACCCCCACTAAAACCCCCCCTACCGGTTCGTCTCGAGTGCCAATTATATAGGCGTCCATGGAAGCCAACATCCGACGTTTAACGTTCGTAATCCTGCTAAAGGACTCCTTCCCTTTTACCTTCGTATATATGTACATTCAATTTTCACGCTTACAGAATTTTTATACGTATGTAACCGTTTAATTCGACGAAACCTTCTTAAGCGAATCGTCTAATTATCACGATTACCGTCTAGTATTTATTCTCGCCCTCGTGATTACGTGGCGATAAAGTGAGACAAAAAATAAAATAAAAAGTAAAACAATTCGAAGAGAAAAAAGTCATGCCTTTCGGCTTCGGAGTCGAAAAGAGTCCTTCACTTTTTCTCAAGCATTTTGCTTCGGAAAATCGAAAAAATACTGTTCCGATGACGCGACATACGACGAGACGTTCCATCTTCTAATATCTTCGAGCATCTCGCTCTCGTTCCGCGATTCGTTTTTCGCCTACGGCCAAAAACTACCCCTTTTTCGATGATCGAAGCAAACGAGGGGAATATCTTGGACGAGGATAGTGACCCGAAGGGTCGAACGGGCCTCGTAGAATCAACCACGGTATCACCGCGAGATTCCAATCTCTCAATTACGCGAATAAATCCGCCGGAAGTTTCGAGAATCAAAATGGCCCTGGAATGAAAATTGAATCGGAGAGACTCGCTCGAATTGAATCGAAAAGTTCCAATATAAAGTGAGAGCCTTTTTCTTGGTAACGATCATAGTGCGAACGCTATCACGTATATCTCTGGATATTTTTAATTAATTAATACTTTTATACGACCATAAAGAACATGAAAGAGAATAAATCATTTTCATTTTGGTCGAACTAACCACTCTCGTAATCACGATCAATGGATTACTCGGACGATAATTCGTTCTTTTCAACTTCGCTTAAATTCCAATTCGTACAACGATCGACGACATAATTCTGTTTGTCGTCCTCCGTTAAAATTCCGTCGAAAATCGTACAGTCGTTGGATTAGAACATCTCTTAATCGCGAAAGTATCTAGTCTCGACTAGTTCACCTACGTTGATAAAAATAGATGGACATAGTAAAGTAGACGTCTGCATTATTAATTATCCTACATCGTTTTCCCTGTAACAATATCGAGGTGAAGCAAGAAGCACGAACGTTAACTGTGTCCCCGCAATTTTTACCCTCTATTCCATAAATCGATTCAACGACTATCATCGAGTCGTTGAACGTTTTTGCGCGAGAAAAGAAGAAAACGTAAATCGGTATATCTCGAAATCGATGAGACTACCTATATGTATATCATTTAAATATCTTTCTTGTTTGGGAATAAATAAAAAGAGACTTTGAAGAAAGATCTATCTCCAAGGAATTATCTTTATGTATGCATTTGCCATAATTCTATACTAATTATGTATATACATATACATATGCATATACATATATATATATATATGTGTGTGTATATATAAATATTTGCATATCCCTTAGGCTCATTCACAAAATAAGCATTGAAATAGACCGGCTATCTATCTCTCTTTAGCTCGAGAGAGGTGGATAAAGCAGCCAGCCCATGAACGGAGGTCCAGGTGATTTGTGAGAGGTAGATGATGGTTACCCCGGGCCGTGCCACTGCTGCACCCTCGTTCGTAGTGCCGGTGCTGGTGCTGATGCCGTTGGTAGTAGTGTTACCTATAGAGAGGAACAAAAAGAGAGAGAGAGAGAGAGAGAGAGAGAGAGAAAGGGGTGGCGCGGAGTATCAGGGGTGTAGCTACCTCGGTGCACCGTGGGGTGGATTCTTGGCTCGGGTCAGTGCCCTCCCGTAACATTGAACCACCCTTGCGGTGCAGTCAGGGCCGTAGCTGGAACGCATGCGCGGCCCGAGCGGCCTCCCGGCACACGCCGTCGACAACACCACCACCGAAGCTACCATCGAAGCCACCACCGTCAACGCCACCCTGAAGCACCAGACCCTCTTCCTCTCTTACTCGTCTCGGTACTTTCCTTTCTTCCGTTCTGCCCCTTCTTCTCTCTTCCCCCCTTTCTTTCTCTCTTTCTCTCTCTCTCTCTCTCTCTCTCTCTCTCTCTCTCTCTCTCTCTCTCTCTCTCTCTCTTTCTCGCCATTCTCCAACAAAACATTGCCCACGCCCTTTTCCCTTCCCGGCCACGATTTCCGACTCGATCGAAATTCTACTTTGTCTCCTCTCGTGATTAAACGTCGATGCTACGATATCTTCCTATCGGTTCGATTTTGGTCGAAAAAGCGATCGATAAATAATGACAACTGTAAACTACTTCTCATAGTTATTAAAATTACTCTCGTAAATAGTGTCGTATAAAAATTTACTAAAGAAAATAAAAGGATAGACATCGAAAGTGTTTGCTTCTTCTTTTATTTTTCTCTTTTTTAAGAGGGAGATTCGATCATAGAATATATATCGATCTAAATTACGATCGAATCCGTATATCTTTATTATTGATCTAGCTGCATTTCCAAGAGCACCGATGTCTGGTACATAGGCGCATGCGAATTATAGGCGGGGCCGCGTCGAGTCGCTTGCAAGTTCCGTTTGCGAGTACCGTCGACTGCGAGATCGTCGGCTTCCAATTACTAGACGAATAAATAATTACAGAGATCGTTTACTTTAGCACGAACGCATATCTATTAGAAGGCGCATAATTTTGTCTCGCCTTGAAGATAGAACCGAAGAAAGGGGATTCAAATGAGGTAGTAGAAAAGTGCGTCGCGAGTTGGGAAATGAAAAAGTTTACTTCCCCATAACTTTTTCAATTCCATTAACTTTTATGATTACAACGTTATTTTATAGTTGAGAGCGTTGTCCCGTGTGAAATCAAAATAAACTAATTTTTATGGCATCTATTCTAATTTGTAAGAACGTCGGGCAATAGGATCTCTACATTTCCAAGTTCGTTTTATATGTATATAAAAAAAAAAGAAAAAAAGAAAAAAAGAAAGAAAAAGAAAAAGAAAGAAAAGAAAAGGAAAAGAAATGTCAGTTTAAATTCTATCGTAGTTGTCACGTCGAAATTTTTTATTGTCCACTTTTCGTAGATCGTATAAATGAGAGAAAAGTTGAAAGTTTGTGATCGGGTAGTTCGTTCGAAGGGAATCGAGGAGAGCGCGACGCACGGCGAATGCGCAACCGTGAGCGAGGAGTTCTACGAACTCTCCGTTGGTGCACTGAACTATTCTACCGATTGTTCCGCAAAAGCGTTGACATATCTCCGAGCGGAAAAGAGTGGGGGTAGAGCTTGAGAGCGAGGGGGATGCATCGATGGGGGACGTACGAACGGACGGAGGAGGGTTGCTACGAAATGACCTCGTTTTCACAGTTGGAAGACAAGTATCGCTTCTTTGCCGTTGAGATACGGCGCGTTTCCTCGAAATAATTCTGCCGAGGTTCGAGCTCCTTTACCGAGAAAGCATAGAAACTGAATTCACTTTGTATCAAAATTGTGACTCCCTTTTGGGGAAACGAACGCGAGAGGGAACGTACAATGCCTTGTATACATTTTCCACTTGCATTTGTATCTCTTAATAATATTGCAGTAATTTTAATAATATTGCAGTCAAACGTACGTACTATACTTTTCTTTAGAAATTTTATACGCCTACATATATGCTCATTGTCGCGAGCTAGGAATTTAGCATATTATCTTTTAAAAAAGTTCAACAAAAAATTTACTCGCAACTCGAGTTATAAAACTCGAGAATAAAAATATCGAACGGGGTCCTTCACCTCTGGCCCCGTCGGCACGTCATCGGCGACGTTGTAGCGTGTTTCGATCGGAGATATCGAGAAGGGACGGAATCCGTCGAATATATTTTTGTTGCGCTTTGCCTCGTAATATTCTCGAGAGCGTTGAAGAGAACGATGTCTTACAGACGGTACTGTGTTAGGTATAATGTTCGAAGGGGGTACGTTAATGTGCTCCCTCTCTCGCTCACCCTCTCGCCTGGAAACGTTGAACGTTCTCGAGAACGGGTCGTTAAAAAAGTCCGTTGGACTTTGCGTAACGCCCTCAAGATTGCGAGAAAGTGTAGGAGAAGAATGCGACTCGAGTCGTGTAGCGCTCGCTTATGCGCTCCATGCACCCCTGCTCTCTCAGCTGACTTTCATCGAGCTTGGAAATCGTTAGTCGGACGACGAGATGAAAAACGAAGAGAGAGAGAGAGAGAGAGAGAGAGAGAGAAAGAGAAACCGAAGCAACTGCAAATTCGATAATCCTTCCATCCTTCGATTTCTAGAGCGGTTCTTTGAGTCTCAATAAAACCGCTTGACTTATCCCAGATGATTTATCGAAATGCTTTCTGTAACGTCGAAGCGTCTTGACTAACACGAAATTAAATCATTTTATTATGACGATATCCTATTTCATATATATATATATATATATATATATATATATATATATATATATATAGAGCTATGTATACAGTCCCGGGTGATTTTTGCTTGAAAACCGAGTATGTTCAAAGTCTCGTGTTTGTAATTTGGAAAAGTACAAAGTAGCCTAGAGCTAGCAGGATCTTTCAAGACTCGGTTGCTCTCGGCCTCGTTGACACTTTTTCTAAAATCACGAGCGACGTATCCGTGGAGGAAAATCCATGAGAGGAAGAGTCGAGATAGATGAAGAGAGAAAGAGAGAGAGAGAGAGAGAGAGAGAGGGAGAGAGAGAGAAAGGTGGAAGAAAAAAAAAGTTGCCTCTTTCCGAGCAGGCAGTGCACGGTGGGTGGCCGAAGATGGGTGGAAGTGGGAGGGTGGACAGGAGGGTTTGCCAAGCGTGCAACGAATGGAGATCGATTCTGAGTCTGGGTCAGGCGAGGGCGTTCACCCCCTGGTGCAGCCCGGGAGACATGGAATCCAGGGTCGTAGCTATGGTATCACCGACAGGGTGCTGGCAGAGGGCGGCGGGGATGGACTGCACGGGACACTCCCTTCGCTTGGGTGCAACGTACGTTCTCTCTTTCCCTCTTTCTAGTACTCCGAGCTTACCTCTCGTTCGCAGCTTGCTTTCTCTCTCCCTCCGTCCGAAATCACAGTTCCGGACTGCGGATCCTGCAGACTGCGAGGCTCGATGCTACCACCCGGAGAAGCTACCTCTCTCTAGTTCTCTCTCTCTCTCTCTTTCTTTCTCTTTCTCTATGTTTCTCTCTATTTTGCTCGCTTTCGCGCGTTGCAACGACCATCCGATGTCGCGTTGAATTTTCCGTACGATTTAACGTCTTCGGTATGCGAAAACATTCCGCGTGAAATCGCAGAGGGGAATGTGGACTCAGCGGCTCTGCCAAGAGGGTTGCTTTTACTTGCTTTTCATCTCCTCCTACCTCCTTCTCTCTCTCTCTCTCTCTCTCTCTCTCAATTACGTTTCTAACGTAAAATTTTAATGCCTCTTCTGCCGACATGGATTGTCTATTCTCGTTTAGTCCTCAACTTTTATCGATTTACCTGCTAACGGATATACCTAATGTATACACAGATATCTAGACAGGCATTCTTGCTTCTCGACGTACTCCAAATAATTCTCGATGAAGTATTGTCCGTTGAACTATGAACGTTTGAGAGATTCGAGATAATGTAGCTGGAAAATGAAACGTAATATCAACGATATGATTATTATTCGTTAATGCATACTCTCGAAGAAATATAAAAAAAAAAAGGATCCTAAAGAGGGAAGAAAGGATTCAACGCGTTATTCGTACCTTCCACTTTAACCTGCCGGTAGCGCGAGTCCCAGGACGAGGTGAACGATCGAGAGGGCGGTGGTACGTGACCTTTTGCACGAAGGATAATGGCGGGGGCGAGAGCGGGTAGAGTTTGCGCCACGGTAACGGAGGGTGAATGCACGTAGAGCGTACTCACCCTTTCTCCTCCCTCTTTCCATTCCACCCTTTCCGCTCCGTTCTCTCACCCGCTTACGCGCGCGCCAAACTATTAACGTACTCAAAGTGACTAATTGATAACCTATTCTATAAAGTTCTCTCGCGTAAGAGATCCATGCGAATCTTCTCAAGAAAGAAAACTTGAAAAATCGATCGATCGTCCATCACGATCCTCGAGCAAATACATTTCTTTAAAGAAATTTCAGCTTCGATCGAGCATTCCCCGTTATAATTATCCGTTATACCAACGATCTTTGAAACGTTTTGATTCTCGTTGAAACTGGTTCTGAATTGTCAGTTTGAAGTCTATCGTTATCGTTTGTCAGTTTTATACCACGATGGCGCTTTACCGTCACTTTTTGGATAAATCTTCATTAACGATAATATTTGAAAGATTAATTGTTTAATCTTTTAAATAGAATCGTTAGTTTTTTTAACGACCAAACGATTACTTAATTCGTAAAATATTTTTCACTTGTCTAATTAACGACGTATTTTCTAATCGATGAGAAACATTTTTATCGACGCGGTAAACGAAGAAAGAGCTTCCCTGTATAGCGCCACTTGTCAGTATCCTCGAACGTAAATGAACTAAAAATAATCGAATGGTAAAATTCTATATATAACGATGCGAAACATGATTAAATATCTTTGATAGAGAATATTTCTAAAAATAAAAAACAAATGATTCGAATGCGATGATTTTTCAAACTTGTTAGTCGATCGATCTCGTTGCTCGGTCGGTAATGAAGGTTAGTTGAATATTTCTATATACGACCGTCAGTATTATTAGCATTTTTAACAGTATTAACGAGCACGGAAATAGCCAATGGCTGCGTTCAATGGAACAAGGAGCTTTGCAACCGTTGGAAGATTTTCTATCGAACGTCGTCATTCGTCCTATTCCTTTTCGACATATTTGCTCGCCAGTCGCCATTTTTTTTTTAACATAATAAAAATACGCCTATTAGATTTGACGCATTTAAGATCTTATTTGAAAAATGAGCGGCAAAAGTCTAATCTAATAAGATGGATCAAATAGTGGGAAATAGAATTATAGTTTATATGAGATAATGTCAATCGAGATAATTAATAATTTAAATAATTAGTGTCATTAATGTTAATTGTAAAGGAAAGTTTCATTTCAATCGACATCAATTCAAGATTACGAAGTTTAGTTCAATAAGATGTGTGAAAAAAAAAAATCTATGAAAGGTAATTCATACACGTATGTATTTTTAATTGTTTAAACAATTGTACTTACAATTGTAGAAAAAGCTTTTTACTTGTGCATAAACTATTCTCGCAAGATACCATTCTTTAATAGGATCTTTTTCAAAGATAATAAAGTTTTTTCAATTTCATTGAATGAAACCTTTGTCTTTGAAATGAGACTTTGTTCAAATCAAAATTGTTCATGAATTACGCATGTTCTCGCTTGATGGCACAAAAATCATTATAAAAGTCAGGGAATAGTGAAACAGTTCGTTTCTTCTAATAATACAATAGGGTTAATACACTACCGAATGTTTTTGGAAAGGTTTTTATTATTTGCTCGACAGATCATTTTATATCTCTATTCAAAAAATATAGGTTATGCAAAGTTTTTTCATGATGAAAAATACGGTCACAAAATATAGAGTTTAAGAAAGTGTATTCAATTGAAATCGTACGCTGCTTTCATCATTGCGAAGCTCGCTCTGCGAAGACGCAGCCAGTGTATCGTTAGAAATGTAATGACAATCAATCATTTAAAGATGACATTATCAATTAATCTTATAATAGCCGTTATTGTTTTGTTAATCATCGGCTTGATAATTAAATTAGTATTTTATCGTGGCCGTCTAAGAAGCGTGGAAAATAAACATGTCGTGGTGAGTTCTCTTTTTAAATATAACCTCATTCGTCTGTGTTGTGAAAATGGTATTATATTATATTACAATTTTTCAGATAACTGGTGGTTCCAGTGGAATTGGAAAATCTGTAGCAGTCGTCGCTGCTAAGCATGGAGCACACGTAACTATCATAGCCCGTAATGTAGAAAGATTAGAAAAGGCTAAATACGAGATAATGCAAGCTTGTAAGAATAAGGACACTCAGCGGGTGGAGTATTTATCACTTGATGTAACTGAAAGCTACGAGGAATTACAAAAGGCATTTATGGAACTCGAGAAGACCATGGGTCCCATATATATGCTAGTAAATTGTGCTGGCTCTGCTGTCTGTGCTAAAATCGAAGATACATCCACTTCTGATGTACGCAAAATGATTGACTTGAATTTTCTTGGTACTTATTATTGCATCAAAGCCATCGTGCAAAATATGAAAACTGCTAGAGATGGGATCATCGTATTAACGTCATCTCAAGCTGGTTTTATAGGTAGTATTCTTAAATGCTCAGACATGCTACCGTGGCAATAAATATGTTAGATCAGATTTGTTATATATGTTATATTTTTCTAGGTATCTATGGTTATTCAGCTTATTGCGGCGTCAAATTTGCACTGCGTGGTTTGGCAGAGAGTTTGGCCATGGAACTTGGTTCGCACAATATTTCTGTGACTCTCTGCTTACCTCCTGACACCGATACACCTGGTTTTGCTGAGGAAGAACTGTCAAAGCTGCTGGAAACAAAATTGATTTCTCAATCATCAGGTTTAGTCAAACCCAATGTAATTGCGGATCAATTATTCAAAGATGCCTTGGTAAGCTTAAATGAATACTCGTTACCTGTCAATGATGAAACGCTCATATCATTTGGTTTTTGCAGGATGGCAAATTTTTTTCAACCGTTGGTATGGAAGGATTCCTTTTGTGTATAGTTTCTTGTGGGATGTCTCCGTTCACCTCGATTTTGGAGCTATTAATGCAAATAACATTAATGGGTCTCAGCAGACTGATAAGCGCATTCTATCTCATCTCATTCCAAAGAATTATTTTGAAATGTATGAAAACTCGTGATAAGAATAAAAAGTCCGAATGAACAGTGTACTTGTATCGGTGCTGCTGCTTTCGTGATAAGAAGGATACGTGGTCCGATTGCATCAAGAAAAAATTCAATTTATTTCAGAAAAATGAATGTATTATCATTCCATGTAATATTTATAGTAACGTCGAAATGGGAGTAATAAATGTGCATTTGAATACGATAACGATTACGCGTACACGCTGAGTCGAAAACAAAATCCCCCTCCCCCCCCCCCCCCCCTGTAAGTTCTAAATACTCTTGGGGAAAAAAGTTTCAAAGGTGAATCTAGAGAACGTGAGAAAAAAACATAAATAAGTAAAAAGTCCCTCAACGGTTTGGCTTACTTTTATTTAGTATCCCGTAAGTTCATAGTATAATGTTCTTCATTAAGCTTTATGGTTCTTACACACATAGAACGGGGCAGTTCTTTCTTCTCCCTTTGCCACGATAGATCGAAAACGGAAAGGTTCAAATTTGTATGTATAGCGTACCTCAACGTGGAGCTTGCTCCAAGGGCACCGTTTCGAACTGTTCTTTCTTGATACCCAGATAATTTCATCGTTATACAGATCAAAGTAAAAAGAGAAATAAATTCGTCTGGGTTTCGAAGTACAAAATGAAACTGAAAGATGATTAAAGAGTGCGATGCCCTAGGAGCGTATCGCCCACACCTGTACAAAACGAGATTCAGAACTTATATACGTGTGAAAATGGCGGATAACGAAGACCTGTTTTCTTTTTTTTTTCTTCTTTTTTTTTCTTTTTTTTTTTTCTTTTTTTTTCTTTTAAACTTGCGAATCGATAATGATCGGTTTTAACATTGATTTCTTTTTTTTTTTTTCTTCTTTTTTTTTCCTTTATTATTTTTCTTGCTCAGCCATTCCGCCAGGCACTCCCGACTTTCACGCCGCTCTCTCACGCTCATTCTTCTTTCGTCCTCTTTTTCGCAATCCTCGGCATCATCTCGTAGATCCTTTAAAGTTTATTCTCGTTAAACCATAAAGCGCGTAAGGTGTACGAATTAGAATCCACGAGACGAGGCTTTCTTCGAGGAATAATTTTTTTTCTCAATGTTTTCCTCTTCGTATCTCTCTTGTTTCCCCCCCCCACTCTCTCTCTCTTTCTCTCTCTCTTTTTTTCTCTTTTTTCTTTATTTTTATTCGACGACTTCCGCTCATTCGCTCGCTCGACAAAGTGACCTTATCTCTTTTATATTCCCTCTTGATTTCTCCGCATCGTATATTTCGTCGAACGTTCGAATTGGCAGATATGACGTATTAACGATTAATTAGACCCTTCGCTACGTGTGTTTGCCGCGTATTGTTAACGTGACGATCGTTATATCGGAGGACTCTTGAGAAATAATCAATCGCTCGTTCGATAAACAATTTCAGATCGAAGTTCCTGACGGGGTATCCCATTTTCGAGTTTCTTTCTTTTCCATTCCTCGAGACCCTATTGTTCCCAGGAGCTTCGATCTTTTTTGATTCTTCTTGCGTTTCATCTCGAGGAAACGCAAGAAAAATCGTTTTGTCGTCCCGAGGGTTTCGATCGATAACGAAAGTCTACTACGAGTCTCATCTTCCATCCGATCCTTGGCAGCCAAACGTACTTTCAGCGATCGGGTTACACGCGCAAAGGAAAGAGCACTATTACCGGCAAACGATCCCAAATTGGATCATAAAACGTATTCCCTACGGTCGAATCAACGTCGAAGTTTATACGGCGAAATATTTCTCATTCTCACGAAATATAAATCGTGTAGAGATGGAAGAGAAAAAAGTTGTCAAAATCGCTCGTGTACTTCGAATCTTCTGACGTGGACAAAAAATTTGTCTCGCGCCGAAGCGGAGATTCGTTCTCCTATTCTATGTTCAACGCTAAAATCTTTTCTCGGCAACCCAATTTCGAAATTCTTTCTCCTCCGAGTGCCGTTTTCGCTATTCTCTCCTCCTTCCCTCTTCCTTCTTTTCTTTTTTTTTTTCTTTTTTCTTTTTTTGATCGTTCCGGGCTACCGATCAATTTTCTTCTCATTCGTTCAACCATCACGATCGAATCTTACGCGCTGATTCGACTCGTTAACGCTATCACAAAAGTTTTAACACGACTATAGACGCGTAAGAGCACATAGACGAACTTTTAGGACGGTCAAGCGTCGCTCGAATTAAATTGCTCTCTTACTCCTAACTCTCTCTCTCTCTCTCTCTCTCTCGCTCTCTCTTTCTTTCTCTCGAAATTCGTACCGCGACTCTCGGGAATCGACGTGGATCTTGGTCGATTGGACCAAGGGGAGCGGATCGAGGGCTTTCAACGTTTTTCGATCGATCGATCCTTCTCGAAACAGGTCTATGGATCGTTCGAAAATAAATTGACTTTTGGAACGCCGATAAGAAGATGTTTATAAAAGTTAGTCGATTAATTTCGATCGATGAAAAAAGCGCATCTTCTGCCTCTTCCGAGTCCGCTGCCCGCTTTGGCTTCATCGAGAAAACGAAAAAACCAACGAACGGCGGTGGCTTCACCGTCGTCGTACGAGAACGTAAGAATTCGCGACACTTAAGAGCTACAATAGACGTTGGTACAAAAATTCAATGCTGCCTACGACGTTATAGTTTATGTACCCTAGACGACATGTGTTGTTTGTATGTATGTTTACGTGTATCTCTGTGTATCGTGTATGCGTACATGTGTGTTTATTTATTTCTCCTCTTCGCCGTTACCATCTCATTTCGCGTTATCTCGTGTTTCTCTCTCTCTCTCTCTCTCTCTCTCTCTCTCTCTCTCTCTCGTTCGCTCGCTTGCTCTCTTACACACATGCTTTCATTTCTTCTTCGTCGTTAACAAAGGAGCGACGAGGACGAGCACATCATGAGTTTCCTTCTTCCACCCGGCGAGGGGAGGCCGCGCGAAAAACGCGAAACGGAGCTGCGCGTGTTTTAATTGTGGCCTCGAGGTGCTGTTGCTGCTACCACCTCCTCCTCCTCTCTATTTCTTTTATCTCCAAAGTCTACGAAGAGTGGCCTCGCGAGGCGCGGGAAGAAGGAAAAGAAGATACAAGAAGTTGTCCCCAGTCGCCCCTTTTTATTCGAAAGTGCGTCATTCGACCAACGCCTTGTCGCGTCAGTCCAACGAACCTCTCGCTATCTCTCTCTCTCTCTCTCTCTCTCTCTCTCTCTCTCTCTCTCTCTCTCTCTCTCTATCTTTCTCTCCTTATCTATCTTTCAACCGTTCGTTTGCACATTCAACGAACGCACGCTTATTCACGACACGTTTACTCATTTTTTTTATTCCTCTTGTACGCAAGACATTCACCCATTCAAGCACGCAAGTACACGCACTCGCTCGCAGAGGCACTCGCGCACGCTTTCATCTTATTATATCAGACAATATATCTTCATTTATATCCGTTTAAGTCTTACGCTAGGCGTTAATTAGTGTTACATCTAGTCGCGTGTGGCCGGCCCGTGCTATCCTCGGACCCTTTTTATCCGATTGAGGATAAACGCGTCCTACCGTTCTCGTCCTTTCTTCACCCTCCCTTCCTCCCTCTCTCTTTCTCTGACGCAATCGCGCACACGAAGAAACATGCGCGCAAATGTGTGCCACCTTCACTATCTCTTTATCGCGAGAAATTCGTATCGTCGAGAGATCAACCGCACGGAACACGACTCGTGGAAGAAAACAAAATTCACAAGAATGGACTACCGCGCGTAATCAAAATTCTTATGATTTTTACTATTGTTACGCGATTTTATGAAAGATTGAAATTGCTATTGTTCCGACGGGAAGTTTCTCTCTCTCTCTCTCTCTCTCTCTCTCTCTATTTCTTTCTTTATATCTTGTAATTTTATCTTTCCCTTTCTTTTACACGATTACATCAAACCGGTTAGCACAGGCGGCCAGACCCATTCCAATGCATTTACGATCCAAAAAATTACACAGTAACGTTATTTATCTTTTTTTTTTTGTTTCTTTAGTGTAACACGTACGGCATATCGTTAGTTAACGTTACGTTATTTATGTACTATGTATTTACAATCACATGAATCGTAGATATTCTATACGTATCGTTCGTTTCTCTCTCTCTTTTTCTTACTGAATATTTTTCTTCACTCGCCTTTTCCTTCGTTACACGCTACTTAAATACATCAGCCGACACCCTACGATCTTCTCGTGACACTTTCACGACGATGCCCTCTCTTCGTCGAAGGGATCGTAACTTTCCGTTGGATCTACGTCTCTCCTTTACTCGACGAGCTGAAACTTGTTCAATACTCAACACCATTGTGCAACGTATTTGCGCGCGTACACATATACATATACATACATATATATATATATATATATTTATCTGCTCCGTTTGTATATATATAGATACCTATATATATATATAGATATATATATTCATTTATATATATATATATATATATATATATATATAATATTATAAATAACAGTACTCTTTCTAATACTCGCGAGAAGTAAAGGAAACTCACGAAAGGGCTCAATCGACAGAAAGAAAGCCCTCTTCTCAAAAAGCTGTATATCCGTCCTTGTCATTGTAGTAGCCGTCCGTGCGGATCGCGAGATACAAGATGAAAACCGTTTCTTTCTTTTCTCATTCCATCAACGAATCGATTGTTAAATGATAATAATCAAACGAGAAAAAAAGAGAAAAAAGAGAAAAGAAAGAAAAGAAAAAAGCAAGAGATTTGACACCCTTTATACTACTAAAATCGCACGCACGCACGCACGGTTACATGACACATTTCGATGTTTCGTGTTTATACTCAATGCGCTTTTTTTACCGACCATCACATTCTCATGGATCGATACGAGAGAGAATCATTTCATTTTCTATTTTCTTTTTTTTCCATCTTCCTCCGTCCTGCACGCTAAGTCTTTACGATAAATCTTCGTCCGAGAACAGAGAAAGAAATTAAAACGCTTTTCTTTTCAAGGAATTTTTTTTTCAATGAAAAAGATTAATTATATGATGACTTTAATTAAACGCCACGAACTTTTCGATCTCGTCGACTTTGATTAGCTTCGAGCGAAGATCACGAAAACGATCTCGGAAAAAGATCTGATATGAAGGGTCGACATCGACATTTGATATGAACGTTTTTCTTTTTTGGTTAATTAGAGGTGCTCGTCGTTTTCGTATCGATAAATCGATTTCGCTCTCGGATAAAAAAGATCTCGCCGTAGGATGGTTCGACTCGTTCGACGTTTTTGGCGTTACGTCTAATCCATCATCGAAGACGGAGGGAGAATTTTCTCGGCCCGATTGCTAAAGAAAACAAAAAAGGAAAGCAAGTAAAAAGGTTTGTAGTCGCTACGTTCTCTCGCTACTATCCTGGAATGAAAACGGTATGGACGTCGAGTATAGACACGCTTTGCTAATCGATCGCTATGGAAATATAATTAATCACATTGTCTTTACAAGTTTCATCGAACAAGTTTCAATTCTTTCGAGTGCCGTGGACGAAGTTTCTTTTGTCTTACATCATTCTCTGTTTGTTTCTCTCTCTCTCTCTCTCTCTCTCTCTTTTGCATTCTTTCGCATTATTTCACGTTATCCTTCCATCGTTAACTACCGCCGACTCGTGACTTGATCTGGTCGGTAATTAACAGAAACTACGAAACCCTTCGATGACCTCGACAGGACCTCCACGATCGTTCTAGTGACGCGCGATCATCGATTATCGGTGTTGGGGGAGGGGGGCATCTCGTTATCGAGATCTTTATACTGCTTCTTTTTTTTTCTTTTTTCTTTTTTTTTTTTTTTATATTTCTTTGAACTTTCTCGACAAAGACAAGAGCACGAAAACGGGAAGATCGTGATAAATATAGTGTCTAAAGCAAAGGAAATAATAATGATCGTTGTGCCATCGGTACGCTTCGCGGATATATAATTTTTCGTTGCTGAATTTGGCTTTTTTCTTCGTTCATTTTCTTTTTAAAAATAGAACGTAGGCTTATAGTCCGTCCGTAGTTTATTGAAATAATGAAATTGGCCACGATCCTCGCGTAATACGTCCTCGTATACAAGGTAGCCGGCCCGTGAGAAGTCACGGCCTGCTCAAGAAACTCGTGCGAATCCAACGAAAAATCGTCACGAGTTATCTAATACCTAAGATACTAACGGCCGGATCATACTGTCTCGATAGACGAAATGCATCTCTAATAATTTTAGAATTTCATCCCGCGGAAAGAATTTTGGACCTTGATATTGCTGATAGATTGACAAGACTGTAACTTGAAAGGGTTACTCTATAAATATGCAATATCTCGGTACCAAGATTGTTTGCTCTTTTCTACCCCTTTTCTTTTTCTATGTTTTTCCCTGTTTCTCTTTTTTTTTAGACCATTATTCTCCAAATGAATCGCCACTTCAACGAACGATCAACAATTAATATCTCTCAATCTCCGATTATCCTTTCGGCTCGCTTGCAAAAAAAAAAAGAAAAAGTGAGCGGTCAGTCTTCAGCGACGAAACGATAGAAACGATGATCGTTCTTCTTCGAACTCGTCGATTCTCGTCTTCGTTTCTTTTCATCTTTCGCGTGTCCGTACAAAAGTTTTCGATTCTCTCGAGCCTGCTCTTCTCCTCGAATTCTCGTCACATCCTAACTTTAACGCTTTTCAAGCTTCTTTTCGATATTGAACGATCGATGGAAATCTTTATTCCTATCTCTCTCTCTCTCTCTCTCTCTCTCTCTCTCTCTCTCTCTCTCTCTCTTTCCTTCCCGAGAAATCCCTTCGACGTGAGGTTAAGAGACAAAGCGTTTCATGGCCGAAGATAATCGATTCTCGCGCGCACGCTCGCTAGCTCGCTCGCTCGTTCGTGCTTGGTCCTTCCCGATGATCCTGATTATCGTTCCGGCATGAAGTAAGATGGATTTTTCGAGTAAAGGACCATGACGGCCAGGAGGACGAGGATGTAGTTTCGACTTCCGTGACTCGAGTAGAGCGTGACCACTCCTACGAACCACCAAAACGTATGACAACCGCAAGGAGCCGAGCTAATTCCCCTTTGGATCGCCGCCGGATGTTCTCCTGAAAATAAACGCTTTCATTTGGTAAATCTTCCTAAATAAGAAAAAGAAAAAGAAAGTAACGAATGCCGACTCACCGTTCAAAACATGAAGTTGCACGCTGGCACTGTCCAAATTACTCGGACTGCAGGTGTAATTACCGGAATCCTCTCGCCTGGCGTTGCGAATCACGAGACTGCTAATCGTTTCGTGATCGATCCTTTTAGTCTGTATGTCGATCTTACCCTGCTGATAATTGAGAACGCGATCGCCCTCGTGATACCAGAAGACGTAGAACGGCCCCTCGAGAGATTGCTTTATCGTGCAACGTATTGCGACCGTGCTTCCAGTTTTCACGTACATGTCCCGGTCTCCCAGGATCTCGATTTTTGGCACTAAAATATCAAGAAGGTACCGAACGTATTTCCACCCTCTCCTGCCGTTAAATCAGTTATTAAGCAATTCTTTCCTTTCTTCCTTTTTCATTTTCCTTTACGATCATTATCGTCGAGGTATCCCTCGAGCGTTAAAAAAGTTTAGCGTTCGTCTTAACGATCGAACGCGGCAAACTTTTTCATCGAACGGAAGGCGAGGAAAAGCGAAAGTATACTGTCGCGCTAAACGAACGCTTTACTTTCGTTCGCTTAATCGCTCGTAAGTCCGCTCGTAAAAAAAAAAAAGAAAAAAAAAAAGAAAAAAAAAGAAAGGAAAAAGAGAAGAAGAAAAAATTCGTTCGAAAGGAATAAAACACGAGAGAGGTAAAAGGCTCGAGAGTTCCACTTGGCAAGGCTCACCGACGATGTTGAGCTTGATAATGTGGCTCTTCTTCGGATCCGTCGAGATTTGGCACTCGTATTCGCCCTCGTCCCGTGCCTGGACGTATTTCACTTGCAACGTCCAAGTGTCGGACGCGTCCGCGAAGATCGCCTGGAACCTCTCGTCGGGGATGAACATGGTCCTATCCACGGATAGTATGTGCGAGTCTCTTCTCCTGATCCACGAGACCTTATCAATTTATTCGAATTAATTACTCGAAAGGTAATATTACTCCTTATTTTTATAAATACCTACCTATATACGTGTAAAAAGAAAGCAAATGAAGAAACGAAACAATCGATCTACGTTAAAAAGGAAGCGTGCATTTTAATGTCATGGATAAATTCCTGACTCGATTAAAAATAAGCTCGTATATACATCGTATCGTCATATTATATCACTCCCTTCGTTTTCTACTCTTGTCAGGAAATACTCTGTCCGAGTAGTAAAAAGAAAATTCGTCGAAACGAAGGAAGTTTCCGCTTCGCCAGTCACGATCACAAATCATCCCGGTAACCTCCTGGCTCATATATTTATTCTGAAGAGGCAGTACGAAAAAATAAAAAGAAAAAAAAAAAAAGAAAAAAGAAAAAAGAAAAAGGAACGAGGAAGAAGGTAGAATATAAATATAAGGGAGGGTAAGAAGGAAACCTCGTCGTTAGGTAGCCGCGATCGATCTTTCTCTCTCAACCCTCTCTCCGACCCTTTTCATATCTTAATGTATCGTCCATCGACCGGATATTTAAGCGAGTCTACGTGCCGCGATAACTCGGACCTGTCGTACATACATACATACTTAAATACGTATCTACGTGGAAGGCACAAAGGGAAGGAACATTTAATTTCTCGAACGATAAGCATCCGGTAGTATCACGGAGCAAGGTCCTTAAATTCCTTAAAGTAACGCGCGTTTTCCAAGACGATTATACGAGAGTCGCGTGTCGTCGTACGCTTTGTCGTCGTTGGCAGAACTCTCTCGTTTTTCTCTTTGTTAATACACACCAAAGCTCGCAAGTCTAAAAGTTCTTTAACGAGAAATACGGGAGGGACGTTCTATTCTCGGCACGAGAAACTTTTATCGTCTTTCCTCTCGTTCTCGTTTCGTCTCGTCCGAACGACGAGATCTTCAAAAATAATCGTATCAATGTCTCGAATTTGGTCTTTTGAGCGAAGAAACAGAATCAATTTCCTACGAAGATATTATAATACGTATTATCATTTCCTTATTCGATCGAAGATTTATTCCGCGAGTCCTTTCATTACTTCTTTATCTTTACCAAGTACTATACGAACCATTTACTATACCTGACACATACTTTCCGAGATACGTTATATAATCGTTATATTCGTATAATATATAAACGTATTACTCGGTTAGGCGCCACCTCTCTACCACTGTGAACTATTTGCGGCCTTTAAGTCGGCCAACGCGCGTGGACCGAAGAGAGTATTTTTATCCTGCGCATCGTGAAAAATCAAAGCAAAGTCGAAGCTTTTCGTGTTGCGTGTCGTGCGTTTACGCGCGATAAGGATCGACGTCGATAAGAGAAAAATAATTGTGCCGCTTTGTGGCTATGCCACATTGCAGATCATGCCTCGGAGGGAAAGGAAAAAAAGAAAAAGAAAGAGGAGAAAAAATGTTTAGAATTAAAACGTCTGTGTCGATCGGCTTTTAAAAAGAAGAAAAAGAAACGGAGATATGTCCTGAAAACGCGCGCACTTAAGTGCAAGTTTTTAGGGAGTTCCCGATTAATGAGCCTCGAGAAAAGCTTTTCCGTGTGCTCGACGCTCGAGTAAAAGAAAAAAGATCGGTAATCGTCGGAACGTCGAAAATGGATCGATAACCGGTATATACGTTCTTTCGACGAGCACACGAAGCCATTTCGAGACGACGCAAATTAACGTCAGAGTCAGAGGGAAGTTGTCAAGGTTAAAGAGAAGAAAAGAAAACAAAAAAAAAAAAAAAAAAAAAAGAAAAAAAAAAAAGAAATGGAATACTCAACGTCGACCTACCGATTTGTTACCGAGCTGTCGTACTTTGCACGGTAGATACGCATGAGAGCCTAGTTGCGCCGTTATGTTCGTAGGTGAGTTCGAGTCGAAATACGGACCCGTGTAAATCCCGTCGAACCTCTTCACCAAGGAATGCGATCTGGTGCTCACACCTGAAACATCGGATATCGATTTTCTCGTTAGTAAACGTTCGATTCGATTTTAGAACCGAGACATAGATACGTATGTGTATGTACATAGATATAGATAGGAAGACACGCCGAGAATCTCGTTTACGTCTTCCCCTCTAGGTCTAGAGAACCTTGTACGGATTCATTTGGAATCGACTTCTCCTTGACAAGAGACTGCGAGCTGTTAACGCAGCAGCCAGCCGAAAAAAGCTCAAAGGAGATATGGAAACGTAACGTGGCCACGGTATAATAACGCGAACGCAAAGGGCTCTTGATGATTCCGTCGTTGGAACAAAGCGCCCGAGCTTCGAGTATAATTACATGAAGCGCAACGAGGGTAGAGCAAGTAGACGGGGGTTATATTCTGCGGTTAAAATATACACGAAAGTGTCTGTACTCCACGTCGGCACCACACCATCACCATTGCCATTAACTGGAACGGCGCTACGATCTCTGCATTAGGAAGGGATTAAAAGGAACAAAGCTAGAATTACGCTTTCCTTTGTTATCCTTTCCGAGAGAGAAAAAGTATATAAAGGGTTTGTCCTCTGCCCGAGGGTACGTTTCTTCGGATAAAAAGTGCAGTACAACGCCTAAAACATTTTCCCCTAGCATTCCAATTACTTTCGTACGAGCGCATCGTCCTGGCACCTTTTACCGGGTACCTTTCTTTTGCGCTTCTAGATGCTCTTGTACGCGTAAGTGACGACAAAACGAAAGAGAACGAGAGAAAGGACTAGTCTCGCGTTTTCAATAGTCTACCTCGTGCAAAAATACTTCGCGAAAGAAATCCTATCAGGACCCTGCCAAGTTACCTCAGGGAAATGGATACTAATCCGGGGGATCTTGATCCGAGAAATTCAAAGGCGTATCAGGAGCCTTCGCCTCGAGGAATCGCGTGGGCTTCGTTCCAACGACCTTGAATATCTCGTTTCCTGCGTTAGTGGCGGTAATAGTAAAGCAAGTGCATTCTACTATAATTCTACATTCCTTCCTAGACACGATCGATTTACGATTATTTCATCGACATCCTACCTACATCCTACGACATGTTTTCTGATAGTCTCTCTTATGGAGATACTTTTCAACGCCATAGAGTACTCCTATTGCGCCTACTGTAACGTTATATTCTTCGTCCAATTTTGCATTTTACGATAATAACGGAATGTGGTTAAAATTAAAATAAAAATATCGACGAATTCTACTTTTAGTTTCGCGTAGCGTTTAATATCCAATCGACCTATCGAAGTTTTCTGAATAAAAAGAGGACGGGAAGAGGAAAAAAATGGGAACGATAACGATCCAGTTTGCTGGGATACTCGGAACTGGGTCTCGTTAGCGTAGCGAGTAGTCGAAAGTTGGGTCTTTGTGTGCGCATCGGTGGCAACGCGAAGGAAAGTCTACCGATATGATTGGGCGTCATTATTCTTCCGGAGCGGACGAGGCTGCTTGCTCGGAAGAGCCGATCCTAGATGGTCCGTATGTGACGACGTGCATGCTTGACACAAATACGCGTAATTTCTCGTGGAAAGCTTCAAGAACGGATCGATGGGAAGGAGATAAGAGAAGGGAGATAAGAGATAAAAGTTTATGGTACGACGAAAAAAGTTAAGATGGCCGATGACTATCGTCGGTCCGTTCGACTATGTTCGACAATGGAAAAAATCTTTCAAGGTGAACGATTAAACGCATCGATTGCTACTAAAGGTCGCCGATCGATTATCAGATTTTTTTTTCCCTTCGACATTTAGACCGCGTTGAAGGGATGTGCATTAACCGATATAAGATATTTATTATAAGCTAACGCAGAGTGATCATTATGTTCAAACGCTTATTGTTAAACGTAATATCGAAACGCGATAAATGCATTTCTTAATGCGTATCTGTCATCGAGCAGGAAGAGTTTCGAGCGTGTACGAGAGGGAACGAAGGATAACGCGTCAAAATATACCAGGGATATGCGCATCGAACGCGGAGAAGGCAGCCGTTTTGCAGAATACTCGATTCGGTACAAAGAATCCCAAGGGATGTAAAATCTACGCAGAGGCGCGCACGCGCCTGTTCGCGATTCTCTCTTTCTTTCTTTATTTTCCTCTTTTCTTTCTCTCTCTCTCTCTCTCTCTCTCTTTCACTGCCACCCCATCGAAATAATTTGCCTATCCGCAAGAAAAAGGGGCCACACACAAACAGCGGTTCTACATACACAACGTTGCTCTCTGAGACACATTTTTCATTTCAGCCCTCGGAGGCATGACTCTCTCTCTCTCTCTCTCTCTCTCTCTCTCTCTCTTTCTCTCCCTTTCTCTCGTCAAGACTGTCGTAAATGCTCCGAGCAAGGGACATGGAGGAAGACGTGTGCCACTCTAGCGAGGGTAAAGAAATCGCTTCTCGTCCTTTCCAGACGAAGGGAGACACTAGAAAATAAGAGAGAGAGAGAGGGAGAGAGAGAAAGAGAGGGGCGGGGAGGAAAGGACGATCAGAAACTAATTTTCCAGCGGGAAGAAAACGGTAAGCCTTGGGTATAATCTCTTTTGATTTTCATCGAAGCGTTTCATTCGGGAAATCATAACCACCCGTGATTTGTCATCGTTACGTTAATACGTCGAAGGAAGAGGAAGATGAAGAGTATCATAGAATTTGGAGGGTTCGTAAAAAAATGTATTATTCGATAAGTTCCAAGAGCGAGAAATCGAGCGCGAAAAAAAATTGGGAGATTATGTAAGAGAAAGAAAAGGAAGTAAATTTCTTGGAAATGAAAGGAAGATTCGTTGTAAGGTATATTTCCCTGGAGATGGTGAGTCGAGCCGACGTAAAAAGCGATGAGGGTCGCCGGGAGGTTGCGTCCTCCTTTTCACTTTATTAGAACGACACGTACGCACGTTGCTCGTGCAACTTTACGACGTCGTCACGTAGATCCAAACCGCTGCATGAATCTAGATTTAGGAGATATTCTCCTTAAATCGCTGACTCTCGATTTTTATTATAGGTCCTTCGTGACGAGTTTCTTTTTCTCTACCTCGCAAATCATTGCCGCGTAAGCGAACAAAAGTCTTCGCGGTCTTTGCGTGCAACAATCTTTTCTAATTCTTTTCTTATTTATTTATTTTTTTTTTTCCTTTCATATCGAACAAAGGAATTTAAAGGAGAAAAATGTCTATACTTTTATTTGTCATTAACGTAATTCTTTCTCTTTCTCGTTGGCACATTCTCGAGTCGATAAAAAGTCGCGAAATAAGAGAAAACTCGATCGAACGAACGATGGGGGGATGCACGACGAAGAGTTGGTGCTGATGTGCCTGGTCACGAACTAATGCGTTGCGGTAAGTCACGGGTCATTTATCAATTTAACGCGATCATACTAGCTGTAGCTAATAAACGTTGATACGTTACCATCGTACTAAACTTTTCTACGTTAAGTCGAGCAATTGCAATGAAATGCGATGGGATCTGAGTTTGAAATGAAAAATGGAATTTTTCCATCGGACGAAAACGTAATAAAGGACGGTGGTGCGTTGCGCCGTTCCAACATATTCTCGAAAAGGATTTCGTATTCTTGGAATTAGCATTGGCGATAAGAAGCTAGCGAGCACGCGAGTTTGCTCGGTAGTCTCTGGTCGGCACGTTCTTCGAACTGATTTTCCATAGAGTCAGGCACACGTCGTTGCCACGACAGCATCGAAGGCCTAGCAGAAAGGAGAAAGGGACACGGATGGCAGAGGAGGAGAAAGAGGAAGTATGTGAGAGAGAGAGAGAGAGAGAGAAACGAGAGTACGCGCGCGCGCACCAAAGCTCGGAGGAAAAGCTCGCTCGGCTAATCACCGTGAAGCATAATCGGCTGTTGCGGCGCATCGTGCCGCTGCTCGAACTCGTTTTATTCCATTAACTCGATGATAGAATAATCCTCTCAATGTGGATAGAATTGCTTTTGAATACGTAATTCGAATATATTAAGGATTCTATAAAATGATCTTTATCGAGAATCATTCGATTGGTCTAAATTTGGATTTCTTAATATCCAACATTATCATTCTCGCGAGGCAAATTCGTATGGCCAAACGTCGTTTCGTGTTCTTTACACAGGTATTATGAACACGGACTAGGATCAGAAACGATTACTTAATTTAAGGAGTTCGTTCAAGATTTACAATGGACTCGTAAGATGGATCCGATAAACGTCTTACCAACTATTATCGATTTATCGACGAATAAACCAAATGGAAATTTGACGATATTCTGGTATATATACCAGAAGAAATTCTAAGCTAGAGAGAAAATCTCGTTATTGAGTATTTCCGAGTTAACTCGATAAATCATTCTTTTATACTCGAGTCGTTTTCTTTCTATTTAACAGAATGACAATCCTTCATGCATTAGATCAGAATTGAGAAATAAGTTTCATTGACGCATTCGTTCGCCATCCATAATCGCCGAGTATTCTGAATCATAGTTACGTTGAAAGACATCGAAAGATCAACGTAAAAAGTCGTTCGATACTTTACAATGGTGAAAGAAGAAAGGGGAAAAAAAGACGAGAGCATTGTCATCTCATTGGTGCGAAAGCATTGTACGCGTTTGCCTCGTTAGAAAAATTCTCGATGTTGGGACGAGCGTGCAAATAAAATTGCAAGCAACTTTGCGTAACCTTTAGACGACAAGAATGTCATAGCGACGACGTACGGCAATATCGAAATACACGTAAGGGAATAAAGTTCCCCTAGTTCGACTGCATCGCGATCGATGTAACGAACGAAAGGATGAATAGATATATAAATATTTTTGTTTTAAATTATTATTATCATTATTAGTAAACAAGCGATTAGCGGGGTCAAGGAAATTATTAAGGGAGTCGAACGAACGTCTAGAAAGTTCGCGCCATCGAGATAAAAGAGTAAACGGGTCTTCCAAAAGAGACAACGGGCGAGATGAAAAATACATCCGAATCGATTTTAATGTAACTAGACAGGTCGTAGCGAGGTCGAAAAATAGCTCGAAAATCCAACTGCATCGGGGTTGATGCAGCGAAAACGTGGAATCGATATACGCGCTCGTGAACGACGTCACGAGATAGGAAAAGAAAGAGTCTCTCCGCCCCCGACGATGGAATCATCTCGTCGACACGGTAACCCCACGGGGGAGGAGAGAAAGAGAGAAAAATGCAGAAGAGATCGAAGATAAAAAGATGTGGATAATAAGAAGGATGGGAAGAAAAAGAAAACCGGAGAAAGAAGATAGATAGATAGATAGATAGATAGATAGAGAGAGAGAGAGAGAGAGAGAGAGAGAGAGAGAGAGATGGAGGGTGTAAGGGAGGGCGCAAAGAGGAGGAGGGCGACTTACAATGCCGCGGCGCGACAAACAAGGGTGGCGCTAGATACAATCCTGGACCGGGTCCGGAACCAACCTCCCTCGCGTTCTCTTGTCCCTACTTTTCTCTCCTAGTCTTTTCGATATTCTCGACTCCTCCTTTTTTTCTTTCGATCCTAAAAGGATCATAGATCTCGAGTGTTCATGCGAATCTCTCATTGTCTGAAAAAGTACTCGAAACGAAAGTGAGACGAACAAAAGAGATGGAGATAGATGGTGATGGTAGTGGTGATGAATGATAAAAGACGGACACGCGTGAGAAAACGCGCGAGAACGTATGCACGCGACGCGCACGGAGACAACAACACAGCTACACCCGAAAATCCGATCGATCCACCACCCGAGCACCAACTTCTCCCTCTCTCTCCCTCTCTCTCTCTCTCTCTCTCTCTCTCTCTCTCTCTCTTCCTCTTTTCTATCTTAGCCATACGAATCCAGAGATCTTCGAATTCTGTCCTCTTTGCGTTCACGAGATTTATAAGGGAAGGTCGTAATTTGATTCATCTCCACCCATTTCCATCGATCGTCCTCTCGATCCTTCGTTTTTTTTTTCAATCTTACCGGTAATACCCAAAAGGATCCAACAGACGAGGCACAGGACGTAATAGTTGACGTAAGAGGATCTCCTCATGATGACGACGACAACGACGACGACGACGATGACGGCGACGACGACGACGACGACAACGTGGATGTCTTCGACTGATGGTCAACTGACATCTCACAGCGCGCACCACACCGTCCTGGTGCACCACGCCACTCTCTAGCCTGTTATTTCTCTCTCTCTCTCTCTCTCTCTCTGTATTGCTCGCGCGCGCGTTCAATGCTTTTCTCTCTCTCTTTCTCTCTCTCTCTCTCTCGTTCTCTTTCTTTCAGTTTCTCCTAATCCTTCGTCATCTCACCACGTTCGTTCTCCGCAGTCGGTGTCGCTACCAGACGTCGTTCATGTCTTTCTTCTTCCTCTTTCTCTTTCCACAGCCTTTACAAATCTCCACCGGCAGCGACACCTTCTCGTAATATTCTTTCTCTCTTTCGTTTCCTCAACTCTAATGAAAAAGTTTTCTACCTTATCCAATTGGCACCTTTGCGACGACACTGTATCACATATTATGTTATGTCGCGTAAACGATACGTTGCCGTTGCTAATATTCGACACGAGAAAAAAAACGAGCCGAGTCTCTGTTGTTTCTAAATTCTTATTCGTCGTGCGAAAGATCTCTCGAGCCCTTTATATTTTTTTTCTTTCTTCCTCGTTTATACACTTACGGAGGGCAGCGTAGCCTCCGGATAACGCACGGCCGAGTTTTGCGTACAGGTCGTCTGCGGTTCGTCGTCCCGGGCGAAGCTCTGAAACCGCCGGGCCTCCGGTGGCACTGCCCGCGCCCGCCCGGGGATTCCGCGCAGGCGTCCTCTCTCTCTCTACTCCGCCGATCACTCAGCCTCCACCTCCTTCTCTTCCTCCTTCTGCTGCTTCTCTTCTTGGTCGCCGCGCGTCTACCGCCTCACCAGCAATCCCCACCATCTTCTTCGTCTACTTCTTCTTCTTCCTCCTCCTCCTCCTCCTCCTCCTCCTCCTCCTCCTCCTCGTCCTCGTCCTCGTCCTCTTCTTCTTCTCCGACTCCTTCCACGATGTGGCCTATGTCCTTCTCCATGCCGTTCCTCGCACCTTCGCTTACTACCCTCGGCTCATCGAATCAATCCCTCTTTCCTCCGACTTGTTCTCTTTCTCCTCTACTCTCTTCGATGCTCCTGCACTCTTTAACGTTTACCCTTCTAGACTCCATCTATCTTCTATCTTTGTTTATTCAAAAGCAGACCTACCAATTTGATGTTATCGACCTTATACTTCGATTATCTTTTTTCTTTTATTCGAAACTCTTTATTCGAGTTTGGCCTTTCGCGTTAGCTACGAGGTTCCGAACGAGATAGCCGGCTGGTACAAACGACGTCGCTTCTTTAATACTTGGCCTCGTAACGAGCACGATTCTCGAGTGTTTCCAGATTGCTAAAAGCAAAAAAAAGTATAATAGCCGGTCGCACTGACGTCAGAGACACCGGTCGTAATATTATGCCGTGTGCGGTTAATTACGAGGGTACCTAGTCGCGATACATTTGTGTCTACCTGAGCCATTTTGGTTCGTAAATAATATTAACGTGTCAACGCGTTTGAACTTAGCCCCGTGTTAATCACTCCTTCTCTTTCTTTATGAGATTACCTTTTAACAAGTCGTCGGTGCTCTTTCTAAACTTTTGGAATTTAATTTCAATCGATAAATATCTTTAGAATAATTGTTTGACGCATCGGCGACCGCGATGAATAACGGGAGGAAGCGAAAGGATGCATTATGCGATCACGCGCTTCGAGATAAAACAAAGTTGGTATAAGGTCGCTAGATAAAATGTATTTATAAGCGTTATTATATCGGGCGTCGGCGCATATTGCATTTGACGTACATACTTGTACATATGCGAGAATAATATGCACGTTTCATCGCGAGCCAGCATTTACTCGATCACTTTACAAAAGTAGATTTTCTTTTTTTTCCTTTTCCTTTTTTTTCGTTTTTTCTTTTCCCCATGGTGTCCGCGGGCATCGTGATCGCTGACGGTAACGATTACTCTTTCCGAGAAAAAGCGCGAAAATAAAAATCCTCTGCTTCTGCTATTGTTCGGATAATTGTCACCAACGTGGATACGTCACTTCTTTGTATACTCGTCTCTTTATACGTTACATGTACTTCGTTCGAGAGTCCTTTTGCGACGAGCGTTTTACCGAAATTAAAAGTTTACTCGAGTCTCATACGACGGAAAGTCGAATATTTTCCATGCGACGAATATAATACTTTCTTTCAAAGGGAAAATGACGATAAAGAGAACGGAGATGCTTCTTCCTCGATGCTTTTTCAAACTTTCATGTTTCTTACGATTCTCATTTCCTCGCGCATCCTCTTCTGCGGAGACGTATCTCTTGGGTCCAATTTGACGGGTTCTTATAGTGTTAACTTTATCTTGCTTGACGATTCCTCGTCACGGAGTACCCACTTTACGCTTTTCAGGCGAACTTATGAACGGACGAACGACTTTCTTTTCTCTCATTTTTCTCTCAAATTCCTTAGATATTTGCATCCTTTCCAACGTTTGTCGTCTTCGAAGAATCGACTTCGTTTGAGAAAAGTTCCGCCGAGACGCTAATTCTTATTCGAACGTTCTATATTTCTCATCTCATTCGTATATATTTATGCTCGCACAGATTCCTCTTCAACGAATCCCTTCGTTCTCTTCGTTAAAATATAATAAAAATTCAATCGACTCGATCGCTATTGGGTTGCATCTTATCAAATGTTTCCACCTAATTTTTTTTCTTTTCTCGACTCATCGATTATTCGATCGCTTCCTTGTTGACTTGATAAAAGGGTTAGTTCAATATAGGTATATCATCGAATAACTCAGCGAAGACTTAACCCCCGATAAAATCAGCCAACTTCTTCGCGCGACGTCGAGCGCTTGGCTCTTTGTTGAAGATTGGAAAATTTCAGTTTCCGCTTCTACTAAAGTTCCGTTAAATCGCGATACAAAATTAATTAGCCGCGTCGAAGGCTAAAGGTAGAACGAGCGAGTTAGTATAGCGCTGTGACGTCTGAAAGATGCGATAAAATAGAAAGTTAAACTTTATATCGAGGAAATTGAATAATGAGAGGAGAAACACTTTCAATTTTCAAGAAAGAAATCCATGCTCTCGTTTCCCAACGTATCCGGGATATTTTCGATCATTGATTCGTCGAGATCAGGAATTTTCGAGCGAGAAGAAAATCTTCCAAAGATGCGAAGCTAGAGTGTGGAAGAAAGAGGTAGATTATTGAGTCCGTGCTAGAGGCAAAAAAGGAGGGACGATGGTCTCGTGCCAACGTTTGGTAAATTGCATAACTTTTCTCGTCGGTGATCAAACGGTTTGCTCCTTTATACAACTTACGCCATTTTCCTTCCACCGTCGGAGATTTATCGTGCAGCCCTTTGCCTTTCTCTCTCTCTCTCTCCCTTGAAACCTTTCTCGGAGTTACCTACGTACAAGTTTCGTAAATTTTTACCTCTTATTTCTCCCTCGCTCTAACGTTTTACCATTAAAGGAGAAAGGAGAAAGAGGAATGCAGTCAAGAGATCGTCAAGCTATTAGTTCCAAAATTGATTCGCTCGATTCGTAGATACTCGTTGATTTTTCTTAGATAGTTAACGCTTTGTAAAGAAGAAACGTGAATATTTGACGATGCATTATCGGTATGGTACGCGGTATAAGAGGTGAAATTCTACGGGAGGTTTTCGCATCTACCGTTGGCCGACTTAATAGGGGGTCAAGGTTACCGAACTTCTCCAACTTATTTGTTTCGCGATTTTCCTCATTACACTTTACAAAGTACGCTCCTTCGATTCTGGACTTTCAGCTTGTCCCAGTGTTTTCATGCTCCGTATATCGATCCACGTAGAACGACGAGCGAAACTTCTCGTCGAGCTTGCTCGTTAATTGGCTTCCCTTCGCGAGAAGAGAATTCTCATCTTGGTCTTGCAGGATAGCCCAAAAAGTTGAATGATATATATATATATATATATATATATAAAATAAGTTATGCAGAAAAATTTCAACCTTACCGAATTCTCTGTTTTTTCTTACAAATTTTTTCTAAGTAGGTATATATCCGATATATCCGAGATGTATCGAATCGGCGAACGTTCTTATTAAGTACGTGAAAAAAGAAAAAAGAGATGAAAAGCTTTCTTCGAGGTTACCCTACTGAAAGGGGAGAGAAAAAGAGTAAGAAGTTAGAGTCGGTCCCCTTGATGCGCGTATACGCACGCGACCTACTCGTCTCTATCTTTACAGCGAGAAAAGAAAGTATTCTCACGACGTTGCGCTTTATCGTTTCCCCGGGGCTCCGCGTAAACGTTTCTTCAAACACGCTCGAAACGCGACATTTATTTCGAGAGTTTCTCGAGTGCGTGTACGTAGGCAAAGTTACAAGATGAAGAAAGAGAGAGAGAGAGAGAGAAAAAGGTAGAGGAAAAAAAACGCTTTCCGGAATAGGAGCGTAAACGTCGCGCGCAGCTGCAAGAAGTGCATCAGACTGCTTCCTGTCTCGTCTCCGCCGTCGGAGTGGAATCTCTTGCAGTTGCTTCTCTTCTTTCCTCTCTCTCTCTCTCTCTCTCTCTTTTTCAACTCGTTGAAAATTCTTTCGCCCGTACGAGAAAAACGTCTCCTCTCGATTGGTAACATAGCTGTGAATGTCGGAAACGTTTTCCTATATTTTTACTGTTCCATATACGCTCGTACGAGCGGAATTTTGATGGTGGACAGAGAGAAACGAAAGAAGACTCGCCGTGTGAAGCATGCCGCTTGCGAACCCCTCGCTCAAACATTTATCTTCGAACGACAAATTCGCCTTGTAACGAGAAACGATGAAGGTGACCCGTTATTATTTTATATTATCGTTAAACGACTTGACCAATTTCTCGCTAGCATTACGAGCTATTGTACTTATCACGATGCGTTAGTTAAATCATTTTTCACGATGAATTTGCTCACGCCATACGCTCGTTATTCTCTGAAAGTAATGCTATCGTACACGCGCGACTTTTCTTGCCGTATTCCTCCTACATAGATGCTAAATTTTTCTCACTTCGACGCAGGCTCTTTATAAAAGTTTCATAAAAATTGTCGAAATCGCGCACGTTAAATATATATATATATATATATATATATATATATATATATATATATATATATTCAGCGGAAGACGTCGCGTCGCGTCGGCCTTTTTGCACGGGATGGTGACTGGGCACTCCTCTTCTGAGACGAATAATTAAGGACGTTACGAGTACTATCTGAATAACCGAGATAATTGGATAACGTGTGGGAAAGTGAAAGTTTTGATGCGCTTCCTGTGTCGTTCCTCTCTCTTTCTCTCTTTTCCTCTGCGTCTCTCTTCATCCACCTAATTTCCTCTCACTCTTTCTTTCCCTCTCTCTCTTTTCCCTTTACTTTCGCTTATCCAGAAAGTGCAGTTGTAGGGATCTTTGGAAACACGTAAAATAAGTAAGTTTCTCTGGTTAACGCGCGACATTCGTGGGCACGCCATATCGATGTAGTTTGTTATACGCGAAAGCAGGAACAACGACGTTATCGCTTTTACGATTAATACCTTTGACAAATCGAGGCGTCAGAAAAGGGGAGAATTACTGGGACGAGCTTTGAAGACAAGGTGGCATAAACGTAGGGGTGGAGCAAAGAGGGTAAAAGAAAAGAAGCGTCTATTCTATATAGACGAAGAAACCAGTCGCTCGTTTTCCTTTCCAAATTGCTTGGAGGGTAGAAATTCTACGCTTTAAAATAACGTCTCGTGGCTCGTTTCGAGCCAACTGTATCTATCGCGTAAGCTCGAGGACCGACGTTAGAAGCCTTTTTCATCGGTAAATTTACCGCTCGTTGCCGATAATCGGAATCGCTATGTACCGAACATTACGTTTTAATCGAATCTCTAATAATTAGAAACTGCAAATCGTGCTAATCGAACGATTCAAAGGGGGAAAAAAGCAGAAAAAGATGAAAGTACACGAATAAAGATAAAGAGCGAAAGAGAGAATATTTACGAGTGCGGTACTCGAGACTGCTATGAAATTCTTTTTGTGGTTGGAAAAAAAAAGGAGAAGAAAAAACAAAAAAGAAAAAAAAGATAGTAGCACGATATCGCTTTTACACGAGGTCTCCTTTTATTTTCCGATAATAAGATACGATAAGAGAAAGCATACGCGTAAACGCGCACCGTTGCAGGAATTATTACGCGATATAATGTATCGTTCTCCGTGGAACATGCGTTTCTCCATGAGCGAGCTCGTATGTCTCTACTCTATATTTCTGCGTGTATGTATCGTTATTCCTATAAATGTAAGTTATACGTTTACACATTAGATATACAAGCGAGATACGTTTATTGTACTTGGAATATACTGTATATTGCGGTCGCGACGTGAGAAATAAAAGAAGAGGTGATAAGTCGTTCTTATTTCCTTTCTTTCAAAATCTCTTTTTCCCTCCAACAAAACTTTGCCCTCTCTAAAATAGTTTTTGCTATTCTTACGTTATTAGCTCTCGAATAGGTGATATGGCAAGAGGCTTTTCCCTTACCAAAAGAGGAAGATAATAATAAGGAAGGAGAGAAAGATTAAAGAGTGCGAAAAAGAGAAAAAATCGTATACAATATCAGAAAGGATCCTTTTTCCATTATCGTTAATGGATCTGAAGAAAATAACGCGGAAAACGAGGTTCCTCAGTGGACACGAGAAATTCTCGTCTCCATTCCAGCGAATTTAACGATTTCGGGACGGCGTCGTGCGTTCGCGTTTCGCTTTAAAAAATAATATCGAAGGATTTTGGTGCACATCTACGAGCAACGATGCGCAAGAAACGTACGTGCCTTCTCTCTCGTCGGCTTGGCTGCCTCGTTTTTTAAATGATCCGCGGCTTTTACGTGGACCTGCCGTTGCTTCCTTCCCGTGGCCGCCATCGCGGTGCCTGCTTACGCGAGCGTGTGCATTGTAGTAATTTTTTTCAGTCTGGAAACGTCGCTAGCATGTCTTTTCTGCAAACAATCGGGTCACTGTTACGGTGCGATTGTTGACGAGGAAAGAGAAGTAGAAAGGGCGAAACGAACGATGAGGAGGGCTGAGGAGAATGACAGAGAGAAAGTAGAGAGTAAAGAGAGGGACAAAAAAGAAGAGATGGATAGAGAGAGAGAGAGAGAGAGAGAGAGAGAGAACGAAGAGAGTGGCGGGAGAGTCAGCCGACAAGACCTTCGTAGAGCCATTCTAATTGGGGCAGATGTTAATTAAGGCGCGCTTAGGCAAAGACGACGAGGCGACTACGATGGTTACGACTACGTTGATGACGACGAAGACGACGACGACGACGATTTTATTCGCGAAAATAATGATCTTCCCATTATCCGACACTGCCGTCCGTCCTTACTCCTTAACCATTGTACTCTTCATCGTTCGCGTTATCGTCTTTATTGTTCTATTCGATGCGGATTACTTTCCTTTTTTCTTTTTTCCTACGAGTTGACGCTCACCGATAAGCAAAAGGATTAGCGTAGCGATAATTGAGATTGCCAAGGCACGATATAAAAAATTTCATTTTTAATCGAAACTACTGTCTCCAGCTATTAACTTTCATTTCTATCTTCTATTAGTTTTGTAATCTTTTTATGGATACACGATAATTAAGCGAGAAGAAAAACTAAAAACTTTCATGAGTGGATCGAAGAATGAATACGAATAGTATAAAGCTTTTTCTCTTGATTTGTATCGTATTTTTTAAGCGTTGCTCGAGACGCAACAATTGCAGTACAGTTAACTACGAGTGAAAAGTCGAGAAAAATTCTATAGAAAATCCCATAGAGCGGAGAAGTTGGAGCAAGCTTGATAGTACCGCTCGTCGAGAGGTTGCGTCTGACAGCATCGGTACATGGGTATAATAATCTCACGGAAAAAATGTGAGAGACCTCTTTATACATTTGTCCCTATAGGACGATTTAATGCAATACACGACGAACCACCATCCTTTCTCTTCCTCTCCCCCCTCTCTCTCTCTCTCTCTCTCTCTCTCTCTTTCTTTCTCTGCCACCCCTTTTTCTTTCATTTACACTACCTGTCTAGAATCCTCGTCATCATTATTATGATTCGCTCGTCCATAATTCAGCCGTGTAGCAACGCACGCACGCACGCACGCAAGCACGCACACTAGTGTAAAGATAGCGACGGTAGACGTCGCTAGAGTAACGTATGCCGTGTAATCAACGCGCGAGTTCGTGAGTTTACCACGTTAGCCGTCGGTCGCCCCTCGCGTCGTACTACCGTACTCCTCGACGTTTCCGTCACCTTTGGCCTTTTTACAAAATTATTTCTCTCTTTTCCTTTTGCGCGTACGCACGGATGCGTGCGTAAGCTTCTTTTTTCGCAAAAAAAAAAAAAAAAAAAAAAGAAAGAGAAAAAGACGAGGAAAGGTTGATAAATTCGATAGCGCCGTCTACATTGTGATTAATCGCAAGATATTCAGATGTAAGCGTCGATAAGAGCATATTTTAAACTCGTACGATGTAGGAGATCATCTTTGGACGTACCTTGTGTGCGTTGACGTACTTTGTAATCTACTCTAAAGTATTTTCTTACGCCTAATTTTATTTCTTCTTCGCTCGCGATAATAATTTACGTCGATGAGATCGATTCGCCGCTGCTTCCCCTTACCTCGAGGACTGCTGGCACCGTCGTTGATCGAGCTCTATGATAATACCTGCGATACTCGTAACTCCGAGAACACACTTATCCTCGAGGCTGAAGAAGCAAAGACGGGCAGCGACGGAACAACGTTGGAACGTTCTTGGATCTCTTGAATAATGTAAAACGGGTCTCGCGTTGTTAACGCTGCAATGAAACTAGTCCCGAGTGTGCTAGAATTACGATTATTATTCTTCGAGCTATTCGCCCTTCCTCCTAATGTAACTCGCTAAGACAGCTACCGTTTATATAAATCCCATCGTCGTTCTTTGAGCTATATAAGAAAATATCTAAGTAAATAAACTGAGTTCACGACATTGCGACTTCCGTTATATCGCTTCCACTAGAAACACTGATCCAAAATACAACTTGATTACCCGACGACACGCGAGTCTCTCGTATATTCATTCTCTCTCTCTCTCTCTCTCTCTCTCTCTCTCTCTCTCTCTCTCTCTCTTTTTTCACACACATATACATACCTGATGGCAATTTCTCGAAGCGAATTCGCGACTTACGATTCTGCGACGACGAACTACCTTCCCTATAGTCGAATATGCGTTGGAATTCGTTAGCACGGAATTAGCTTTACGATGAAATTGCTTGGTGAATATTTGAATCGATCGAAAGCGCTCATCGAAATAGTTTCGTCCATCTCGAATTACGGTGGTCAGCGATCGCGAAAAGCAGACCGATTCTCAATCGTTCGAGATCTATATTTGCACATTCCCATGACAATGCGTTAAATTCATCCCTAAAGCTTACCCATCGTTACGATTTTCAAAATTTTGTCATACTCGGTATTGATGAAAAAATGCTGCCGTCGTGTAACGCTATCGTAGAAAACAAAAAAAAAAAAAACCAACAAAAACACTTTGGCCTTTTCAGAATCGTAGATGTTTTTTGTTGGCGGAATCTGCGCCAACAAAATTGGAAAGCATTTGGTTACGCTACGTTATAGTTTTTCTCTTGAGGGGAGAAATCCGATACTCGTTGAACATCATGATCCTGAAGGATACGCGAGTGGAAAGCATGCCTCACGATCTCTCGACCGCATGTATAAAAGAAATCGATCACGGTAAAACGTTAGAATTCTCTTTCTTTCGAAATCTTCGTATCATCGTGATAAGTACGTTACCGGTTATTCGATCCTTCCGTATACTTTTGACGATTTAATCGCCTTACGGCATAGAAAAACTTGTCAATTTTATTTTCTCTTTTTGTCCGGATCAAATCTAAAAATGGATTAAGATATATCGTCGGAATCAATCGGAACGAATCGAATTGATTATCAAATTTACAAAAGGACAAAAGTTTTGTTCGCGATAGAAGCGCTCGATCGAGCTTCGTAAATCAATAGAATTGATACCGCATAGTATCTCTCTTTACTGGTTATATGCCATATGTATACGTTACTGTATACGCACATCTGTTTATGCGCGCGTGTCAACAGATCAGAGTACACGAGAGAGCTTACGTAGATATGTAAGTACACATAGATATGGGTTATGTTTCTACTTGCACGATGCTTTACACTTACGAACGTAAACCGAGCTTCATTTAGGATGCATCGGTATCGAAGTGCTACGGGAGATTTTGATTCTACGTTTTCGTCACAAAGTATCGACTATATGTATCGAATAATAACGATCGCTAGATATTCGTCCATCATAGCGACATCTCTTAAGCGTTGGTTGCAATTTTGTTAAATAATTAGATAACGAAGCGTTAAGATTCGATATTGCTAGAATTCGATATTTGCCGGACGTAGCGCAAACGATAAGAGGAATTTGCGATGGGACGTGATATTAGATAGTTCGATAAGAAATACGAAGGATTAGATTATTTCGAGCGTAAGCCGAGTCGTTTTGGGGCCAGCTGTTCGATTCGCACGGCCCAACCGTTAATCGCTCTTGCGGTAATAGCGGAAGGTACTTCGACCCTCGACTGTTCCCTTCCATCGCTCGCCATTGAAAGGAATCTAAAAGGGGCTTTCAAAGTGTACTTTCGGTATGTTTATAGAATACCGCTGATTGTGAGACTTTAGCAAATTACGTTGCTCCACTTACCGATCTTAATGGAATGATAAATCATCGAATCCGTTCCAATCTCTGGTTAGCGCTATATCCATATAATTCCGCTTTATATATGCTTAACGAACCGATTATTACGCTTCATTAAGAATTTCCATCGTCTACCGGAAGGAGAAAGGAAAAGAACAAACAAATTTGATCTCTACGAGATATCTATAATTCGCGTTGAATTAATAAGCGAGAAAAATAAATTTTGATGACGATAACGCTGATCGTACGGTAATGCGCGCGAGATTCCCATGTGATGTCGCTGATGCATGATGCTACGCTACGTTAACAGGAAGCGTATAACCGCGTTTAAACCGCATTATAATTTACCGTCTCGTAATTTATGCGAATACCTTCTCGTCGTCCTTTAAAACCAACCGTATCATTAATTATCGTTTCATGGGAAAAGCTTTGGAACTTCGATGCAATGCTTTTAATCAAGGCGCAAACTTTCGCTTAACTTTCTTTCGTTCTCGAGACAAAGAAAACAAAAAAATAAAGAAACGAAAAGAAAATAGGAAAACCTAGCAAAACTGTCGTTCCGATCTTTTTTCAATCTATAAGGAATCATCGTTGCATCTCTCGGACAAGCATGCTCGAGAGATCCAGAGGCACTTGTGTATCATTCAGATCTTTCTTCGAGCGAGGAATGGTCACTCATTTTCTATCGTACGTACACACGAACGAGAGCCACGCACTCGATAAGAACTTTCCAACAACGTTTATCGCGTCTTCGATAGTTTCGCGAATGATCGCTTGATAGAATTTATTCGCGATTGAAGCGGAAATATAGCTTTAAAACTTCCCTTTATACGTTTTTTCCTCGAAACAAGACCGAAATCAATTCTCAAATTCACCCTCACGTCTTAGGGATCGTCTACATGGACAACGGTCAAGAAATTTTGAGAGAGAAAATTTTCTTGTCGAACGAGAAACCACAACCATCCCTTGCCCGTTCGCATTTGTATTATAACTTTTCAAGAGCTCTACTCGATCGATCGTACTTCCATCTTTCTACGAGAGCGCTCAAATTTCTTCCTCGAAATGATTACGATTGAACGATCGAGAGGATAATCGATGAGCTCTCGATTCGATTAATTTCGAGAAGGAAACAAAATGGTGTCGTCATGGTGTTGGGATAAGTGCAACGCGGGTCAGCGTTTATTTCGAATCGTCGCGATTCCGTGCACGAACGATCCGTATATATATTCTTGGGCAAACGGTAAAGCCCGTAGAAACGATTATCTCGCTAAAATCGTTCCTTATCGTTTCGCTAATAGACGCGTTATCGAATTTAGTCCGAGATTGAACTCAAAGGGGGACTTTCGGTAATCCATTTCCCCTTAAACCGAGATCTCTCCCTTGAGGCAGGATAAACGGTTAGCGATGAGGAAGCAGAGCTCCGGCTAAATTCTCCGAGGTACTCCGCGGATTAACTTTTTACAAAGATCGCTTCCTTCCCTTTCGCTTCGGTGATTATGCTTTTTCTTCGAGTCGAGTCACATCGTCGGGTTACATCGCCCTGTCCCACGATCCACGGAGCTCTATTATTGCATGCTTATTCCATGATAATCTTGTAAATTGTCCTTTACAGGAATGGGGTTTATTTCCGTTCAATCGATACTACACCGTTTCCTCTCGAATATTTTTAGTTAACGTTAATCATTCGTCTCGAAATTCGAATGAAAAGTCAACGTCGACGTCCATTAAATAACTCCAGGTATAGATGAGAACGTATGAAATTTTCAAGCGCAAAAATTTCAAGCTTTTTTATAATAAATGTTTTTTTTCTTTTTTTTTTTTTTTCCTTATCCCATTTCTCTTACTCGAACTTATTCTAAAACAACCGAAAGCGCTTTAACAAGAAAAATGAATAAATCGTACGTTCCTATTAAATACACGTTTTAATGTGCTTACATTTAATATGCTTACATGTACTGCAAAACGATGCACGCGATTTCTAACTTAATACTTTGAATGAATCGTTTTGGGACAAAGAAAAACGGTCACCGCTATGCTCGTCTCGTTTTTACGTTTTACGTACGCTCTTTCATATTTTCTTTCGAAAAGAGGACGACAACTCGACTCGTGCAAAAGCAACAATATCTCCTACGATTCTAATCTATTGCACGTCGCCTTTAACTTCATCGATATTTTCTTATGAAATTATTATGCTGAAATATCGATCTTATTTAGCAAAGTAATCGAAAACGAGTCGCGAGAAGTTTGTCCGGGCAATTAATCGTTCGTAGAACCGTCTGCTCGATTCTTTATGAAAATCTCTAAAAAGCGATCGCATCGATCCTCCAACGTTTCGGCTTTCCGTTTAGATAAAACGATGCGATTAAGATGCAAAGACGAGCGCGATGAAAATAAAAGATGGTTTGTTCCGTAAAACCTTTATCCTCCCTCGCTTCCGTGCTTAAGAGAAACCTATGGAAATATAAATCTCGTTTATATTCGAGCACCGTTCAACGACGAACGTTCTTCCTTAATGGTATACGATTCGATATTCGTCAGAAAAAATCGTACGTGTACGATGCAAAGCTTCCGATAAACGTGCGTTTTCTTTTTTTTTTTTTTTTTTCTTTTTTTTTTTTTGTTGTTACGCTTTAAAGATGCACCAACCAACCAGTCTCTCTTCTCGATCCGAGAGTTTACGCGAATTTCGGTATATCTAAGCGTCGCAGACGTATAACATAAAAATTATCCCATTACTTTTTTCCCCGCTTACTCTTTGCGCTCACGTGTTTAGCATTTAATTATTTTCCTCTCTCGGATTGTTCGTCTGTCTCGTTGGATCGCTTGTCGCTGTGTACGCGACAAATGCAATAACGACGTCATAAGGCACGAAGGAACGATTTTTCGCCTCGTTAAAACAACACGTGTTCGTATTCGTTGAATTTCAATTCATCCGTATCGTACGATCGTGTAATTCGAGCGTGTCGAGTCCTTCGACATTTATCAATTCGTTCGTTCGTTCGCTCGCTTTTTCTAAAACGACGAGGAACGTATGAGCGAGACACTTTCATTTATCACTCGCCACGTTCCTTTGAGGCAGGTTGTAAAGAGATAAACCATTTCTAAAATAATTAACGTTATTGAGAGTTATCCGCTAGCGTAAATGATCGATGACTGATATTTCTATGCATTTGCTTGATTGGGATTTGCAAAATCCCAAAGCGAAAAGAAAAGGGAATAAAATCAATCGTAAATGGAGGACATCTACTTCGTACAGAAATCGTACGAGAACGGCGAGAAATACGAGATGACACGTCGAATCTTACACTCGCTCCTTGCTAACTATCATTTTCCATTTGACCAGCCGACATAGCTATTTTATCTCGCTTGTTTACTGCTCGACTATCAAAACCGTACGTCGTCCGGCGATAATATGTCCGATGCACCGATATGAGATGTACATATCTCGTTAAATATTTGCCGCGTTACTCAAAGGAAGCAGCCTAATCGTGTATGTGCAAGCCACGCGACGATACTACTCTCTATCTACTGTATTCTTGTTTACGTCGTCGTTTCAATGAAGTTTCCTTTGAAATATTGTCAAACGCAAGGAGCTCTCTTCGTTAATCGATCAAAAATATTAGAGAATATTCCATATTGTACTGCGTATAAGATAAAATAAATAAACCAAAGAGCTTTACTAAAACTCGAGAAAAATCTAGTAGCACTCTTTTACTCCGTTTCAATCTAAAACTTGTCGAACGAGTCGCTTATGTGTATACGTTAGTTGGATCTCAATCTTATTTACGATCGGTAACGTGTGCGACAGAAAGCCAGACAACATTGGCGAGTATGGTTCGAAACGAGCGTAGCTAGCTAAATGTAACATTAAATTGACAAATCGACGAAGGAGCGTCCATCGAAAGAACTATCGAGAATTCAAGCGACGATAAACATTAAATACGGTAGGATTGTGTGGGACTCGTCGTGATCGTTAGCGAGCGATAAAGAGATATCCTTAAGCTTTCCTTACCGCGAGTAAATAATGCGGAGAGACGTACGACTCGCGAGAACTCGTTAAAACGTTGACATTTTTTACTCCATTCTCGATCTCTACAATTTGGACATCGCTTCGTGGACCATTTCCTTCTTATCTTCTTCTTGTGAGACGAGGAATTACATCGGATGTAAATAAAGAGAAATAAAAGAGACGGACGATCCTCTGTTTGATTTTCTTTTCACCTGGATGATACACGTACATATAGCTTATCCGGGAAACTTTATAGAACGGATAAATATATTATTATATTTCAGTATGCATCTCGAGCGACGTAATACAACCATCTATGATAGATTTATAATAATAAATGATGTAAAGGGATACTATTTATAAAGGTGTCTGCGGATCAAAAATGTAACATATATCGGTCGAACGGAAATACATCGAGTATATAAAATACGTTTTCGTGGTAAAATACTGGAACGCGCATACTACTACTCCATCGTTACGTATGGAAGAAACGCGGAAGGTGAACGAGGTCGTGTAGTCGTCTAAGGTAAATACTACGGTCCTGAAATGACTACTACGTGTGCATTCCGGGAAAGCGCATGCAAAAATTGTATTGTACGAAAGAATCGGCCGACCAAAGGTCTCAACTCGGTGGTACCTACCGAGAGGAAAAGGGAGAAGCGCGAACGTTCCGGAAAAGTACACAGGAAAGTCATAAAGTAGGACGCACGAACTAAACATAGAAAAGTACAATCATCGTACCAACAGACGTTGATGGCCGAGTGAAAAACTCGCGTTAAAAGCTCGAACAACGATTTGCCGGCAAACTGGCAAGAACCCGTCGCGCAACAATCGTTTCAGATTAATCACAATAGTTTCGTATGATATATTTCAAGTATCTGTACGAATATTTCTATCTCCTTTAATATTTTCGCAGAAGATCGTTTACGATCTAGAAATAGAATCGTTATACTTCTGCAAGTGAGTAAGTTATTGTGAATAATTTAAACGTGCTGCCGTTAAAAGGGGAAAAAGAAGAAGAAAAAAAAAAAGAAAAAAAAAAGAAAAAAAAAAAGAGAATAAAACGTACAATTGCGAGCCGCTAGATCGTATTTGGAAAGTCTCGCGATATAAACGAGCGATTAAGTTAATCCTCTTTTGCATCTCGTCGAACGACCATTATGCCAGTGTAAAGGCAGCTAATTTTCGAAAGAGAAGCGCGCGCAACATTTCCGACCGTAATCGTTTCGATTCCGGAGCTGAATAAGCCTCTCGACCGATTACGACTTCGCTCGTTTCGGAAGCGAAAACGCGAAAGGCCACGCCGCCAAGTGCCAGTATATTCAGCGATAGCGCGATTATAGAGAAAACCAGCAAAATTGTGTCTATTATTATGAAATGTCAATTATTATTATTTCGCCGAAAGGAAGCCGAGAAGATTCAATCTTCTTGTTTCGTATCACCTCGTTAAACTTCCTTTCGAAATCATTTCGCAGTCAGAACAAAGCAGAAAATATAATTTCATACGCGTTAACGTTAATAGCCCTATTTATTATCGCAATAATTACCAGTACCAGAATCTTCTTCCACGCCTACGGATACTCTTATCTACGAACACCGTTTCAATTCACGATATCATCCAACGTCCAACTCACTTCTCGCGATTCCGTTCTTCGCGCGCTATAAAAAAATAGACAAATTTTCCGCTAAATTTGCGTTCGCGTCTGGTACGAAACGTCATGTATGTGCTTAGCTAGCTATGTACACGTATACGTTCCAGCATATACATCTTTCCATTCGAAGCGCGCAAGAATCGGTTCAATGAACCAGAAAATCGATCGACAGTCATTACGAAAGAGTAGAAACAATGCTGGGATCGCGATGCGAACGCAATACCGGCCGCGGCAAACGTTTGCCTATCCGTTCTAAATTCGTCGAGAATCGTTCGTCGAACGTCGAGCGTTTCTTTTTCTCTCTCTCTCTCTCTCTCTCTCTCTCTCTCTCTCTCTCTATCTCTCTCTCTTTTTCTTTCTTTTTCAAATGGATATAATCGAGCGCGATCGTTTGAAATAAAAGCATCGCGTAAAAACTCTTGAGTCAAGTCAAAATGATGAAAATCGAGTCTCGCGTAAACGAGTATATCTTTAATGAATTAAATTCGAGGATCGTTGGGTGAACGATCAATTTCTTTTTTTCTCGAATATATTTTCTTTTGCATCGGTGCATCGGTTGCACGTAGAGAAAAAGGAAAAGACAAACGGACATCAAAATGCCAAACAAATTGAGATATAGCATATCGAGTTATTCTCGATATTTACCCAACGATAGCTGATTTAATGAAATAAAGAGGCGCAGAGGGCGGATTTTCCATGCAATAACGACAACGGCGATGTGGGTGTTACAATCAAATTAATTATCAGGTTAGCAAAGTAATTACGCTTACGTTTAAACGTAAACGAGTGTCCACGAGATCATGCGAACCGTACGTTGTTTCGAGCTTATAGTTTCCGTGGCTATATACTATTCTCTTTACCACATCCAGTCGTTCTCTCTCTTTCCGTCTTTGTTTCATTTTGCTTGCATCCATGCGCGCGAGTGAATCGCGAGACGGAATAAATTTCCGATGAATTCGTGCTTAACAATGGAAAGAGACAACGCATCTCTTTCTGATCGTCTCTCTCTCTCTCTCTGAAATATTTGCTAGGCGTTGCAAGATAGAAGCTAGTCGATAAATAAATAAAGACGATAGTCGAGAGAATGGGAGAAAAATACGTATATACTCGAGAGAGAAGGAAAATGTAATAAAGGTCATTGGAATATTTAGAGATCTAGAAGCGAAGAGAGAATTATGAGATGAATACGATATTGTTATAAAGAATTTGAAAAATCGAATAAAAGATTTTCTTTCTCTCGTCCGTTAGACAATCGTACACTTCTCTCGGAAACGATGGTACTCGGGCCGGCGCATGAATTATTTTCGCTCGGACTTGCCGCTATCCAAGTTGCATGTATCGACGCGCGAATTTCGACGGCAAAATTCCAGGAATTTTGTAGCTTCCTCGAATACAGGGTCGATTTTTATCCTCCCCACGATGAGGTATTATCGCCGTCATTTCTTTGCGCGCACGGCTCATAAGCTCGGTCTGCGATATCACGTGACGTTTATTAAACCGTTACGGCATGCTTTATTTCACCTTTGCCCTCTCTCGTCGATCCTATTTTCTTTCGTGACGGTCGAACGGTGCGTGTCTACCAAGTGTACTGTGAAAGAAAAAAAGAAAGAAAGAAAAAAAGAAAAAAGCAAAAAGTAATATCTTACACATATTGAAATTAAAAATTTTCACTCCGCGAGTAATCGTCGATATTTTATTAATCGCTTTTTATCGATCGGCTGTAAACTTTACGATCATTATCCGCAAATTGGCCATCGCTAAACTAGTATTAAAACTTTTTTATTTAGGACAAATTTCATTATTCCTTTTTTATCCCTCGATATAATCGAATGAATCGATCAAAGGCAGCGCGACGTAACAACGATCGAAACGAATCCTTTTGTTACTTCCTTAACGTTTCCTTAACCACAATAAAATAACTTCTTCGTCGCGTTGTACAATATATTCTCAGTCATTTAAGTGGAATTCTTTCCGAAACGAAAGGAAATTCAAGTCCTTTGGTACTACGACAAAGACTAGAAAAGTATAACGGAGAGTCTCGAAATCGAGCGAAATCTCGAAGGATCGAGGTAAAAGTACAATTTCATAAACCTACGTTCCAAACGACATTTCTACGAGCTCTCTTTCTCTTTATCCTTTCTTCTTACCTTTCCTAGCGAGGTAGAAGTTTCCGAGGAACGATTGTGAAATCGTAACTTCCTTCTCTCGTCATTAAGCTTCGTAGATTCTACCAAAGACGACGGTGACCTTCCGAGTAGCCCCTCGGAAAATCTCTCTCTCTCTCGCTGCCCACTCATCGATCCTTTAGAGAAATTAGGCCAACAACCGGTGATGTAATCCCATAGCTCTACGTTATTTCTCGCTTTGGACTAATTATTCGTTCGAAAAGACTTTTCGTCTTTTCAAGTCTCTCGAACCCTAACCCGCTTCCGTCACCTTTCGTCCGTCGTTTTCTCTCCTTCGATTATGAACTTTCCGAATTATAAACGTTCCTCCGTCTTCTCCGTCATTCCGTGTTCCGACACGTCACGTGCGTGGAATTGTTAGACGGCTGTCCTGCCAATCCGCTTTGGATATTTTCATTGTCGACAAAGGACTAAAAAGAGTAAAGAAAGAAGTAGGGAGAGAGAGAGAGAGAGAGAGAGAGAGAGAGAGAGAAAGAGAATGGTCCTAGCTCCTGAGAGACGGACCTGAATTCCCGTCACGGAAACGAGGTCGACGTATTCCCGACACGGAAGCCAAAGGTAACGATGTCTTTGCGGAGAATGGGTATCGACGTGATATCACACGTGATTCCACGTATATTCCGTGTGCTACGGTTCTTCGCATCTCCTACCATTTCTTCTTCATAACCGTAAAAATCGAATTTGGAAAGTATCGATCGTTGCGATGTATTGACCACTGAGCGATCGAAGATGCCAGTTCTACTCTCGTTCTTAATAAAAAGGACACGTTTCACTTTGCTCGCGTGAACGAGCAAATTATTCTCCGTCCGTATCGGGCCAACACTCCGAATTATGCAAATAATAATCGGGGAGGTAGATAGGTAGGTAGGTGGGTAAGTAGTTAGGTAGGCTATGGGTTGGAATCAAGGAGTACGCGGTAATGGCTCGTAAGTAGCGAAATAACGGCTTCCTCTATCTGGATTGTCAAAAGTTACAGGCCGCCTACGTTCGCGAAAGCGCGCTTTCACGAGACACGACTTACATCAGTAATGAGCGCCGACTTAACGCCGAAGAAACGGTCAAATTGTTCGCTGCTTCCCATTTCTGCTTCTTTGCCAAATCACATTCTCCCGTATAATGATCGTATTTTTCATACGAAACGTTAACCGCTTCGATTTCAAACTGTGTGTATCTTTCAAATCGTTTCATCGTGACCGATTTCTTTACTCTAGTGAAGAAATCATCTCCTATCTGTTTTTCGAATTATTTTCATTCGATAAAATCGCAAAAAGAACGTTCGATATACTCGTTTCCGTGGAAACCTTCGCGAACATCTTTTTTACAGAATTTTTCAGCGGATTCGCATTTCAACGACAACCCCCTTTAAAAATTGATCACATTTATTGCCGCTTTTTCCGCGCACGTTTTTCAAAGATGGCCATGCGAAGTTAGACGATGGAAGACGCGTTGTAAAAAAACAACGTATCAATCCGTAGGATAACAATAGGTCAAAGGTCGAAGTTATTTTCGTAAAAGAAAGGAGAGAGCAGCCCTCGCGAGGGTTGTGCTCGCGGCGCAGTGCGTCAAAGGTATGACAAAGATGATTGCGAGTTTGCGTTGACGTTCTTCTATCACCTCCCTATTTGCTATATATTTTTTCTTACAATCTATAGTCGTTAAAAAGCCTCCTTCGCATAGGAATCATCTTAAGGGCTTTCCAGACTCCTTCACCCTTGTGATCTTTCTACCCTCGAAACATAAATTCCAAAGTGATCGAGAGATTTCGAGGAACGTTCGAGGAATCGTCGAACGTTGTAAGCCCTCGAAAGTCGTTTCGGTGCCGGAGTGATACATCGTGCGAAAAAGTTGGAACACAGAGGAAAGAAAGGGGATGAGGAAGAGAGAGAGAGAGAGAGAGAGAGAGTGAGTCGATCGAAGGGTTCATCATCGGGCTGGAATCATGGTCTCGAATCGTGGACAGGAACAAGGTAACGTACTTATTGCAAAAGTGTTGCGATAATCCTTCGGCGATGTTCGACCCGGTCTGCATTTATCCTCGACCGTCGACCTCTTAATCCCTCGAAAAGCCATTTTTCTCTTTCCGCTGTTCTCTCGCCCTTCGTATAAATGTACAAGAATATACCGACGTCTTTACGTTTCTGAGCTTAAGGCCAAAATTGCAAACATTACGCAACGTTTCTTTCATTTCCCAATGATTTCGCTAATGATGATCGTATATTTTTAATTTTTTCTTTTTCATTACTAAATTGAGGAAAATATTAGATTCGAAGAAAGGGGATACACGGAGAGAAAGATGTAATTCTCTCGCACAGTCGCGAGAAGATAGCGTTGTAACATATCTTTCAAATGAGATTTCCTTTTGTAGAAAACTCGTTTGAATATTTTCCGAATGAAATCGAAGCGTTTTTTACGCGATCGATAAGTAAGCTGGCCGAATACATAAGAAAAAGTCCGCTTTGATCGAACGATACACATTTCTCTTCGGAAATAAATGCTTTCATCGTTCTCTCCAAAGAGATATCGCCTTCTCGATAACGTCGCACACGTTAAACGCGTTTTCTTGTGTTCTCAATACTCGAGAAAGCATTCTCTATACGTCGGGATCGATTAAACGCTTTTACGGACACTCTATGAGAATAGCAGGACATTTTCTGCGAATGAATTGTGTCGCACATGTCACTGATTATAGAATTATGTCAAAGACGTTACCTTCTTAAAACAGATTATCAAATAGAACGACCAAGAGAGTTTCCGAGAGGCTGAGAAAGCTTTGGGCGTTTTAAATCTACATAATTGATCGTTTCTTATGTGAGCTTCGCGCCAAGAAATGCCGAATCTCATATATCGTCGAACAAACCAATTAACCTTCTTGTTATTTATCGTGATATAAGTTTGTCCTTTTTTTCTTCTTTCAATATTTTTCGTAATTTCTCTCTCTCTCTCTCTCCCTCTCTCTCTCTGTCTCTTTGACTAGTCGTTTGGCAGCATATCAAAGCATATACTCTCGTTTACATATTCTAAATCGTCTTAGCAATTACGTCATTAGATCTATACAGTTCAATTAAGTCGACCACCCTATCCCTCCCTTCATCCGCTCCTATTCCCTTCTCTTTCTCATCCACATTCTCTTGCTGCCACCGCCAACGCCAACGACGATAACGAGGAAAACGAGGAGGAGGCTCGAATTAGGAGCTCGAGGATTTAATTGCGTCGGCGCACACCAACCCGAACTCAGATAGCATCGGTACGATGAAGGCATTTTGCCGCGAATTACGGCGCAACGTCTCGCGCTATTCTCGTCTTTCGAGCGTACACTCGAGCATACGCTGGACGTACTCGAGCGACTCAACGATGCTTTTCAATGAAAACGGAGAAGTATAATTCACGGGGCATAAGCCTTGAAAATATCTGAAAATGATGAAATCATTTTTCTCTTCCATAAATTATTCTGTAAAATTTATGATTTCGAAGATCGGTAGGTAGTTAGGTAGAGAACGTGCGAGAGAGAGAGAGAGAGAGAGAGAGAGAGAGAGAGATAGGGAAAACTTGATAACAATGCGTTATCGCGTTATTCCGAGCTACGCAAATAGTTTGTCCGCGTTTAATACGAGAAGACACAAAGCACGAGAACGCTTTCTGCGTTGCGTCGACTAGCTGGCTTTCAGGGACTAGCCACTTGACTCTCGACACGCTCTAAACACATTTTAGTTTAGCGGTCGAATATTAGAACGCTGCAGTAGAGAACGCCTCGCTGGCAGTGGAGGCTGCATTGCTCCGAGTGAAACGATCAAATAATGATGTCGGCTAGTAGACGTTGAATGTCACGCAACTGAGTTATAGTTTAAATCAACGGAAACGAATGGAATATATTAAAATAATATTACAGAGGAAACGATTAATCGTTAATTATTGATATTCTCGTTAATATCTTTAACGAGAATATTTCGAAGGGATTGTTCGTGTGCGTTTTTCAACGAGAAAGTTCCGTTTAAAGCGGCTAATTGATCTCGCTATAAGCTGATCGAAAAAAAGAAAGATAATTTATAAAATTCGTCGGAAGGTGAACATTTGAAGCGATCGTATAACAGACTATGTAGAAACGAAGAGTCAGTAAGAGTAACTCGTAGAAGGAGAAGCATCGACGGTAGAATATATGTACGTAGAACAGTGCAGAGTCCATTCCCCCGGTTCGGTGCTAACGACAGTGGTATTCTCCGTCGACCCTTTCCCTTCTCCCCGACTCTTCCTCTGACCCACCGTCAGTGGTGTGCAACCCTAGCGTGCGCCATCGGCGCCTCTACTCTCGACGGCGCCCCGGGTCGTAATTAGTTTGTGGCTTCAGACCGGTCTCTGTCAACCTTCTACTCATTCACGATAAAAGGAGAGACGATGCTGTCGGCCTGGCTGGCAGCCTAGCTACCCCACGTTAGTCTAGTATATCCCAGAATAGGACTCGGAGTCGACGATGCTGCCAATGACGTAGAAAACAAGACTCGTCGATGTCGAATGACGACTACCAGCTGAGACGAGTCGGTTAAGAGATAATATTAAGGAATATCAAATGAAGATTAATTTGATTAAAAGAATAAAAAAATAGAGAAGAAATTAATAAATGACGACTGATAAGAATGACATAAGAATGTCAACTAAATTATATATCCACTTTCCGGCTATAAATATCCATGGCAAAAATGAATTTGCCACGGTTATTGACATCTTTTAGAAGTTTATCGCCCCGACGGAGCTCCAGACCTTATGAAAATCTGATCGAACCGCATTTATATACGGGGATCGAACGAATCTCGAGTTCAGGTCGTATCCACATAGTCGACATATGACGGTAATTATCGAGGTACGTTCCTTCTAGAGTAAAAATATATTTACGTCTTCTTTTTTTCTTTTTTTTCTTTTTCTTTTTTGCCGATAACTCTTTTCTCTTTTATCTCGAGCACTAGCTCGTCACGAATAAGAAAGATATAAGACAAAGAAGAATAAGGTAATGGAACGTTAAAGGAACGTAGATCGAAGAGAAGTATCGTCGAATATCGGCCAGTGTCCCATGAGAGAGCGAATAAATTGATTCCGAAATGCAGCGTCTGTTATCCGAGAGCTCTTCCTTTAGTTTTCTTCCATTCGCTCTGCCACGAAAGAAGTTGGCAGGAAGGGAGTTCGCAAACGATTACCCTCCGCCTCCTTGAACTCTCTCTCTCTTTCTCTCTGTCTCTCTCTCTCTCTCTCTCTCTCTCTCTCTCTCTCTCTCTCTCTCTCTCTCTCTCTTCCAGAGGCAACAGAAACGACATGGAACGTTCTGACTGAATAGACCATACGACGCGGTTGCCTTCTTCGAAAGGGACTACGGTAGCTGGGGCTCGTCAAGCTCTGTATTCTCTCCTTTTCTCTTACTTTCTATCTCTCCTTCTCTTCGTACCTCCCACTGACACTGAGCATAGTGACGAAACTTTCTCGAGAGTGGCTACTCAGAGGAGGAAGAGAAGGAGATGGAAAGAAAGATGTGTATGTGTATGTGTGTAAGAGGTATACGAAGATGAAGAGAGTACGGAGGAAGAACGAGATGCTGGAGATGGAGCTAGTTCTAGTGCTACCGGTGCAGCGGAACTACCGGTGCCAGTGGTACGAGCTTATATTCATGGAGACAGCGCCAGATGTGCAGTAACGGTGCTTGGACGTTGAACGTCCCTCTCTCTGCTTCCAAAACGATATTTCTCCTACCTCGGACACGTTTATCGTTCCTCGTGTCGCGCTGCACCAGTAAAGAAGAACCACGTTCCGGCACGTAGTTCTCTCTCTCTCTCTCTCTCTCTCTCTCCCTCTCTCTTGAGTGCTCTTTCCATCCTCCTGTCTCTCTCCTCTCGATTCGTAACCTCGCAGAAATTCTTCGAATTTGACCGCGACGAACGAATTCTCCGCCTTTGCAGCACGACTACAGATTGGATTTTGATTAATCAATTTCGTCGTTCAATAAAAAGCTAATAAAAGAAGCAATGAAAAACAGTGTATCCACGTTCACTTTTTTCATCTCATCGTACACATCTACGAGTCGTACGTTTTTTATATGGCTCGTCGTAAGAAAGATCACCTTTGCAAATATTCCCTTCGTATCTCGAAACGTTGAAAAGATTTTTCTTCTCAATTATGACCGTTTCTATTCAACAGGTAGCTCTATCCGTAAACTTATAATCTTTTTTGAAATATGATTTCAAGTTAGATCGATGCTAACTGATTCGAAGAATACAAGTTTCATAAGTAAATTTAGAAAAGCAGATTACATCTCATGCGTTATTAATATTAATGCTTCCATCACCCGGATCGCGTTCGTACAGAGAAGTTGTAATCAAAATTCATTTAAATGCAGGAGAAACGGCTAAGCTGAAATTATTAGCGAGTTTTAGTATTAAAGGACTCTGGATAAATTGTGAATGCGATCTAATGCGATAGAGATTAATTCTAGTTGAAATTAATTTTGCAAAAATCCGTTCTCCGCTTACAAAGCGGATCACAAATTTTGAAAGTTCGATTTTCGTTTGAGCAAATTCGTTTCGGATGTTCTCACCTCTCATCAAATACTACGTGTGTGTATATATATATATATATATATATATACACACGTATAATAGGGAAAAGCTTCCACGTTATGTTTCGTTTCGTAAAAGAAATTCGATATATTTGCGCAAAGGAAAATCTACCGGCGAGATTTTCGTACGTTCGCTTTGAAATCGAGCAAAATATAAATTCTCTTAGGGTGAATCGAATGCAGTTCATTGAAATGATTCACTTTCGTCGAACTGTTACTACACTCTTTATAGAATGCGTTCCCTCGAGAATGCGAACATATGAAACGCGAAATCTTCCCGAATCTCATTTCATTTTGCTATATAGCTTCTCGTATTCCCACTGTATCTATGTACCTACGTACGTACGTATTAAACGTGTCTCTTCCGTTTTCCTTATCAAGATTCTTCCCCGTGGATTTATTTCCAAATACAAAGAAAGCAGTGGAATAGGTTAGGTGCTTTTTCAAGAAAGAAAACTTCAAATCTTTTCTCCGAGATAGGAGAAATACGAAAGAAGGAGAAAAAATTTTACTCGAAGAGTAAGGGACGCTATAAAATTCATCATCTCGGACGTTGTCATAGATCAAGCGTTCTCGTACCGCATTGAGAAACCTAATCGATTAAACGTTATTAACATTATTGTCTACCAGGGCCCATTTTGAATTTTATCGACTCGATGGATGTTAAGCCTAATGATGGCCATCGTCTTTCCTCATTTCCCAACTTTTATAGAAACAAGGAAGAATTTATGTTTGTCGAAATCCAATTCCATTTACCAAATAGAAACGCGTAAAATGCTGTTTGCGTTTATTATGTCAGACACGTATCGAATATTCCTTTCGAATGATCATTTCTATCACGTACGTCGTATCAGGGATATGAGAGAGGTAAGATCGAAGAACACGTCGAAAGTAAGAAACACGTGTAAAGTGTCCTGCAAATATAATTTGTTTCTTCCCTCGACTCGAGGGTGGCTTTTTTATCTTCTTCTTCGAAAGATCTCTTTGAGAGTGCGGTAGTTACCTACCAGTTGCATTTACTCACGCATTTAATCGATATTTGAAAATCTATCGAAATAAATTACAACATTCTGTCCCATCGATTCATTGAAAATTTATATCGAAATAAGTAAATAATAAAGTGCTTTCTGAAAAATTGTCAAACCTTAAACGATCAATCGTCCTATATCCTTTGATCGTCGATCTGTCTTTCTAGGAGCAAACTATTTATTGACCTTTCCTGTAAAATTCTCGATGTTGTCAGGGGGATCGAAGTGGTGAATCAACCGTGGAGCTTGCAAACGAGAAAGTTAGCTCGATGAACGAACGTAATGCAGCCCCCGTGGCAGTACTCTACGCTTGCTTTCCTAGTGCTTTCTCTCTCCCCCCCCCCTCCACCATCCCTCGCCCCGTTCTCCTCCTCCTCTCTCTCCCTCTCTCTCACTATCTTTCTTACTTTCTCTTCTTGTATTTCTCTTTGTACTTGTGTCTTCCTTTCAGGGAAAACGTGCCAGTCGTAGTTGTACGGCTCAAGTTAGATCGAGTTTATCGCCCTTCGTTGCGTCGTCGTAAACAAGCCGAACAAATTTTCCAAGTATACATTAGAAAAGGAGGAAGAGAGAAACGAAAAATGAGGAACGTTAACGATCACAAAGAAAAGCAACCTTTTTTCCTTATAAAAGGCACTCTCTTTTTCTTATCTCTTATAACGCTGCTTTTGTAGACAAAGATGGAAAATTCATATTTTTCCTTCGATACATCGACCGTCGTCAAACTTGATTTTAAGTATGATGGCTTCCATTTCCATCGGCATACCTGGAAAATCGACTAGTACTGTTCCGTATTTTCTACGCCGCTATTATTCATGCTGTCTGTAAAGTAAGCAAGGAGGATGGCGTGTTTTCACGCTTTGTTTGTTCGTCGTATCTCGACGAGCAATCGGATGGAACGAACAAACGTGCTTCTCCCGAATGAAAACAACTTAAATTTCCCTGGGGTATCCCGTCGCTTTTAATAATTTTGCTGTATATCGATATATCGCGTTGTACCGTTCTTTACCGTTCGATCTCTTTACCATTTCGAAAGAAAATCGGCGAGTCTTTACGCGTTAGTTACTTATCACATCGGATTTCTGCGAATGACGCCTCTTACCGAAGTGAAGTACTTGAAGTAATAATTATATAAAACGTTTTCGTTTTCTCTTTCTCTCTCTCTCTCTCTCTCTCTCTCTCTCTCTCTCTCTCTCTCTCTCTCTCTCTCTCTCTCCCCTCGTTGCAATTTCCCTTTGTGGAAGTCGTTTCATGAATTTTCTTTGTAGATTTTTCTCTCGTCAAAAGAATGCGCTTTAAAAACGTCAGCGTCACCGAATATAACAATGATACTTTGACGATATTTTTATTTACTCACCGTGACAGCTTTTTTATATTCTATCGTAAAAATTTCCAGCGTGCCAATAAAAGAAAAGAAGAAAACGAAAATGCACCTAAAGTGCGTCTCTCTGAAAAAGCCCAGCTGCCACGACAACTGCAGCAATCGAGGATTAAAAACGTGCCATTTTTAAAGCGGAATTCTTGTTATTACATCGGGCAGGATGACTTATTGTATCGTGCTAACATCGCGCGTTCGGTCGTCGGGCAAGTTTTAACGAGAATCGCGATGTATTTTCCGAAGTGCTAGCCGTAAAGCGGTGGAAGTGCCTGTAGCCAGGTGGGGGAAATTGCAGTACTAGCAATTTGCGAATATTATCCAGGAGAAAGACAGAGAGGGAGAGAGAGAGAGAGAGAGAGAGAGCGAGCAAAGACGTTTGGCAACGAAAAAGAAAAAACATTCTTTCGAATTACAGGCGACGAGGACTACGTTTGCCGGCCGGATGAAATTGTATTATCAGAAAATTGCTCGTACCTCTTTTTTCTCCTTGGCGAAGCGCAATGATTTTCTCTGTGCTAATAATGAATTTACGTTGATAGATCAAACCGTGTAACAATCTAACATATAAAGCGACTCTATTATCTATCGAATACTTTTTATTATTTTATCCTGTACCTAGGCGGATTTGAACGAGAGAGACATTTATAATGTTTCTTTTATTTGTGAAAAACTTGTCGACGTAGAAATGCGCCTCATTTTCGATGCGTTCATTCTTCGTCGATTATCCTTGGACATTCTTTCGTCCGACTCTGAGCCTCTTTTACGGGCGTACTTTCACGATTTAAATTCGCTAGAGAATTCCACGAAAAAATATTTTCTAAAGAGAAAAGGGCAATAGAGACTTTTGCGAAACTTTAAATTTCCTAAAACGTATTCGAGAGAAAGCATGGAGAGAAAGCGACAAAGAAGCTGCGAGTCAAATTTCTTAAAAATTTCTCGGATTCTCCAAGAAGAAGGCAACTGTCAAAGTATAAAAGGCGAACGCATCTAAAGTCGATCTGGCTATCAGTCGGAGAGACATTTCTCTCCTTTGCGAAAATAAAAGTATCTTACGTAACAGAATCTTTGTCGCTCTATCTCTTATTCCCTTCGTTTCTCTCGCTTACATTTCATTCGCACTCTGTCCCTTTGGACAATAAAGATTCGATGAATGAAACGCTGACGCGACTTCTTGATTAGATTAAACGAACTTCAAGTAGAAGAGTTTAAATATAGTCAGACGTAAGTTTTCAAGAAGTAGGATTTATTGAAATAAATAATTTTTATTCGATATCGATTATTCGAGCTTATTGTTTGCGACGACGCGAGAATTTGGACAAGGAAATTCACCGCTTCTTTGAATGAATTTTTTATTAACTATATATCTTTCGCGTTCGTGGAACTTTATAATAAAAAATAGGAAAGAATAGAAGAAAAAAATCAAAGATGTCTGTCGAGCTTTAGTAATCGTTAAAAGATTTCTCTTTCTCTTTTTCTCTAGAGTATCGTGAAGGTCGCGCTTCGTCGATGAAATACTTGAAAACAACTCCGAGAAACACGCTTACGTGTCCGTAACAGTGTTGTTTGTACGACTTTTAATTTTCCGTTTCTCTTTTTCAAGACATACGGCGGGTATTCTCATGCCGTAGAAAATAAACCTCGAAAAGTTTTCTAATTTTCACGAGCACTTCCTTTGATTCCACGATTCGTGCTCGAAGGAACGAACGACCGAAACTGAAACTAAATTGTGTGAAAAGGAAGGGAATAAAAAAGGGTCGGTAATATTCATTCGACGCAACATACATTCTTCGATCTGCAACGCGTATATGGAATTCGTATGTAAATGCACATGTAGGAGTTCCGCTCGCGTATCTATGAATATGCATTGTAAAACGTTTCAAAGGTGGCTTTCGCCAACGCGCGTTTCAACGCTTCTTATTAATTTTTCCCTTTCTTCTTTGCGATCGTTTACCATAAAAAGAAAAAAAAAAAAAAAAAAAACAATCATGCGAATATAGGTACCTATGTGATATGTCACGTATAATACGAGCTTAAGATAAAGGAGAGAGACAAGTCACGAAACGAATATTCGAGGATGATGCGAGCATTGAAAAATAATTTTATCCAGGACCCATCCAAGGCCCTGTTGAATTTATTTAACAACGTTCGTCACGTCGATCGATCTATCGTGGGGCTTAAGGCAAAGCCTCGACCGAAGTGGAGTCGGTGCTCTTTGGGATTTATAGCATTATCGAGCATAGGTTTCGCGGCTTTCGAACGCACGCTAGATAAACGAGAGACGGAGACAGAGAGAAAGAGGGAACATAGGCGGTCTCCTTGAGGGAACGGAGCCTTATCCCGATTCTTCTTATACTCCACTTAACGATGCTCGTCGACTCTATTGGCTCTCTTTGAATCTCGATAACGTTCGAGAAATATGTCTAATAAATTCTAAGATGGTTTGAGAAGAATGTAAAAATCCGGAGCTATGTAGTCATCGCCTTTAAAACAGACTCTACTCTAAATCATTATTGCAAATTCTTAATGATTTTCAAGTTAATTTTAAGAGGCGCAACCTCTCTCTCTCTCTCTCGCGTGCGCGCGCGGGAATGTAAGCGCGTGAAAATTTTAACGCATCACATGTTCTTCGTACTCAAGTGAATTTCTTTGGTGAATAGACCGGAAACAAGAAACCAGTGAAACTTTTTCTATGGATAATATTCCATCTCTTTTAAAGAAGACATCTACGTCCGGACCCATGGCTCCTTTTTATTAAACGAATGCCAATTTTATCGGAATATCGAGCGTCCGATGGTATGTCCTCGAAGAATCTTTGTACCTTTTCTCCAAGGATACGTGCGTTCCGGCATGATGCACTCCTTCCAGTGAAATTTCGCTTCTCTTTTCTCTCCCTCCCCCCCCTCTCTCTCTCTCTCTTTCTTTCCGTGATTTTCTGTCTTCGAGATAGGAATCGAACGGAAAAGGGAGCACCGTAAAGATGCGCGTCTTTTCTTTTCGTTGACTCTCTTTGGTGCAGTATCTCGCGATCATTTTATCGGCAATGCGAACGATTTTCAGCGAAACGCGATTCGTCCTTGTAATCAGCTGACAGGTGGATTCGAGAGCTCGGCAAACCGCAAAGAAAGAAAGAAAAAGAGAGGGAAAACGGCCTTTGTCCTCTTTTCCGCGACCAATTTGTCTTCCAGCAGGACACGCCTTTTAATTTAACGAGTGCCACTTTCATCGGAATATCGATGCTGAATCGCGTTTTATTGCTTCAACTCGAACGACGCCCACGTTCATTCGTTTCTCCTTCTCTCTCTTCGTTTGGAGCCTTTCACTCTATCTCTCTCTCTCTCTCTCTCTCTCTCTCTCTCTCTCTCTCTTTATATATATATATATATATATATATATATATATATATATATAGATATACATATACATATATATGTATATTGACCCTTTTTCTTTAACGAGATCGCATTCGATCAACGATCGACCAAAAAGTGACCTTTTCCACTCGATAACAGGAAAAAACTGTAAAAGCGCGATCTCGAGAGCACGATCGTGTGCGTTTTTACGCTCGATATTTTTATCAATTGAACTACTTTGTCCTTTGAGCCGCGTCGCTCGAGTACTTTCTCTCTCTCTCTCTCTCTCTCTCTCTCTCTCTCTCTCTGTTTCTCCCCCTCTTCGTCGTTTCGAGTTAATCTCATGAACGGACGGACGAAGATCAATTTTTCTCCGAGTAGATAGCGGAACCAGGAAATCATTTACATACGAATGAAAGGATTCGTGTTACGCGTCGGTGTGTATATGAATAAATTTCTCCATGCTCGCGTTTGTCCTATTTCCTTCCATTCTACCGTGAAGAATCAATATTTATCGATAGGCGGATAAGGATAAGGACTCGCTTTACGTAAATCGCTTTTAAAAGGATGCCCTTTATCGGGCGCGCGAGCGCTTTATCTTTCCGTACCACGTGTAGAATAGTGTTCGCTCATCGAGCGCAATCTTACGGACAACCGAGTCGAACGTCCAAGTTAATCCATGAAATTTATTTCTCGCCTCTTTTAGCGACAAATTCCTTTATTCTCTCTTTGCCCTTGATGGCATAGCCCCAAAGATCTACGATCGAAGATTTACGTGTTTTTCGATATTTCTTTTTCATATATAATCGATTGTAAATAAATAACTTTGGGTATTATTTTGGGAAAAAAATCGTACGTATTCTTTGAACGTAAGACGATCGCTTGAGATTTATCCTACGACCTATCGATAGAGTATTGGCTTGTCCGAGAGAAAAGGGATTGGGAATTTGCCCTTTGCTCTTTTACCCGGCAAATCGACTCTCTCTATAAGCGGATGGTAGATACTTGTGTGTGTGTGAGAGAGAGAGAGAGAGAGAGAGAGAGAGAGAGAGAGAGGTGCCTACCGACCTGGTTTCGAGGACGGAAGGCGTTATAAAGGGGACCTAAGGATTGGCCGTAATTAATTCGTCGACGCAATGATGTCCGTCTTTCGTAGGTAAAGCCGAGAGAGAACCGATCCGTCCCCTTTCTCATCCCTCGCACCCTCTTTCTATCTCATCCCTTCCAACTCCGTCTCTCTCCCTCTTTTGGTCCAACTCCTTCTCATCCACCTTCTTTTTCTCTCTTTCCCTCACGGACCATCGGCAAAGTTCGTTCGTAGAGTTTAAGCAGGGCTCGCTATCGACCTGACGAGCAACCTCGGCGTCTGCGTCGACGTGTGCGTCGCGCAGACGCCCCAACACGGTCCGGGTTCTCCAATCGATTTCAGATTTTACAGCATAACGAGGCCGACTGCTGCCCAAAAATTCCTCTACACGCATCCTCCCTTTCACCGTTCTTCTCTCACTCTCGCACCTCATCCGAATTACCCGATCAACGATAATATTCTTTTCGAGATACGAAATCGCGATCGTTACATTCCCTTCCTCCATCCCCCTTTCTCAGTTCCTACGATATAAATCTACTTCATAAAAAGCTATCGTCGTATTTGGATTTACGTGCGATCGATGTTCGATCTCGATCGTCAAAACCGATAAAAATGGCAGATATTTGAAGTCGTAGGATGTCTTATCCGTCGTGGATGTACATCTTATCTCTACGGAAGTATTACTCGTTTCTTATCTTGAAACCGAAAAATTGCTACTTTTATATGGCTTATGCGAAAGAAGATTCTGATTAGCATCCGATCGATTTCTCGGTCATAGACCGAGAATTCTTTAGGTTAACGAAGCCAGCCGTCTTGACAAAGAGATCTCTTTCTCCTCTTATCGTTTCTTTACAAAGATGAAATCTAGAGGTAGTTTTTCTTCGATCAAAACTAAGATTGTAGAAATGTGAAACGATTATTAAAACAAATCCTATATCCTTTATTATTCAACGTTCCTTCACAACGAACAAATCTTTGTCGTTTTCGTCGATGAAAAAAAGAAGGGAAATAGAGCAGGCCGATTTTTTCAAATAAAACGTTAATTTTTATTGGCTTCCTGGCGTAGGTGGTCGATCCCAAAGGATCGAATGCTCTGCCGAACGAGGGCCGAATGAAAATTCAATTCGATTCGATTAGTGGAAGCAAAGAGAACACTCGTAGCCGTGCCAGGAATTCTCAAACGAGTGATTCTTTTCTCCAAATTTTTAGCAAATCGTTAAAAATCTTTTTTCTTTTTTTTTCTTTTCTCGAATAAAGCGCGTACGTATGCACAAACGTATATGGATGAACGTACATGAAACGGGATTATAACTTGGACAGCCAATTTGAGATAAACGAACGATTTGCTAAAGACTTTTCTCGTGTCCATTTTGTCTCGTGTATCCAATGGAAACGCATCGAGATGGATGGAAACGAAAGAGGTTTGAGTAGCGCCGAGGGTGGTGTCGGCTCGTGAAAAAGGAAGGCGAGGAATTTTCGTGATCCGTCGTCCTTTTATACGGGCGTCGTCGCGCGAAGAAACCGATGCCGACGGTAAATAAATGGTCTGCCGTGTCGGTGAATTATCGTCCGTAAGCGTCTAAAGAAGAAGGTAAATAAAAACGAATAAGCGAGACTACGATCCGATGACAAAGCGGGCGATTCTGTCGTCGTCCTTCTTATGCTCCTCCTCCTCCTCCTCCTCCTCCTCCTCCTCCTCCTCCTCCTCCTCTTTCTCGTTTCGAGGATCTATGTGAAAAAGAAAAGAGAAAAAGAAGGAAGCAAGAAAAAAGACGAAAAGAAAAAGAACGAGTAAAGTTCTACGAAAGGAGTGGAATTAAAAGTGGATTTTTACATGGCACTTAAATGCTTTTAAAATTGCTACTGTAAATATATTTGTAAGTTTCTTTGAAAGACCACAAACGACCAAAGGCCATCGGTCGTTTGCTCTTTTTCTTATCAAAACTTTCTTCCTCCTCTTTGAATTCCCGAACACGGACCGGGTTCTCCCGTCAAATTCAATCGTACTATTTTGGATACGAAAACACGTAAAGCTCGTCGTATTTATATTTGGATTCCATTAGAGAGGAACGACCGACCATCGGATTACTTGGCTAGAAGCAAAGAATTCCTCTAATGTATTCCACGAATCGCGTAATTATCTGCCAATGTTCGAAAGAATAGGAATATTGAAAGGATTCCGTTAGTGTCGGCTATTATTACCGTGTCGGATCTATCTAGGATTATCCAGGTCGGATGGACGTAACTCTCTTTACGACGTCATTAAGGTCGATAAACCGATACGTAATACCGTACTTTTCATCTTTCCTTCTACCGTTTAATTTACTACCTATCAACTTTGCGAAGAAGCCTTAAATTCGAAACCTCCTTTCTCTCCTGTCTGACCGTTTAAACGATACTCGATACCAAACTTTCAAAGTGGTCGCGGATCAAATTTCTCGATCGAAAAGTTCGATCGGTCAGAGAGAAAAGAGGTATGAATCGGCGCCGAGAGAATGCATACGTCGTTAAATCGAAAAGGACGAACCGCAAACCGTCGATGCTACCGCATTATGCACGGTTGGCAATAAGCGTTGAGCGTTTACATATCGGATCGACTCTAATTTACAAAGCCCACGTTCGCTTTGATCTGCGAGCGACGTCGACACTTCATCGAACCATTCGTATTAGCGTACGAACGAAAGAGAAAGAGCTAAATGGATGGATGAATGGATGGATGGATGGATGGATAGATACATAGTTAGATAGATAGATAGAGAGTGTGAGAGAGAGAGAGAGAGAGAGAAGGGGGCGGGGGGGTGAGAGGGAGAACGAAGAGCCAATCCGGCGTAGCGACTCGTATTGCAAATTGGGTTAAATCTGAAATCTTGGTAGTCCTGTTCATCCTCTCCCTGCCTTCCGACCCGAACAGCGAATCGGTAGAACGAGCGAGAGCCATCGATTATTCGTGCGTGTGCGGTTCGCTCTTTGAAGCGTAGAGAAGCTGAACCGAGGTCAGGGCTGATTTGAAAAAAATACCCGTCTACCCTGATACGAACGCTAGAATCGAATTCCGCTTTTTGTTCATTCCAGGAGAAAGGATCGTTTGCTTTCTACGTTGTTTGATTTGGTAATAGCGAACACGTACGAGAAAGTGCACCCTATACTAGACTATTTATTATGTTTTCCACAGACGTACCTTAGCCGCTGAGAAACAGTCTCGTCCCTTCTGTTTACGAGAATACCCTCGTTCACCGTTTACGGTTAGCGTACGCTCACAGATACTATACTTATCGGCGTGTAAAGCGGTCGAAAAGGTCACTCCTTGTCGACTAACGAGAGTAACTATTACACGGACGCGAGTAGGTAATCGTCTATGAAACATTTTCTAGTTTTTGTTGTCCATCGAATGGAGTGTATAAAAGAAAAAGAAAGAGGAAAATAAACCGATTCGAGAGAGAATATTTCTACTTATATTCTACGTAGAAACGATCGTGAAAAATATAAGAGAAAAAGTACAAAAGATGGCGCGTGTACTCGATAAAAAGAGAAATTTTTTGGATGGGATTTATCTTCCCCCGATTGTCCGTGAATTCGAACGACTAAATCACACGAATTTCATTTCTGTCCGGCTCGAGGACATTACCGTTCGTTTCTACGGTTCTGTGAGCGAGAAACGTTTCTCGGTCCCTTCGTCTCTGGTCATCGCCACTGATATCGGCCGTTTTTCTTCTCGGCAAACTGCCTTCTCTTCGTTCCAGAGGGGCGATGGCGCAAACCTGGCGGACACCCTTAATTGCCTTTCCCCGAAAAGCTGCTGGTGCTTCCACCGAAAGCTAAAAAATTCTTTCCACGCGATCTCTTAAAACACTGCGAGAAAATCTCTTGCCTTTCTCTTACGAGGACTTATATTCTCCTGTACCGTTGACACTCTCGGCTCTCGAGTTCTATTAAAGTATACGATTCTGCTGCTCGTGTGTCGAAATAAAAAGGTAAAGTCATATTTTTGTCTTTTTTTCTTTTCTTTCACTTTCAATCGGCTCCAAATTAATGAACTTCTTTTTACGACGCTTGTCCATAACGTTGGTAATCATCGTTTTTCTTTTTTAAATTACAAACACAAGTATATAGGACGATCTTATTCTTACTCGTAAATTTTTTTGATACGAAACGAAACGTTAATTAGTTAGTAGTCAATACGTTTGGTCTTTAGTAAAAAATTCTTGGAGAGTTTCTTTTGAAATAGTAGTTTTCTCTATCTCTCTTTATCGAGAAAAAGTCTTTGCTTGCTTACAACAGTCGTACGCTCTGTATCAGAAAATCTTGGTAATACGATTCCTAACGAAGTCGATTCAAAGGAATGAGCGTATGTTGTAGGACGTGCGATTGACAGGAAATTAGTTCTCGACTATCATCGTCAAATTACGGAAATCAATCCGCATCGCTTGTCATCGTACGTTCGATACTAGGCAAACGAGAATTGGAAATGATGATAGAACATAGACGCGAACGACACACGGATTTCAAACGACAAAGTTCCCAAAGCGAAGCGAGTCCTGTAAGTATCGAATTCTCGAATCGTCCGTCGTGACTTCCCAATTCAGCGTTTGATCGACTTGTGCCGTAAGGACGACAAACTTCGTATATACGTCAGTAAGGAAAGGTAAACTCGCCGGAGAGAATAACGATATATCTAACGATATAAAAATAAAGGAAAACATAAATGGGTCATTGTGATTATCGTTATCGTTACTTCTTTGAGACTCGTGCAAGTAACGAAAGAAACTAACGTAGGAAGAGGATGGAAAAATCGTAGGGGAACGAGTTATTAGATCCCGCTTCATTCTTGGATAGCGCTAACGATCGAACGAGGTAAGTGGAACACGCAGCATAATGGCATGCCTGTGTAATTTGATCCTTCTCTACAGATATAAGATAGATACTTATTATTTACTGTCAGGTATGCTGTACATAATATTTCATTTGCCTTACAAATATTATATAAAATTACAGTCGATCACGGAGGATAGCCCCTCGTACACACACCGTCTCGGAGGACGCACACGTATAATCCACACGGGCGCGCGCGAGGGAACACGCAAAATATACTTTTAAGCGGCCACACGCATATTGTACAAGTGAAAGAACGTTGTACCTGGTTCACGGATTAAGTCGGTAAACCTTCTGATTAAAGTAACATACATACATATACGACGATGCCTATGGGTATCTTTCTGTTCGTCTTTTCGTTTGTGTGTGAAAATACGTGTATGTTTGTGTATTGTTAACGAGCGTGCTCGAACACGGCCGTTCCTCTTGGTTACCCTTCTAATCTCCCTCGTTCTTTAATGGTCTTCCTCTCTCAAACCCAAGATTCTAAGTAGATTGATCTTTCTCGACGCCTAGTGCCTTCGATCGCGAGTCAGGAAGCAAGTGACAAGGAAGGAAGGAAGGAAGGAAGGAAGGAAAAAAGGAAGGAATAAGAAAATGAAAACAAAGTAGGAAGAATCTCTCTTCAAGCGACATCTACTTGGACTTCTTTCCTTATCGCTTATTTATTTTCTCTCTCGCTTTCTCTTTCTCCCTTTAGAAATGGTCAAATCTAAAAATACGAGTCGTAACTCGAAAAAATAGAAAAAAGAGTGCGATAAGCTTTCTCTTCTCTTATTTTCTAAAGCTATGATACTTATTGTTAGTTGAATATCGAGCTAACGTGTAACCACTACCGACGCCGACGTTAACGGGGAGCAGCAAGATGAGGTGGTAAAAAAGAAAAAAAAAAAAAAGAAAAGAAGAGAAAAAAGGAAAAGACAGGAAAAAAACGAATGTTCTACGTCGTCACGCTTCGATCGTCCATGACGTCCTTCCCGCTATGTCCCTCGGCAAACTCCGGTAAACCCTGTCGGCCCATTTCACGGTTCTTTGCTCGCGAGATTCACGGTGATTAGGGTGCGAACGTGCGGTCAAATGTAAAAAAGAAAAAAAAAAAAAACATGCAGCCTCGTCGTTGAAAAGATGTACGAAAAGTGACGTGGAATGGAGAAAGAACAAAAAGAGATCCGAGATCCTCAAATATGATTATTTCACGACGATTTTACGATTGTTTCACGACTGGAGAAGAAATAATTGAAATTGTTGAATGAAAAATTGCAGTTTTATGAAAAAATAAAAATATAATATTATTCTTTCTAGATAGTACTAGTTTATTAAAAAATGAGAGAGAGAGAGAGAGAGAGAGAGAGAGAGAGAGAGAGAGAGAGAGAGAGAGTACAAAAACGGACGAGAAAGGATCGGATTCGTCGAGGGAAAAAAAAGAAAGTCGGTATATACATAGCATACATATACATAAAGGTTAAGGCTAATTCTAAGGCGATCGTAAAGAGGCTTCTTCCTCTAGGTCCTTTTTCTCGCATCTCAGCCTCGCTTCCCGATTAAAAGTCTATAATCTCTTTCGTCTAACTCCTCCCACGTCTCGAGCCTCTCCACACAAGAGCGCACTCGAGTCTAACGAAAAATCCCTCGGAGCACACGCTCGGATAAACAGCCGATACGCGCACGCGCCCTATTCTTCTCTCTGGGTGCTTGAGTGCGTGTGTGTTTACATGTGTACCATTTGTATGGACGATATATTATATATATATGTGTGTATATATATATATATATATGTATATATATATATATATATATACATGCTTGGACTTGTCGGAAGTATGTATATATATAAATATATAAATTCTTTTATCACCTATTTATTTACTCTTGCAATACACAATTCTCGCGAAAAACTTACACAATTGCCATTCATTATCCTTTCTCTCCACTCTCGTACAGCAAGACACAAGCATTTCTTTCTCTCCAAAAAAATAACAGATAAATATACATATATATATATATATATATATATATATATACCATATAAATATATATATATATATGTATATATATACATATCGTATAAATATATATATATATATATATATGTATATATACTATATACTATATTTATATATTCATATATGCATATATAAATATAATTTTGTACACGATGTTCCCGAGGATCGCGACGAACTAGCGAACGACAGTCAGAAATTCCTTCAATCGAGGACAAACGACAAGATTCTTGGACGAAATTCCTTATTTGTACGTATGCAGTTTTGTTCTAATCAATTCTTTTATTCTACGATCTTTATACCGACGATTAAAAAGCATCGAGTTCGATCGCGAAGATCGGGAACAGTCTGTCCATAATCAGTGCTTATATTTATGCCAAGACACGAACGGGAAGAGCATTAATATCGCGATGTTTTAATGTTATTAATAAATTCTGCTAACTTACTCGTTCATCCCATCACGATCGATCTCTCTTTTCTTTTTTTATTTTCTTCAGGAACCTTCATTGGCCTTAATCACTTTGTTCTATTCCTTAACGATACGATTTCTCATTTTTGACGATCGCGAGTACAGAAAAGAAAATTTTTCGCGAACAATCAAGATCATCGAAGCATATTGATTCTTTTTTTCTTTTATTCTTCATTCGAAAGAAAGAAAAAAGAGAAAGAGAGAGAGAGAGAGAGAGAGAGAGAGAGAGAGAGAGAGAGAGAGAGAGAGAGAAAGAGAGAGAGAGAGAGTGAAAGAGAGCGATAGAGAGAGACGTTTGGGAGCGGCAGCAGCAAACATCATATCGTTTCCTATATTTGTAATAAGCGTATTTCGAAAATTCGGCCACGTAGAGCATTACATAGTTTTTTATTCGTTCGATAACGATGCTTGCTGCAATTTTGATTCTCGTCATAAGTAGACGATAAGGACAACGCAGACCGCCGCATCGTCTCATAATTTTACGTTTCCGATAACGAACGCAAACCGTGGCCCGATGGTACGCGTCGTGAACGGATACGCTCGGAAGAAAGGATATATATATATAGATATATATATATATACACACGTATATATATATATATATATATATATATATATATGTATATATATATATGTATATATATATATACCGTGATCGTGATATATCGGGTGATATTGTCATGAAAGTGTTTCATATTCTTTACACATATGTACGTAGGTACAACAATAATTGAAACCCCGACTTTTGTTGGAGCACGAAACGTAGAGCCGTGTGTATTAGCGATTTGTTTCTTACTACTGCTACTATATAAAAATGCGATAAAATGCATTGCTCATTTTTTTTTTTAATAGGCTTCCTCTATTTAATATTGAAAAATATCGCTGCAAAGAAAAAAAAAACACAAGAAAGTTGAAACGTAATAAACGTGTGTAGGCTCGATATTCCTTCGCTCTGATCGTCGGGGTATTAAGAAATCTTGCCGTCAAACTTCAATATCGTCGTCCATTCGATTCTCGTTCATGTTTTCCTCATTGACAGGCTATCAAAACAGACAGGTTCTTGACGATCGTGTATAGCATTTTACACGGTAGAAGCGTATGCATACACATATCGATATCTCTTACCAATTAATTTATACTTATTTTTTATCGTTCGATAATAGAATACGACTAAACAACAGTTCGGTCACAAATCTAGGCGATAAAGATTTTATGAAATTACGACGAATAAATTTCTATCGATCTCGAGGGAGGAAGGATATTGTTACGATCGCTATAGGCGTTTGCGAAACTTTATGTATAACAACCTGATCTTTCGATATGCAATAGGAAGACTAGCCCAAACGAAACAAAACAACCTGTAAGTGTTCACCTTTTGTCAGAAATGTACGATGTGAACGATAAAGATTTCTGTCTGTCTTTGTCTTCGCGTGCGTGTGTGTGTGTGTGTGTGTGGTGTATACGTTTTATGTAAATTCTTTCCAAGAGATACAATACTATGTACATTGAAAAATCAACAATAACATTGCAACTACTCGCACAAAAGACGGTTTATATTATATTCCTTCGACCGAATCGAGATCCACTATACGATTGCAACGAATTATGGCTTCGGTTTCGCTCGAAACATAACGAATTGCATTTTGCCAAGTGCTATAGCACGATGTCATGGCTTGTAGAATAAAACACAACGTAAAACGTTAAAACACAACTCAACATTCCATAATCTTTAACATTACATCGCGATAACTCGACTATATCTTCTCCTCTCTTTTATATTTCTAAAACTCACCGTGCGTGAAAAGTAAGGGATTAGAAGAAGCGCGTATTAAAAAAGAAAAGAAAGGAAGGTAAGGAAAAAGAAAGATAAGAAAAGGAAAATAAAAAAAATAGGAAAAGGAAGAAAAGATAAAACGATCGGTCGTATAAAACTCTCGGTTCGATAACCAGATGTTAAAAAAAGAAAAAAGAAAGAAAAATAATAATAATAATAATAAAATAAAAATAAAAATAAAAAAAAAAAAAATAAAAAAAAAGAAAAAAAAATGAAGAGAACGAACGTAATACAAATGATATTTTGACGAGTCGGAAGAAAAGTAGACTTTGAAAGAACGAAAACGGCATATTTTCTAAATCTTCCACTTAATTCTATATTACTGGGATAAAAGCCGCGTACGTTTTAGTCACTAATCGAGCCGACCGAATTACGCGAAATAAATGTAATTTTCTGTTTGATTTGATCTTCGTCACTGATCGAAACATAAAAAGTACGTCCTTATGGTTGTACGACCGCAGACGTTGGAAGACATGAGAAAAGATCGAGGAACGTGCAAACGTTTCAATTTCTATTCGACAAATAATAGATCTAAAGTAGGAATATGTATTTCTGTTAAACGCAGAAGAAAATAGTATTCATTCGAAAATAGATTTAATTTATTTTCGATAACGAGGCCTGGCATGTGCTAAAATAGAATTGAGATCATCGCTGGCTTTATCTACATATTCGATGAGAAAAAAAATAGGAAATCTTTATATTAACGTTATAGTACGTCTTTTCATTCGTTTCCTCGATCTTTCTAATTAGCAAGAAACTTGGACAAACTGGCACGAGGAACGTACGAGAGCGTAAAAGGAATAAGACTTTGACTCCGAATGCGATTAAAAAGGAATACGAGCAAAATGAGGCGAGAAAATGAATAAAAAGCGCGCTTGGGCCAACGAAGAAACTAGGCGATAAAAACGAAACTAAAATGACATGCTATAAATCTCGAGTAAAAAAAAGCCTACTTAGTTCTGCCCGCACGAAATTTTTCTATTTTATATACATATACATATACATATATATATATATATATATATGTATATATATATGTGTGTGTGTGTGTGTGTGTGTGTATGTGTGTGTGTGTGTGCGTGCGTGTGTGCGCGTGTGTATGTATGTATATACATAAGTACTCATACGTAAGATAATTCGAGATGCGCGGTACAGATATATACGTCTATGTCGGATGCGTCTGTGTATGAAATCGTCGCACGGAAAAGAACATAACTAAAAAAAAAGAATAAAGAAAAAAGAAAAAAAAAACTAATCGCAACGAATTAAAAAATCGGCAAGCCCGATATATTATTTATATATCGACGTTTTACCAGCTACGATGAATATCGACAGTAGAAATATAACCTTGGTAACGTCTCTCGTAACTTTAACAATAATAACAGACTAATATGAGATAGTCATATGATATAATATATACAAGTTATATTTTGGTTTTCCATGTTCTTTCGTATCTTCTCTGCTATAAAGTCTTTCCGCTTAGATCTAGCAATTTGATAACTCGTTGTTCTCAGCCGAACAGAAGATATCGCCGAAACAACGAGAGCTCTTTTTCGAGGAAAGAAACCAGCAGTCTTCTCTCCTCCTCTTTGTCATTCGATCATGGAGCCTAGGCTAATGTCGTCGCTCTGTTCGATCGATCGACTTTTAGTCGATTCTCTTTGTCGAATTTCTCTGATTGTCAAAGAATGTATAACAAAATTCCTGATTATGGTTCATGACGATAATCAGGACAGGGAGAGTCTCATTTAATTCTTATCGAGCGGAACTCCTTACCAAGGTATAAAATCGAAAAGTATTCGAATGCCTGTGAGAGATAAAGAGTACGAATGAGTACGCAACTAACGATGCGTTCGTTACATCGATATAATGAAATAAAAATGAAGAAAAAAAAAAAAAAAGAAGTATTTGTGGTGTGCTTGAAGATGAGCTCTCGAAAGAGAGGCGATTTACCAGAGGCTGACAGTCTTCGGTGAAAGGAATGTATCCCAGGAAAGGAGTATAGTTTTTACAGCGCGATATTAGGTCGACGTCGCGATATATAAAATCGCCACGCCGAAGCGAGCTACTAAATAAAATTTGACGAAACGTTTTATCACGAAACGATGGAAGTAAGCGACGACCCAAATTACCGGCTTGAGATCCTAAAGGGTTGACAAATTACTAGACCTATTTAAAAGTCGTTTTAACTAGCGAATAAAATAACTCGGCGTCTTTCATATGAGACCAGAATTGGCGGCCGTCGAGCGGCTGTCGAGCGACCGTAGCTAGCGACGGAACCATGCGAAGCTTGCCATGCTGCTACACTTTTTTATCGTCCGAGTTTCACGGACAACATGTTGCCTGTGGACGACTGTGGTCATACCATCACCATGTCCTCGTCGACGCTTATAATAGTGGGAAAAGCGTTGTCCGCTGAGCTTTGCCTCTGTATGGGTTTCTTTCGTACCAGACCGTCTACGAGAAATAGAAAATAACGTTCTTAGAAGTAATGTCAAGGATTTGTAGGAAATTTCAAAGGAATTTATACGTTTTACGGTATGACTGTCGTCATATCGTATCGTAGGTCGTTTATATTCGCGATTACGCAGGATAGAAACACGGCTAAAATCCTAAGTAGTGATACTTTAAAGTAAAGACAAACGTACCGGCGGAAGGTGGAAGCAAATCGTCGAGAGATCCGTCGTCCAAATCCGTTGCTGAGAGAAGGAGATCGTCGTCCGAAGAAGCACGGGTTAAGCTCGGCAACGTGGACGTCAATAAAGCCTTCTCCTTTTGGATCTCCTGTATGTGATCTACGAGCAACGCTTCCTCCTCGTCTCCTCGATCTCTCTCCCTATCGACACCCCCACTTCGTGCCGTGATATTCGGCGTCGCTACGTTCAGTTCCTCCGGACTAAATATCTTGGAGGACCTTAAGCTCGAGAGTCGATGGGTCGCCGTGTGGCATGCGGATTCCAAAGTATTTATGTCGGCTAAAGTCGCTCTTACGACTCGCAATTTCTCTTGAACGATCGTTTCGACGCAACGGGTCTGTCTGCCCACGTCTTGAAGCGAATCTTGTGCCGGTAGGGTTCGACTCGTTCTCAATATACACGGAGCGAATACAATCGCCAAGGCGGACGGTGACATTCGATTGTCCACTTCGTGCAAGGCCACTCTCGCCAGATGTACGATCAATCGTTCCATCAGATCGAAATTCGGCTTCGGCAATTTCTTTAGAATTGCAAAGAGCGTGCTGATTCTATCGTGTGGGTCCGTCAAATTTGCGGCGTGAAGGAAATCGTCGTAATATTCGAAAGTCAACAGAGGCTCCGGCATATCTCGGAAGAAGCTCTTCAAAACGGCTGCTAGAACGTGCACCTGATAATTCTCAAAGTCCACCTTCTCCAAATCGCCCTCGTCCATTTTAACTTTGAGCTCTCGTACTTTCGAACTTACTCCGCTCTTTCTGTATATACCCTCAGTGTATAATCCGTGCATCTCTATAGTAGTGATCAATCGATCGACTACCAGCGGTACTTTGCCGTCGCCGCAGTCCAATTTGTACAAAGGAACGCCGAAAACTCTACGCGAATTAGCTTCGAGCATTGACGCTTCCTTTCCGCACTCGGGCGTTGCTTTTGTGTAACATTTCTTATGACACGTCAGCTTGCAATCTGTTTGATGAGGAAAAAAAAAAGAAAAAGTGGTAGGTAAATACGATTGACAAAATGTATTCTCCGACGAACGAACGAACGAACGAACGAACGAACGAACGAACGAACGAACGAACGAACAAAGAAAGACGTACTTACTTTGGCAAACGAGTCCTCGTTCGATCGGCCACATAAAGAACGAAGTACAAACTTCGCAAGCGGTGGGAATATTAATGATGGTTAATTGGAACATGTGATTACCATGTCGTATGGGCTCTTCTTGTTTCCGTTTCTTTTCCTTTTTCCGTTTACTCTTACTTTGCTTTTCCGGCGCTTCTGTCTTAACTAATGTCATGAATTCGTTCATAAATCCTCTGAAGGCATTAACGCCCATTGTCACGGGAAAATCTTCGCTAGTATTTTCTTGCTTACAGACGGTCTCCATAACGTGAAGAAAATTCGCTATCAGATCGGTGTACTTTATGTTTCCTTCTACGCCCTGTTGAATAGCAACGCTGTAAGTAATAACCAGCTCGTCTTTGAATTTACGCAACGCCTGTTTAAAAACGCGATCCACCTCACTCGGTTTTCTACCTTCTTCCTGAGCCTCCATTATGTATATCTTTTTAGTAATGAAGTCCTGCATAAGCGCCAATTCTTTGGCATCGGATATGATCTTATCCGTGCTGTCGGAAAAAGCGGAGGTACCGGTAAGACTGAATTTTGAAGCCACCGTTTGTTTGGTAGCATCATAAGGTGTACGCGGTGGCTTTCTGTTTTTCCGTCTGTTTGGTGTATTCGCTAAAAGACATGGCATTTTGAGTACTCCTCCATTCTGAATGCACTTTACGTGATACAATTGTTTGCAATCGACGCATTTGTATCCTTGGGTAACAAAGGCGTCCATTTTCTCGTGACAACAAACGCATACGTCGTCCTTTGCGAAGCGCGCTACTTTTCTAAAACGATGTCCGGCCAAGGTAAAGAGATTGTTGCCCTTCCATTCCAACAGATTCATACCAGGAGCGAGTTTCAATTCGTTAGGACTGGTGTCCGCGCCGGACTTGTCGTCGTTCAATGCTGACGTCTTAGTAGCCGGATCGGAATTTCTTCTTCGAAGTTCCGAGGTCGTTATGGCGTTCGATCTCATTCGTTTTCCCGGTTGTTGGCCCTTGTAAACCGTTTCGTTCTTATTAACTGGCCAATCGGTGACGGATCTAGAGGTGACTTCGCTCGGATTATCCTTTCTCGTCCATACGTTAATATTTTCCATGCGTTTCATGTCGGCCTCCTTAATGGTACCAAGGAAGAGATTCCTCGTCTCACTGACACTGGTATCCGAGGCGCTCTCGCCCATGGATCTGCATTGAACCTCCCTCGATGGTCGATTTCTTCTGGCACTTCTTACCGGCACATCCGGCTCGAATTTGTCCTTTGGCCTAGAATTTTTATCTTTAAGATCCGTTCTTCTCGCGAGTACGTTCTTCGCGGCGTTCTCGTCGTTCGTGGGCTCCGCCTTGGCCGAAGTGCTGTCACCTTCGGAATTTATCCTTCTCGAATAATTCATCTCTTTGACGTCCTTACACAATCCATAATTTTGTTGTTCCCGTCGTGACGGCGAAATTGGTAGATTTTCCAAGCGATCTCCCGACAGTCGCGACTCGCGAGAATTTTCCATACGAATGAAACGTTCGCTCGCATCCAATTTTACGTTGTAATTTGCAGCCTCGTTCGGTTGTTCCAATCGAGAGTGTTCTAAAACATTATCGGCTATGTTCTTATATTGAGAAACGTTCGGCGATCGAGTCACGGTCGCTTTCTGAGGCACTGACATTATGTAGTCGTTATAATTTATGGACGAATACTCAGCCCTTCTTCGCCAAATATCCGCATTTGGACTGCGGTTCAAATTCGCATTGGAATGATATTTCATTTCTCTAGGATTCGTAAAGGACGGGGCGACATTGAAAATGGGCGGAGCGCTTTGCACGGCGTTCGGTATATCGCCATCCGTTTCACCATCGCTACAACCCGTCGACGAGCTATCGGTTCTTTTACTTATCGAAGACAATCTGTTGGAGCTCACTAAATTCGTATTCGTAATAACTATGGCCGAGTGATCGCCACGTTTCGTTCTTGTACTTGGAATGGGCTTGCAGCTCGAATTTTCTTGCGATTCAGAACTATTAACGCTACCTTGAGATTCGTAACTTTTTAAGCTAGTAAGACTTTCGATGCTGCTCTTACGCTCGCCAATTTCTTCGGAATAAAACGTTTCAGAATTTTTTGGGGCGACGCTCGTCGACTCGTGCAATACCCTTTTATTCGGTGTAATTTTCCGTTTGGAATAGGGTACGCTCGTGTCGCCGGTCGCCGCTTCTCTACGTAAGTTCTCTTGCCTGCAAGACGAGATCACGAAAATTTCACGAGACATCGATATAAAAGGAAAAAAAAAGAAGCAGATAATTACATGAGGACGATATAGTAGTTATACGATCGACTTACTTGACCGGCGTTAAGCGCTTTTGCGCTTCCAACTTTCGAGGGGATACAGTGTACTCCGGTAAGGAACGTTCTTCGCAGATTGACGATGATCTGTAAAGGAAAATACGAAAATTATTAGCTATGGAAGAAATGGAAAAAAATATTACCAAAATACTTACTCTTCCGCGTCTGCGTGAGTCGCAGGCGAGTAGGTGATTTTTTGTTGAACCGTATGCTCCTCGGAATCCCGATTTTCCTGGGGTTCTTCGATCTTCTTCATATCATTTTTCCGCCTTTTAAGTTCCATGAAAGCTTTCCTAGAGTTCCTACCTCTAACGTAAGCCTGAAATATTGTTACGCAGGATCTTAATTTTTTAAACCAAGTACGTTGTTTGTACCCTCTCCATATGGCTTGAATATGAATAGCAGCTTCTGTTCTCGCGCGTAACGCCTGTGCAAATCGTTGGGCACATACCATTCTCCAAAATGATTGTATTTGCACTGCCGCATTCTTTAACCTTAAGAACCTTCTCCTTTCCAAGCAAGCACGAAACCAGTTCTGTATCGTCGTGATGCTCGTAATGATTTGTTGATGCAATTCTATATCGAGCTTTATCTTCTCGGACTCTCGAAGAAATACCTTTGTCGTTCCAAGCTGATAATTGTCTCTATTCAGATTCAACGTTAACAAAAAATCACGCACATCCGATTGCGAACTCAAGAGCCCTTTGGGCAATAACATTCGATACAGTTGAATAAATTCGTCGTATGTTAATCTGACATTAAAGCCTGCTTGTCTAATTCGAACTGTCTCTAACATCCCGGTATATCTTAGCTGCCGCTGTACGGTTTCTTCGTCGAATTCGTTTGGAACTTTATTGGCGTTGCTTTTTATGCATCTAATGAAAAAAGGATTTGCTTGATTTAAGGTATCCATAAGGCTGTGTAAACTTTGTTGAAATTGTGCCGATACGGTCATGGGCTGCTTCCTTGCTTTTCCCGGACCAGTCCCATAGCTTTGCGTTCTTCCGGCGAGAGTTTTCACAGTCTGAAGATTCTTTAGACCCTTTTTACCTCGTTCCCTTGGACGAAAGGATTTGTTTTTCCTGTAAACATTTTCAATTGAGAATCATTGATAAACATATATATATATATATATATATATATATATATATATATATATATTCGGTATAAAGCGCTCGTCTATTCCTTTTCCTGTTCTTTTGTTTATTCTATCGTCTATTCCTCGTGCTTTCTTTTATTTCCTCGCGTAAAAGTACATCATAGAAACATTAAATATTATTTATTATAATATAAATTAGAAGATAAAAGAAGAAAAAAAAGAAACAGGACAAGGAAAAAGCATTACAATGTCTACTTTGGCGAACGGTGCATTGCGATTTTGTTTTTATTACTTTTTTTCTCTTTCTTTTTTGTTTTTTTTTTTTTTTTTTTTTTATTTGTAAATTTTTCTTGTAAATTTTTTCTTCCCACATACTTAATACGAAATGCAAGATATACGACAGCAGACAATACAATTGGCAGAGTATATAGAATATAATATAAAGGTAAAAAAAGCATAGAAAAATAATTGTAACGATATAGATGGTTAATTGTTGTCAAAATTGTTGTCGGTGACAACTTCATTCGTTGGCATGTGGAAAAGTGGAACAATCATATATTGATATTGTTGTTTTAGAGCAGCGACTATAGTTTGTAAAAAAAGATTCGACGATAGATTTCGATATACGCTAAATGCATATCCATACGAAAAAATCTATAGATGGAAAAAGTGGAGATAGGTCGTCGAGTAGTGGGTTGTTTTTTGTGAGAAACGTGTCCATCTATTGTTATTGATAAACGAGTAACATGCACCAATCACCATAACGTATTGAAAAATTGCGAATATTGAACTACACGTTAGATCGAAAGAAATTTCTGTGATGACGGATGATATAATAGGATTATGTGTTTACAGTTCGAAGAGAGGATTGTGCGTAGGGGCTGGGGATATATTGATGACTAGATAAAATGACAACGTGTAAAGCCATGTATGTACTGCATGGGAAGACCATTAATATCGTACTAAGACGTGATACGAAAGAAACCAACTTCACCCATAAAACCTAAGAGAGCACGCAACTACCTTTACAAGTGAGCCAGTGATTTTTTATAGCTTAAATTAAATTCTTATCCAAGATCCAGGTAAATACGTTTACATACATGACGATTTGATTAGCGCGTTCCATAACGTTAGCTTCGTCTTTCGGAAGCACCCTCTCTAGTGGTGTATGAGTATCCCGTCTGAATTTATTATTATTACTATGAGGCTGGTCTTCCCTCCCCCTTATTATGTAATTCTTCGTTGTTGTTATATTCGACGGGTGTTGAGTCTGATTAATGTTTCTAAACTGCGGCCACGATAATCGATTGTTGTTTACACTGTCGTTTTCAATTTGTACGCAGGATAATGTGGCGGTGGGAGTGGTCGATGGTAAACAGACATTTCGTTGCTTCTGATAGCTGGACGGACGAGTATGTTTGTGAGAACTGAAAAATCCTTTCATGCTTAGTCGATTTCTCGACCCGATCGTGTGATTTAAATGCCTTATGATTATTTCTTTTGCTTATGTAATTAAGTACGTTAAGATTCATAAATGACGAGTTTATTGAATCACAATATTTATCGTTAATAATTTTTTGCTGATTGTAAATCGGCTTAAAGTTTAGTAAGAGACGACAATTAGAAATCGAAATGACCGATCGCGAATGGCAATAATAATAATAATAATAATAATAATAATAATAATAATAATAATAATAATAATAATAATAATAATAATAATAATAATAATAATAATAATAATAATAATAATAATAATAATAATAATAATAACAATAATAATAATAATAATAATAATAATAATAACAACAGCAACAACAGCAACAACAACAATAATAATAATAATAATAATAATAATAATAATAATAATGAATTATATGAAGTAAAACATTATCGCGTTCTCGCTCGCGATCATGCTCAAAAGAGAAAATGGTCAGAAAGAATAATGCACTCGAGAGTGATAAGATATTTTCATGTGGCGAAGGTCATCAGGTTGCACTCTAATCACATCTAATACAGAAGTGCGAACATAGAACTCTAAATAAAGTCTGTAAACATACAGAATCAAAGTGGTGTGTAATAGCTGTATGGATTTACAATTGAAATTCTATGATACTTGATAGGGGATAGGATAGCCCCTCATTGATACGTAAAATGGAAAGGACGTTTTCGAAATCAATTGAATTGTCTTTTTCATTAAACGTCCTAGTATTATTTGTCGCGCATAGAAAGATAATTTTGATTTTTGATTTTTCAACAAGAGAAAATAATTTACTCGGATATATTTCGGCACTATTGTCAATATTTCGTACAATGTTGTAAATCCATAAGATAACTTAGCCTAAGAAAACGTAACATTTCGTAAAATGACACATACAGTGGATCAAATACCACTTACGCAATTCGGTTAATAGTTAGATTGACGGCCGATAACGTCACAAGATGGCTACAGGGACAAAAGACAATGTGGCCAATATAAATATACTCAACGTTCCAATTAGATATGAACACACAAAAACCTTTTTAGCTAGATGCAAATTTATACTCCGTAGGGTGACACAATATGCAGATCAAACATATTCATAGTCAAGCGTAAAAACATTGGTACTTGCTCTTTATGATTATTAATATAAAATCAATAAATGCGCTGCTCTATTGAAGATGTAAAAGCATTTGACATATTTTTTTTTTTAAAGAATCACCCTTCGTGAGAACGGATATAGCATTATAATTAATGCGTAGAAATGAATGCATACCTTATTAAATTCTCGTTTGGCGTCCTATACCTGTTTTGTGCAGACGTTTTACTACCATCGGCTAAAATAAGATACGACGTACGTATTAGAAGGTAAATTCGAAAAACATTGGATATAAAAGTATTCGCAATTTCAATATAAAATATAATTACCTCTACCATGTCTATGCGCACGTCCTGCTTCCTGAAAAGCGAAGTGAGCTCGAAAAAAAGCTCTGAGAATAGCCCATCTAAATACAGCGACTGGATCGGCACCGACAAGTTCTCGTACAAAAGCCAGGGATGAGTTTTTGAGTACACCGACTACTCCATCTGGTCTCATCAAGTCCAAGTTCTTCTCTCTCATATTAGCAGCTTGGTATTTGACAGAACCTGCGTAATGGCGTACGACAAAGGCCGCTTCCCGTCTCTGCGGCGCTTCATAGAAAGGATTTTCTTTGTGCACCGTATTAAATTTTTGCAACAGTGTCTCATTCGTTGCACCTGGAAAGCTAGAAAGATATGCATTGACAAAGTGTTATTTTTGCTTATAATTAATTATTGCCGTGGGAAGGGGATCGGGGTCGAGGGAGGGGAAGGGAGGGAGAGAAAGAAAAAAGAAGTGCTAACTTGCATTGATCATCTAAAAGGCAAAGGAGTCCATTTGGTTTTCCCTCAATGAGATTTAAACAGCCAGAATTGTCGCTGTATCCTATATCTGTCCATCTGATTCCCTGCTTCCTGTATTCTCTTTGTTCATATTGAAAAACATGTTGATTGAAGTAATGTTGCAATTGTTCGTTTGCATAATTAATGCACAACTGTTCGAAGCTATTGCACGTCTTGAAGTCTTCAAAACCAAAGATATCCAATACCCCTATACTATTTCCTTGATGATCCCTCAAAGTATCCTTCTTAGAGAGTAAAGCATGATTGACCTAAGATCGAGTTTAAGTTATGACGATTAAGTTATGAACGGTACGCTAAAATATTTAAGATAAATTTGCTTGAATCTTATACCTGAAGTACGATCCAATCAAACAAAGCCCCGTATAAACACTTGGCCATTGCATCTCTTGCCGCTATTGCTTCTGGAAGTCTATAATTAATGACCAATGTTTCGCCAGAAGCTCGCGCGCGTTTAGCAGTTAATGCCGCCAAAAGAGTTTCCTGTTTCACCCTAAGCAATTCGGATATTAATGCGACCACTTCAGGATTCTTAACCCCTACTGCCTCGTCGTGATGATGATAGGATTTTCTTGGTTGAAATTCCACGTTACCTGGAATATGGGACGATATCGTTAGTCATTTTTATTAAAATCAATTAATAATATTTTCAGTAATCACCGAGTAGAAGAACGGCCGATAAAACTGCAAAAAGTCGTTTTTGCTTTTCAGGCGTGAATCCCACCATCTCCATAGACTGCTTCAATCGCGAAAATTCATGTCTTTCATCGATATTTTCAAGACCGTAACAGCCACTTTTGTTTAAATAATTATAACGTTCGCAACTTTCTAAATGTAAAAGTTGCCTTTCCTGTTCATTTGCGCCAGCTAATAAATAATAAAAAACGTGGTAATTCCTTTCGTTTCTTCCTTGAGAAACTATCCTTGACTTTTCCAAGAGATACTTCTGGACTACTGCCCTGTTGTTCAAATAATAATTATCAGTTGTTAGACAATTTAAAGTTTAATATTGGAAAGAGAGAAACTTACCCATGTACCATTCCATTTTCTTTATAATTCACTTGTATGAATTTTCCAAAACGGCTACTATTATTATTATGTGCAGTCTTTGCATTGCCAAACGCCTCAAGTACAGGACCGGCGCTAAGTATCGTCTGTTCAACGCCACTACCATGTGAACCCTTTTGACTTAAGGCAGTTAGATGATGTAATAAAAAGTTCGTTGATTCCGTTTTACCCGAACCACTTTCACCACTGATCACAATACACTGATTCCTTTTTTCTTTTAACATGCAATGATACGCCGCGTCGGCTATCGCAAATATGTGCGGAGGTATGTCCGGGCCCAATCGTCTGTTTTGATAAAGTTTCACGTACTTTGGATTATAAATGGGATAAAATTTAAATGGATTTAAAGCAATCAATATGCTGCCAACATAGGTGTATATATTTCCAGCTAAAAATCTAGCACGAAGATTGTCTAAAAGGGTCTGCTCGTTAAGGTCAGGAAGCTGACATAAATCTGGATATTCTTTGTCTCGCGGTTGATACAGGAATCTATTGAAATAATCCTTTAATAGTTGCGGATCCATAGGAAATCTACTGTCGCACCATAAATAATCCGTTTGCTTTTTCCTCAAGTAAAACCTAACGGAGATATCACCAAAAACGAGAACGTATATAATTATACTTTTGTATATAAATTTTCTTATTTGATTAATGATGATATTAGAAAGATATTATGTTACCTGTAATACTCTTGCTGAGCAGCACTTTTTGGCCAGAGTAACATAAGCGCTACGGGGCATTCGGAAGGACCAAGTCTTCTTTCTTTACACTCCTGCCCAACAGAATTTCCTACCACTTCTGCTAACTCGTAACCATTGGAGACAGTGGCATCCACCAAACCCAATCTTTCGATAATACATTCGACTATTTCTGCCGAAGAAGTCTGTTTCGTAGCTTTAATGGATAACGCTTCATATTCGGGGCTCCATTCGCCCACGAATACTTGTACCACTCCAGAGCCGCAGTTATCCATATTTATAACCCTGAAAAATCAGTCTCATCGATAAAAATATATTCCAAATGACATTGATATCCACGTCCTAATAATAGAGGACGTATCGAAGTAAATGACTTTTAAATTACCTTCCTTCAATTAGGGTTAGCAAATACGTCCTCTGCCATCCATAGGATACTTCAAGCGTTTCATTATCCCTTCATTCTTCTTCGTTGTTATATACACCCACTCATACAATGGTTTAAAATAACTTTTACACATTCTGTTTAAAAAATGTTACCTACTATGCTCTCACAGTTTATCATCAATGGTCTATGTACACGCATCAACTATATCATATCTTGAACGGTCATGTAACTTTATTTCACTGCACGACTTATGCACTAGCTGGAATTAACCAGACTATATTTAAGTAAAATACTTAATTTAATAATAATAATAATCGTCGTCGTCGTCGTCGTCGTCGTCGTCGTCGTCGTCGTCGTTGTCGTCGTCGTCGAAATTATGCAGAAACAATCGTTCGACTAAATAAAATATCATAAGCCTTCTTTCTTTCTCTAAATAGCAATATAAAACTGCTTAGGAATATCAGCGCTTTAATAATCTTCTGCTTATCATCGAGTTTTATTTTCATTCTATTATTCAATAATTTGATCGATAAGGAGAGAATAGAGTATTATAATTTTCCTCTATATTATTTCAATATAATAAAATAGATTTACTAAAATTATAATTTTCTCTTTTAGTTTATAAATTCAGTCAAATAGCAGATCCATATTATTAATCTTGTTCTCAAAGAATAAGAGTATTTTTCATTGATACTATTACTTTTAACCTTAATGTTAAGCTTTTAACATTGAATGCCTATAGAATTTTCCTGACAGCCATCAAATTATTATCATGAAATTTCTTGTACGCTTGCAAATTGCGTGGGTATTCTATTGTTGGCAGGCAGTAGAATAGTCTTCTCGCTATGACAAAAGTATATAGGTCTCAATGTATCGGCATATCCGTATGCTTTTCAACTGTTTTAACGTGTTCATCGCGACAGGGATCTTTCTCTCATGGATATAATATTTCTTGCAGAAAGTTTTTCTTAATCAGAAAAATACTTTATCTGAAAAAAAAAAAAAGAAAAGAAGCCAATTAGCAAAATGTCAATTTCTTCGTTGCTAATGACATATTAAACAATTGCATGCACAATCATACGCAAGGTATCTCAAGGTGTTTTCAAATAACGACTTAGTAAATGAAGGATTTATTGGTAGTAATAGGAATACGTTTGGATATGTTATTAATTTAAGATTTACATGAAGTGGCATAATTATTCATGCAATTTCTATCATACGTAGGAATCTGTTTCGAAGGAAACGAATTATCATCGCAAAATGAAATGACAGCTAGAGATAGGGGGGGAGGGAGGAAGGGAGGGGGCGGTGGCGGCGGCTTGACGCTTCGATGCAAAAGAAAAATCGCTGGTATAACCTTAAAGCAACGAGACGATATAAATTACATATGCTTTCGTAGCGTTAAACGACTTGTGTACAATTACGAGGACGACGATAACGACAGAGCCGATCTTGCGAGGAAAAAGATAACCCGCACCTATCGACGACCTTTTTCGATCCTAATACGCACATCCACGCGTACAGTGGTAGATCGTTGGAAAAAGTGGTGCACATCGCAATAAGGAGAACAACACTTCGAAACAATATTCAAGCGAGCATTAAGCTAGATCGAATCCTATATACGACACCTTTCTCTTTTTTTCGCCATTTCTGCGTTTTACCATGCATTCGCTTTAATGAAGAATAAAAGAATTAAAGATATATCTCGCGAGAAAGGACAACGCGCGAACTCTTGAGGCAACGTTTATTGCTGCCAAGATCGTTCCTGCATCCGTGTCTACGGCTTGACATTCGCAAGGAAAAACTTCCCGTCCCGACGATTGGCGGCGGGTCACGGATCGTGCTACCAATCGAGCGCCGATACGCGATCGCGAACGTCAACAGAGTAAACCGGGCTTAAAGCGGCAAAAGGAATTTCTCGCTCGAAGGTAGACCGATCACCGGACACCATCACCACCACCACCACCGTCGGCAATAGTAATAGAAATAGCAACACCATCTACTACCACAATTAATGCTCGTGAGCGATCAGAGAGGGCGGGGGGGAGAGAGAAAGACTGAGAGGAGAGAAAGAGATAGAGAGAGAGAGAGGGAGAGAGAGAGAGAGAGAGAGAGAGAGAGAGAGAGAGAGAGAGAGAGAGAGAGAGACGGAGAGAAAGAGAAAGAAAACGCGCGTCTTAAAGGGCATGCACTAGAAACGCTCAAGAAACACACATGAATTTCTTTTTCATTTTACCTCCTTTGTCGATTCCAAGGCGTTTGCAATGACACATCCTTTTGATGCATGAAAGGAGAGCCTGTTATACACTGGTAAGTACATACTAATCGCAGCCTCCCTTCCTCTTCAGCACTGCCACTAAACCGTCACCGTATCTCGATACGTCCAAAAGAGACTCCTTCTCCTTCTTCGTTCGTACGCCGCGAAAATATTCTTCTTTTTTGGCGAACACCCTTCGAAGAACCAACACCTTTAACGAGGAGAGAGAAACGAGACAAACACCCACGATCGCTGTGTGCACACGGCTATGCTTTCTCTCTCTCTCTCTCTCTCTCTCTCTACATCCAACCTCTTTCTCACAACACACACACACACACACACGCGCGCGCGCACACACTGGATCTCTTGCTTCAGAGGCACTTACAATACGGGCGAACTGACGTTCAAACAAATAGGACCTTTTCTTGTTAAACTTCTGATTTCCTAACGGTCGAACTTCATCAGGGATCTTAATGATCGACGACGATCGAATTCATTCCGATCCTCCGGAATTTTCTTACTTCTCGATAATACCAACACGCGATACGACAAGCCCTTACCCAGTTTATCGCCCTTCGTCTTCTCTCGGGATCCTTCGTCCCGATACGTCCACCATTTCGATTTTCCTAATCACGTGACTTTTCTGGTAATACGATTGGCTTGTTCTATCGGTCACGTGGTACATCGTGAACCATTGGGAAACGATAAAGAGAAGGGAGAATAGTGAATAGTTTCTACAGATCTTGTTATCATATTAGGAATTTCCTTATTACGAAAATCCTTGATTAATCGAAATAATATTTTATATTTCTTTTGTTTTTTTTTTCTTCTTATGACGAAGAAGACAACCGATGAACAAAGAGAAAATGGTACTTTTCTAATTTCGAATATAAACTACGAGCCATTGAGAAGGTATGTGTATTCAGTAGCGCCCTCGATGCGATTTAAATATATAATACAAATTTTGCACTTTTAAAAGTAAAATATTTGAGATATTAATTAAAACTTATCATCGATCACCACAAAGTTTTTCGTATACAACATATATTTATAGATATATCTATGAAGTAACGAACATAATCTTTTATCTCTCAAAGTTAGTTCGAGCATTTCTTCGCCAGATGACTCTCGAATCGTGAGCGAATCGATCGATGACATCGAGCGTTCGAGAAGTTCTCATGAAGGATACTTCAATTGTTTTCGATAAATGTTTCAAGTAAAATCTAAGTTAAGAGTTAATATCTATCTATTAATTATATTTTCTTAATAGGATAAATTTGATATAAAAGCAAAGTCGTAAAATTTCTACTAAAGTTTCTTCTCGTTTAAGTATATCTCTGTCGTGGATATTTACGTTCGCGTTGATCGTTGTAAATAAGAATTTAAAAGGTAATAGGAACATTTTGAAAAAGAAAAATTCGAGTCCAGATATAGAACATCTCCTTTAGGTACTTTTATTGATGTTCACTGATGTTCTACGCTGTATTTTGATGTACCACAGTCGTTGCATCCATTTGACGCGTCGGTAAAAGAATTTGCTCGATGCCGGGAGATCTATTTTATCGATAACGTTTACCATTCAAGAATGATTATCATTCGAGAGATAGACATTGATTAGTACCTTATTGTACTACTGTCGCTTCGTAAGAAAACGAACTTTGCGAAGTTGCAAGAAGATATTTTTAAATGTACCCTTTAGTCTCAATATCGAATGATTTAGTTAAAGTTATACGCGACAAATGTCAAAGTATCAAGCAGAAATCTCATTTGAAAGTTTTGATTGATTATAACAGGGGATTGGTTTGGCTTTCAAACGTAAATACAAAGACGCTACATTTCCAATCAAGAATCAGGTCATCAGGTAAGCAGATTTAATCCTACAAAATCTAGGAATATCTTTTAAACCATACACGTATCGTTACTCATTTGGAAAAGTTCAATTTAATAATATGGAAAAAAAAAGAAGTATATGTACGAATGGATTTGCAGTTTGACATAAAATATTTCGATTTGAATCGATCGATCGAAAGAAAATTGATCTTGATAGACGAAAATATACGTCAGTTGAGATATACGTCATAGAGCGATTCTATGCTTGACGCGATTTCGCTTTGGCGGTGCATCGACTTGTTCGATGCATTTTTTAAAGAGGAATTTCTAGTCGCGTTTTATCGATTAAACCGAGAGTGAGAGAGAGAGAGAGAGAGAGAGAGAGAGAGAGAGAGAGAGAGAGAGATAAGGTATATAAGGGATTAGAACGTTCGATATTTCTACAAGCTCGAAGTATCTCGCGTATTACTATTTACGAGAGATTACGTTCGGATCGTTAGACTTACGATCGTTGATCCTCCCTCGTGACGTAACGATGCATCGCGCAGTTGGCGCGACGTCGACCTCGCCGATCTCTCTACCGTCTGGAATAGAGGATAGAGAATAGAGAGAGAGAGATCACGTATTCAGAACGTTCGTCACAGTTTTTGACGGATTGAAAGCAAATCGTACGCGACGTACACCTACTAACGATCGATGGGATAACGTGAAAATTTTCGACTCGTAAAAGAGGGACCTTCGTCCCGTGTTCATCGTACATACGCGTTTCTAACTTTTCCTGTTATTAGACAAAAGATAGAAAACACGATGATTGTTCAGAAGCCGCGCATACGTATCTATCGGAACGTTTGTTTACTCTTTTGCGTAATTGTTTATATAGAGGAGAAAAAGGAAACAAAATTACGTTCTACTTGCTACTACGTAGTAAACAAGTTCACGTTAACGAAGCATACGACCTTCTTGCTGTTTAACCATTATTTTTATATCCGTGGACCTTTGCTATTTTCTATAGTGTTTATTTATTTCTTTTCTTTTTTTCTTTTTTTTTTTTTCGTCTCCGCACACGTGTATCCGTTGTAATGTATTATCGCGTATCGCTAATGTCACGAACTAGTTTTCCAACTTTGGTCCTTCGTGTTACCGATGCGTACACGATGTAGCGCTTATACGATCGCACGTGAGCTACAAGTGAATTTCTATGTGCCAGCGATATCGTAGAAAGACCGCATAATTAGAACACGCGATATCTCTTTCTAAACTTGCTGACACACGTATAGCAAGTACGTGTACGCGTGTACAACGTGCCGTTATATCGACGTATACACACCTATTATATCTATATATAGAGCCAATTGGCAAAGCGTAGAAGATTTGCCTATTCGTAAACTCGAAACACGGATAATGTTTTTTCTCGGGGAGAGAAAGCTGGAGAAAATTCGTAAACTCGTGTTTTGCGATGGACGCGATCGTAAGAGCAATGCTGCCCCAATCTTCATTTTCCACGAACCTCGTGCATTTTCCTTCCTTCCTGCTTTCTTTTTTTCCTTTATCAAGAAAATACGTCGCGCGAATAACAAGAATGACGAGTAAATATTCCAACATCGTGAATAAGGAACTGTAATATCTAAGAATATATATTTCTTACAATTTGTCATAGATTTTGCATGCAAGAATGTACGTATATATATTATATACTTGTGCGTATACATGGTATATAATACTATCGGAATGCCATCGGTCTAGCTTAATGGACAATGTGTGACAGGGAATTCAGCGAAGCGAGTACTCCTCCTGCGTCTACGTCAGTGGAACTTGGAATTTCGCTGATCAATACGCCAGCAAGTATACTAGTATATTTTGCGTCTCTTGCGGCAGTCTGTTTAAATAGAATAATTCATAAAAAGTTGGTTATGCCGACGAGAGTCGTGATTCTCGATAAACCGAACTTAAAATTCCTTCGATGGCCACTCGAGTGGCTTGCTACTAATATTTTACCGACGAAAGTTTCTCACGATAGATGGCTATTTATCGGGAAATCCGCGTGAGGAAATTTATAATAACGAAAAAACGACGATGCTTTCGCCAGATAAAAATAAGAATCCAGGGAGGTTGCCGGTTCATCCGAGTCATCGAAACAAATTCCTTCTAAAGATAATCCATTAGGATTCGCGGATATATGAGACAAACGAGATCGTTCCTTCGAAAAGTCTATGATATTGATGAAGGCACACGATCTACTACTTTATTAGACGTATATGCCACGTATGAACGTGACCTGATAAATGCTTCGTTTAAACGCGCCAAGTTGTGCGCATACACATCAGAAATATCACACGTACATACGTTTACTTTTATACATTTCACTCATTCTCCTCGTTTCTCTCGAGTTTTTCCCGTCAATACTGGACGGTGCTTTGCCGACTTGGCAATTTGCGAATCGAGAAGCATTTCCTTTACGGTGGTAGATCTCCTATTCGTTAGATGTACAACGATGATAATTGAAAGTAAAAGCGGTGTTTCGAGTCGTTATTAGGACAAGTGGGCGTGAGTAAGACGATGATTCGCTCGTGGGAGTAGATATTCAAAGAGATTAATTCGATCCGCGTAACACCGCCGGGAATCTCTAAACTCTGATGTCGAACGTACACGACGACATTCGTAGTATGTCCAATGCATTCCGAGCCAACCATTTCCATTTCTAGAATACGATAAATATTATTTTTCTGACTGACAGATATTACTTTCGAATATCTCATCGTCAGCCTTCGTCTCCGAATTGTAAGGCGAATTAGCGAGTATCGCACCAACATCGTTTTGTCCATTGAAGGGAAAAGGGAGCACGGCCGGAGACCCACAATGGATCCCAGGGAAATCAGTGGAAGAAACTTGCTGGCGATGGAGTTTCGCCAAGTTCCGAATGAAGAGGAAAGCAGCAACGAGCACAGATTTCTATCGCGAGTTGCATTCTCGTGGAAGACGGCGAATGCGCGCATCGAATATTAATATATTTTCTTTCGAAGCACTCGAATATATGCACTCTATATAGGAGCATACGCGTAACTTTAGACGCACGACATAATGTAGACATCGACACATATTTTGATCGTCGATCGTCAAATATGAATTTACCGGTGCGATAAATCGTTCAATTCAATCAGTAAGAACGAGGATCAGGCGAGCGAATACAAGGTGAGCTTATTCGTCGGCCATCGACGTCAACGATCCTTGGTATTACGTCATTTTGTACCAAGGAGACAACATCGTGGGCGAAATGCCGCGTCGTCGCTAAAATATCGCGTAAGAGAGTGCTAGGTAGAAAGAGTCAAACGAGATGCATTCGAATCGAGCTGGCTAAAAGATTCCGCCCACCTCTCAGCCTATGTCTTATTAAAAGCATATGTGCATCAAGCTATTCTTTAACAACGATCTACGACAGTTTTCTATCTGGTTTTTAGGCTGGCGTATTAGAAGCGTTGTACTCGCATTACTTGTCATCGTTCGATCAACGAGGTTGGTATTTGTGCTTATTTCAACAATGGAAAGGACAGAAAAAGCTCATAACTTTTTTAGATGTCTCCGGTACATATCGACGGAATATCCCTATTGCACAGTGCAAGCATCTTTTATTGATGACTCGAAAACACGAAAGTCTATTTACGAAGCCTATCGCCAATGAAATTGCTACACGTCGAAAGCCGAATCGTTTATATTGAGTATTTTCTCGGACGATAATGACACGACAACGTCCCATTTACTCGTACCATAGTCAAAGATACTTCGAGCAAAACCCATTCGCGTTTCATTGGCAACGAGATATATACACATATACATACACACACACACACACACACACACACACACACACACACACACACACACACACACACACACACACACACACACATATATATATATATATATATATGTACGGGTTGTAGCGCTCGCATTAGAATCTCGGAGTAGTAGGAGGCGATGGTACGAGTCGAATATGATCGGTGCATCGAAGCTAGTAGAGCGCCTCTATAGAGGACGCGGCCAAGTAGTGTAAGCACCCAATATACGCAGCCGGTTTCTCATCGATAGGAATCGCTTGCTAGTCGAGCAAAACGCTAGTCGAAAGTACGATAGAGAACGCTTATCAATAAAGTTTCACCGCTTTGATTCAACGTATCGAGCGCTTCTTCGCAGACATTTATAATTACGTGGGCCAGCTTAAAAGTTGGCTCATACGATACGATAGGATAACGAGCGATGGAAATAATTACGGCGACCGAGTCGAAAATTTTGGGCGACTCCTCGCGATTATCCGAATATGCGATCGTCGTTAGATAAGGAAACGACGCTAGATCGCTACTATTGCTCTATTCTAGCTTCTTAGCGTTCCACGTAGTGGAACGGAAGAACTTTGAATTCCAGACGTTGCGTGTACTCGGGCTCGTTCAACCCTGCATTACGACTTTTCCTCACGCAAACGCTAGGACGACCGTCTTAACCGGTCAATTTTCTCTCTTGTATTTTCACGCTTGTCTCTTACGTCGTTATCAAGTATATTTTAGATCGCATCCGATAATGAAAATCGTATTGTTACACGGCTCACTCCCCCATCTCTTACTTCTTCTAAAACCTCCTGTAAATTTCAGAGAAGCGAGAAACTTCGTTAGGAATGGGAATGAAAATTAGCGGTTGCGTTGGAGCGTATTTTTTGAGTGCTAAAGTTGGAAAGTAGTAACGCGACTCCACCCATTCCTCGTATTTCTTCGTCGGCAATGCTAAAGCAGGAAGGATTCGTAAACGGTGGATGGCAGTGAATGGTAAAATTCGTTCTCTGGAGGTACCAGTGCACGATCCCAAAGGTTAAAACTTAAATGATTTCCTCTGCATGGGAATTAATCGTTTGATGGAAGACAGGGCGTTACGGAGAACTTCATGAAACGAAAGAAAAAAGAGATCGAAGAGACCAGTATATATTCATGGCGAGTACTCAACGTTAAGTTACAACCTTTATATAGAGGATCGAATATACGCGAATTAATGCTGTGCGTTCGAGTTCGAAACAAATCATTTTAAAGGATCCGGAACACGGAAATAGAATTCCAACGAGATTAAATTTACAGGAAATAGCGGAGGTAGCATTACGAGGAGAGGTTAGCGACCTCTTGACCTCGTGGCTCGTTATTTCGACACTTTATGATTCTCGCAAGCGGTGTTTCGATCGAACGAGACACGGCCTGACACGGGCCGAACGTTTCCAAAATAATACAGGGTAACTCCGGTAGTTGAGCTATTAATCATTTTACGAAGATTCATTAGATTCTCTTAATCGTGATCTTTTCGAATCGAAATCTCGAAGAAAGATCTTTTGCCAAGGGGGTCGCCAAGGAGTCGCAAGAAGAGAGAAATCTCGGTCACGTTTTCCCGAAAGAAATCGATAGTTCCTTTTCGATCGTCCGGCATAGCGGTGTGCGAGAAGGAAGGGGTTGCGAGCGAGCGAGACGGATAGGGAGGGTGAGGGGGCCGGGCGGGGAGAGAAAGAGCGAGCGCATAGGGCGGCAGTCGCATCGACGGAATCCGCGAGGAAGGAAGGAACACCGCGGCGGGGGGTAAGCTTGGCAAAGGGTCGACTCGTTCGACGGTCGGTCTTGTTCGGTGACGCTCGGCTGGCCGGCGCCTACGTCGGCGTCGGCGCCAGCGTCGACGCCGGCGTTCTCCCCGAGCCCTGACGTAGCAAGATGGCGGCGGCGTGTCGGAGGCGTCTCCGTCCGTACAGTGCTCGCCGTCGGCCAGTCCGCGTACGTCCGTAACAACGTTCCATCGGCGTATCATCGGCGCATCAGCGGCGCGTCGTCGGCGCATCGTCGGCGCATCGTCGGCGTAATCTCGATGTTGTTGTTCGCGGGTACCCATCGTTCCCGCGTCGCACGGTGCCTTTCGTGTCTCTCGACGCCGGGGAGTAGCTGCCAGCAGCGTCACCATCTTCGACGACGACGACGGCGGCGGCGACGACGACGCCGACGAAGAGTTTCCGAAGGCTCCGCCGATTCCTCGCAACACCACGGCAACCCAGAGAAGCCGTGATAATTACGAGGACCAAGACTCGCTGCTTTAACGCGCTACGACCAACGAAAAGCAAGAACAGAGAGAGAGAGAGAGAGAGAGAGAGAGAGAGAGAGCGTGTGTGAGTGTGTGTGTGTGTGTGTGTGTGTGTGAGTGTGAGAGAGAGAGAGAGAGAGAAACGGTGTGACTCCTACGCTCGCCCACCACCAACGTTTCTCCTCTTTCTACAGAGCGCGTTTCTGCTTTCGTTCTTCCCCTACCTCTCCTCGTCCCTACCTCCCTACCTCTCCGTCCAATTCACTTCCCCTAACCCAGCCCCTCACCCCCATCCCCCTCCGTCGCTATCCTTTTCTTTCTCTCGCACGCGCACACACACCTATCCACGGACATACCGAGCGCCTACGATCGGACGGACGAGCGGATGCGCGCTTTCTCGCACGTAGGTGTTTCGCGGAAATCCCGTACGTCCCCGTGACATATCTGGTCTCATCTATCCTTTGGCACCCTCGCTCTCTCTCCGTGTCCGTTTTCCCTAAGCATTTTTTCAGGAAAGTGCGCGGGGCGGAAATGCGCGTAAGCGTACGAGGCGCCTCGGAACGACGACGCGAGAGAGGACGGTGGGATAGCCGGCGGTGGTTCGAGCTAGCTTGACGAGCGCACGAGATCACCACGGTGCCACGAGAGCCGGCGTGTACTAAGGCCGTCTTTTGCTACTATGATAGTAACGAGAAGCTTCTTACGGTGGGCGCTCCTCCCGAAGCGAGCGGCGCTCGGCCGAGTCTCTTCTTCCTCCTCCTCCTCCTCCTCCTCCTCCTCCTCCTCTTGCTGCTGCTGCTGCTGCTCCTCCGCCTCCTCCTTCAGCTCGGAGGAGGACGTTGGACGACGACCAAGAGGACGCGATAATCGACGAGAGGAAAACGTGCACCGACGGCGAGCGAGCACCATCGATACTGCCGCTGCTAAGGCGATGTTGCGTTTCTGCCCTCGGAAATACGTGCAAGACGACGAGAGAAATTACGAAGACGAGCGGCTGCCGGCGAGCGACGCCGCCGACTATCCGAGCGCCGGACCCGGCATTCTGGCCATCGACCTTCCATCGAGCACGACTATTCGCAATTATCGTTCTTATTACTACAACAATTATTGTCGCTGCTATAGCCGTGATCGAGCGAAACGCACGCAGGAATCGGCTACGCACTCGCTAACGGCCAAAGAGGATTCGTCGGGAACCAGGAAGAAGCACGAGGATAAAAGCAATTATTTTCGAGTCGGTGCGCCGGCTTGCGCGTGACCAAGAGCCGGCCCTCGTTATTACTTTTACCAGCACGCTACGCGCCTATCAGTCGAAGCGCGATCATTCCAACGACTGCCGTGTCTTTTCTCCTCCGTTCTCGTTACTACTTGTGTGCGCGCGACCTCATCGAATACCGAAGAAAATTAGCGATTTTTCTTCCTCGATTTTCGCCACCCTTCCTTTCTTCTCTCTCTCTCTTTCTCTCTCTCTCTCTCTCTCTCTCTCTCTCTCTCTTTTCACGGCACAAGCCACGAACGCGATATCTTTGTGAGTGCTGCTGCTGCTGCTGCTGCTGCTCCTGCAAGTGCCGGCTTTTCTCAATGGTACAGATCGGTGCACCAAACTCTTGAAAAGCGTCGCGAGTGCTGCGAAGACACAGAAAGAGAGAGAAATAAAGAGGGAGAAAGAGAGACAGACAGGGATAGACAGAGACAGAGAGAGAAAGAGAGACTGAAAACGATAGAAATTCTATTGCAATTTCTTAAAACACGGACGCATCGTCTTCTTATTGTGTAAGAGTGAGAGAGAGAGAGAGAGAGAGTGTGTGTATAGTAGAGAGAAACGAGAGGAGCGCCTTTGGGAGTATCTTTCTTTCTCTTTCTATTCGCGTTATACTCTCCTCGAACCTCCTCACCCCTTTCGCCGGACTTCCTCTTAATCCCTCTTCATCGCCACATGTCACCGAATTTCGAGCCATAGCGTATATATGTTTATCGTATTTCCCTTCTTTATCTATGCCTGTATATGTATGCCTATGTATATAAGTGCACGTATACCAATATATTGTATATACATATATACATACATATATCACACGAACTCGTTATAAAATATAAGGATGTGCGCGCGTTTGACGTGAGATTAAAAGGCGTACAAAGTGCGAAAGCAGTCCGTTAACGAAAGAAAGAAGGAGGAAAAGTATACTGCTTCTTCGTTTTCTTCGTCCAAAAAAGAAAAGAAAGGGGGAAAGAGAAAGAGAGAGGAGGGGGCGGGGGCGGGGAAAATCGACGTTTCGTGCTCCGCTGGCGTCATCGCTGCACGCTAATCTGCCTTTTTTCCTACGTTATCTTCGTACGTCGCATCGAGTACGTCGCTGGACGAATTTTTCAATGCGACTCTCTCGATAGTAAAAGCCAAGCCGTACAGTTCGAGGACCTTCGATCATGTCTCTTCTCAACGTCAGAGGTGAGTCTTCTCGTTCATTCCTATCCATTCGACGTCTTATTTATAATCCATCTAATATCTTTCTATTAGCCTTATATAGGAAATTTAAAAGAAAAGTTTTAACGTGCCTCTTCCCAAATATTTTTATCGAAAAGACGAAACGTTTCCTTTTCATCGAGCGCATTCCATTGCTGTTAACTTTGTAGGAAATCCTTTCTAGCGCAGTGACGTAGAAAAGAAAGTGGGCGATAAAGCGAGGTTAAATTGTCTCGGATGCTGGCCGTTGTGCTCTCAACAGATTTACGATTCCGTCGTCGTATATAGCCTTTTGACCGTTTTGAGAAAAGGTGAAAGGGCTCATCCAAAATTTTCGTCCCTTCCGCTCGATGGGATCTGAACGAAAGCTGATTCGCGCTCTACTCGCTAACGTCCAATAAAAAGTCTCGTGGAGCTTACGATATATCGAGAATATTTTACGATGGTTATAAAACTAATCTTGGCACGATCCCATAAAAATGTATGAATTTCGTAAAAGAGACTTTTCAAAATCGATCGACGAATTCGAGATTAGAGTTTCTCCTAAAGAACAAACGCTCCTTTTTTCTCTTCGTTTTTTCACATTTATTTGTACTTTTCACTCTGCATAGGATAGGTTCGTGAGGTGGTCTTAAAAATCGTCACGGCGTATACTTCGTCCTACATCGTCTGTTTAGTATTTCAGACGTTTGAAAGAATGCCGTTACCTAAAGTAAAGCGTCGGAGTCGCGGAGCAGAGTTAAACGAGTCACGATACATACGGATTAATTAGCGTTAATGAAGTCTCTAATTACGTTAATACGAATGGCCGACGTCGAAAACTAGGAGTAGGAGAAACGTGCCAGGGGTAGGAGGATGATCGCGTGCTAACGGTTGGTGCGAACCGACTGCTGTATGTATGCCGAGTCTAACCATCGCTTTTTCTTTTTTTTTCCTTTTTTTTTCTTTTTTTTCCTTTTTTTTTCCTTTTTTCTTTTATTTGCGTTTCGAACGATCGCTATGACGTAGCCAATAATACGACTCTTTATTTAACGATAATCGCGATCAAATGATCGTACCATTCTCGATTATTTACTTTTTAAACGAGATTAAGATTTTATTTGACTTTCTCGTTCGAGATTTCCGTCCTGTTTTTTTTCCTTTTTTTTTCCTTTTTTTTTTTTTTTTTTTTTTTTAAATATCTATCTACCCTCGTCGAGAGCGTGAGTAGTAAAAGCGGTGATCGAATCGGACCGAAAGGAGAGAGCGCCGTTCGCTCCGACATCGTTATCGGTCTTCGTTATAAAGCACGTCATTTTCTTATTTATTCGTGTCACTTTGAAACTTGCTTCCCCCATTCTCTCCCTCTAGGTACCCCACAAATTAGCTTAGTTTTCATCAGCTTACCGGTTTCTTCGGTTCTCGCGATACGGGGGAATTTGATAGGGGATATTTCAAAGCGATGCACCATTCTAAATAGGAAATCATTCCGAGCACGTTGACGAAGCGAAATGTCCGAGGCACGTCGTGTCTGTCGGAGACAGAGGGGTGCTCGATTAGCGATGGTAACAAAGCATTATTGAATTTTCTCCTACCCTTGATCGCCGGCGATGCTCCATTAAGCTGCATTCGAGTGGTTACGAGTGCGAACATGAATTTTTTTCGTTCATCCCAAAGAAAGAGTCTTTCGACGAACGTTTGACGTTTTCGATGATTTTATGGAAACGAATTTGTTACCTGGTCACTGCATTTAATGAAGTATTAATTTACAATCAATTAGAATCGCATTAATCGTAAGGAATATTAATAAAACGATCATATATAGATTCGGATAAGTTGAAGTCGGTACGTCTCGGACGATTACGTCAGCTTTTACGGTGAAGGAGTTCTTTCCATTGGAAAACCATCCATGGAAGGAAGCGGTACGATATTAAAACTCGGTGCGATAATTTCATCGGCATCGAACCGTTCGATTAGCGAGCCTTCTTTCAGGCCACATCTTCGTGCCGTCCCTCAAACTACCTTTTTCTCTCCCGCATAATATACTCTCTCCCTATGAGGCACGACCTTTGTCCTTATATTCGCCATATAGTCCGTCTTCGATGAACGCCCTATGAAATATAATTAAAATTGATTGCGTGCTTCGATTTTTACATCGCACTCGTTCTCGTTACGATCTAACGATTTTATCATATAATACAATTAATTAAATCGAACCTTTCTTTTTTTCTTTTTCTTTTTTTTTTTTTTTTTTTCATTCGAGATGCGACAATCGATGAACGAATTCAAATCGAAATACAATGAATTAATTACTCGAGCATCAGGTATCGTGTGATTTAAAGTTTAACGGCTGAGAGAATCTCGAAACATTTGATAGATATTTCTGGGTCGCACGAACTTTGGTGGCGTCGGTGAACCACATAGCGATATCCTTCGGGACGTACCACGAATTTTAACTCACGCATACGAACGTACACGTATTTTCTCTAGGATAATCCTAGTCGTGCTCGAGAATCCAAGATATTTCTATGCGAGCGCATTTTCTGCTATACCGCGAATTGAATGAACGTCGCGAAGTAGCACAGTGTCGTACGCGTATTTAAAATACTTCGATCTCTCTTTGATCTCTCTTTTCTATTCCATGCGTTAACTCGTAAACGTTTACAAGAGCAATTTCTCGTAGCTACGATTATCTCAGTTGGATCGAACGCTTTGCCTCTTCCAAATATTTATTCTACCATCGTTGAGAGTTAACGATGAATTATCGAATTCCCGCGGTTATGTTCCTAGAACAGGAAATATTTATATCTCGATAAGATCTAAAAGATCGTTTGCATAAAATTCGTAAAGAATCGTATATCAGAGAGAACTTGGCATCGATCTTTTATATCGACCTAGCTATATCTAATATTCGCCGGATAATTCTCGAGGGTAGATGATACCTTGGCGATTGTTACGTTCTAGCGATAAATAAATAGAGACTAAGCGAACGCGCTATCAGTAAAGTTTAATCTATCTTTATCTCTATCTTTAATAGTCTTCGAATACCGCATTCGGATATCAAAGCGCAATAGAGTGCCCGCTTATAGCTACGAGAGGAAGATAGGTGGATGGGTGTAGCGGGCAACGCAGAGTCCAACAACGGTTGACCCCGCGTACCCGGGGTCATTCCCTTTCTCGACCAGCGCAAGCCCCCGGCACCCAACACTGCCGCCCCCTTTCCGTAGCTCCGCTAGACTCCGTTCCGCGCTCGCTTCGTGCCCAATCCTCCTCCATTCTCTTCTCCTCCGCTTCATCTCTGGAGCGCTCTTATCCTATTTCTAATGCTCCCTCGTTTACACCAATACCGATTATATAGACCGATATATGTAAGCTGGTACGACTACGTAAATTCGCCTACGTAATCTATATACTTTGGGTGACATGAGCGGATTCGGTGCGCGGCAGACCGACCGAACCTGTATATATCGAGAATGCGCTTAGAACGAGTCATGCCTCGTCGTTAACAATTTCCTCTATATATACACATACTTTTCTGTATCTTATCGATGTATTCTATTGACATTCTTTCCCTGAAAGATCGTCCAACGATTCTCATATTGTGTCCGTTATAACACGGTACGATCTCGGATTTAAAACGTCTTGTTACCTTTTTTCACTTTTCAAATGTTAAGAGCACTCTCATTTCTCCGTACTCTTTTTTAGTATTTCCTTTCATTCGGTACAGATACTATTTTCAACGAAACGCGGACCGCCGTCATCGTTTCTATAGGCGTAGGCAACGAAGGACCTACTTTTTTTGTCGCTACCACTCGGAAAGGTCCAGCGCATTTACATGACGCATTTTTCACTACAAGTTTGAAACGTCTCCTTGTTAATGGAGATGCATCGTCTACAATAACGACGACGATCCGTTTCGTTCTCGTTAACGAACGTTCTCTTAGTCTACTTTCGATGCAAGTCGCATTTTCGTAAAATCGTCTCGGGTTCCATCTCAATATTCATGTCTCTCGCGCGATCATTGACATAAGCAAAATCGCTGATCAATTTGCATTCTATACTCGTCCGTACCGTAAAAATGAAACATCTAGTTATAGGCTATATACCGTCGGCTTAAATATCCCATTCTTGTTCATCGACTTATCATTTTCTCTCGATTTTCGATGCGTGCGTAAGATAGAACATGATCGAAAGCTATAGGCGAGCATCTTAACATGGCCAACCTTTGACGATTTTTCTTCTTTAGACTTTCCCTGACTGATATCTCCTAAGCTCGTGAATTATCGTCCTATATTCTTTCTCTATTCGATCTAATAAAACCGTCTCGATAGAAAGCTCATATGTGATAACGCTTTATTTGTTTCGCGAAAAGAGATTTGTACCCGATACTTGGACTTTATTCGTTCATATTCAATCGTATTTTCCGCCCATGTAATTCGTCGATATAATTATATGATTCTTTTATTTTCTATTCGGTGGGTGCTCTCGTCGAAAGGTTCGCTCGTTCGCTCGTTCATTCGTTCCAAGGACGAACGCGCGGTACCATCGGAAACTTTGCTCGTCGCAAATAATGCTTATCTATAGATAGATACGCATACGCCTTAGTAGACGCAACCCAGAATTGATCGTGGTTGTCGAGTACGAACGAGTTATCTCCGCGTAATGAAGATCACGTTCGTTAAACTTGCAACTTCTGACCTTTTCAAAAAATACTGTTCGCGAGTTACTCTTGCATCAATTTTTTAACGAACTCGTCCTTCTTTTGCTATAATCCAATATAAAGAGTACGAGAAGTACGAAACAGCCAGTCCGAACTCGATACTTATACGTAAACCGTTGGCTCTTCCTCCAACGAGCCGCACGTACTCCACGTTTCGATCATTTTTCTAACTCTATAGAATTGCCTTTTTAAGCGTAAAAGAAACATTCCAAAAAAGTTAAAGGGTTAACGGCTGTTTCGCGAACGTGCCTTCTACCTAATAACGACATGCCTTACTCTTTCGCTTGAGACAATATTTTCCAAGGCCATTTCCGTCAAGCATCATACTTTTCTCAAGTTTCCTTCGTTCGGGTCGTTGTTCACTGCGTTGTACACTTTTAGGTGTAACTTTGAACGATCGGCGTTCAGGTAAAAATAATAGCGTACGCACACCATTTTCAAATCTATGTCTCTGACCTTTCGATCGATTTTCGATCAATCGTGAAAGGGCGAATGAGGTAGAGGCGGAGAATAGATAGGTAGATAGGTGTGTGTATATATATATATATATATATATATATATAGAGAGAGAGAGAGAGAGAGAGATCGATGATGAGGTAGCGTCGTAAACCCGTTGTAGACTCGTCCGGAATGAACTTTAGAAACGCTTTGATCAGCCGGCTTCGACTGCCGGCTTGTTGGCACTCTGTGTTCCTCCAGCCGTGTTCTCCGTGCGATATATCAGGATAGTTTGAAACGAGCCATGTATGGATCGATTCGAGCAAAGTACCTATGGTACCTAAGTACGACAGGTGGTCAGTACCGATATTTGACCCTCCGCTTTCTCCTCTCATCGAATAAGCCTAGAAAGGATTTACTTTTACAGCGACAAAGATTTCTTTCCCATCTCGTAATCTTTTGGTTACGTTTTACAAAGTATCCGAGTACGCATAATTGAATTTGTCAAATTGTCGTCCTTCGATAAATTACAAGAATAAACGGATAGGTACCTCTCCGTATCGCGTTCCGAATGAAATTTCTTTTCCCGATAATTTACCGAGGACGTAGTTACCGGTCGTTTACTCGCAAACGATGCTATACAGTTCCGTTTTCCTTCTCGAGTTGAGCCGGGCCAAGCCGTGCATTTTCTCTTCGGAGCTTTTCAGGTAGCGGGGCGTGGACATTGCGAAATCCAATATGGATATTCTAGCGGAGTCCGAAGCCGCAGGAAGAACCTCGCCTAGTTAAGGACACGGGCGTTGTCGTTACGACGAACGGAGTTCTTTGAACTCGAGCTCGACGGTTGCGAGGTCGACAATGTGGAGGGGGACAACTTTCCGTTCATCGACTTTCCGTCCTTCCGTTCCGTCTTCTTCAACGTCCATCTTTTATCCACCTTTTCTCTTTATTTTCGCGCTCTATTCTTCGAAAGAGCAAAGGGAATTCTCGATAGACCGTGTCACTGGGACCATACCGGTGAGAGATATTTATCATTATTCCATGTCGAGAACTCTCGACATCGAGAATTCCGACAAGCTTCCACGGACTATCCACCTATTTTCTTAGAAGCGTATTTTTCTACCATCAAACGAGTTTGACCCCATTTAGTTCGTATTTTCATTAAATTAAAGCGCCGATCGCAGAGACTGAAAGAGCTTTTCGCAGCTTGGAGATGTAGTCTAGTAGCTCGTCTAGAAAGCTCCAACTTTCGATTACGAAGCTATTCGCTCGGCCCGAAGTTTCGCCACGGTTTTCTATTGTTTCTTCGATCCTATTCTAACATCGCACTTTTCTTTTTCTTCTCTCATCTCGCGATCGCTGTTTGGTTGTATCGCGTTAATTCCGTTATCGGTTATCGGCTTTATCAAGGAAAATGGAGAAATTTCACGATATAAGGGAATCGAGATCTTCGGCTCGCGCGCTGCCCGTTGACTTAATTACGCGCGAAAACGATATTATCTGGAAGGATTTATATAGGAGAATGCCGCGAACTTCGATTAATTAAATCGAATATTCCCGTAGGAGTAAACGTATGAGTAAAGAAAAAGAGATTTACGAAGACATTTGGATTCAGATTCGATTCTATTTATAGTCGTTCGAAAGTTCCTACGAAATAAGATTATCCGCAGGGAATTACGAAATTGCTCGAACCTCGAGGACTCCGACGGAGAGTACGGATTTACGACGGTTATACCCTACAATGGAGACACTTTAAGTGGTTTCTATCAATAGAAGAACTAAAACTGGATAAAAGACTGATATAAGGTACGACGGAGACCTGCTCGGGAGGAAGCGACTCTCCTTCGTTCCGCAGGAAACGGCTTTCCCTCTATGTCGAACACGTCTTTAATCGGGAATATCTCGATATATAAGGTCTGCAATTAAACCTCCAATCCTATTCGCCGAGATATATTTTTATCGACCGTCCTACATGGATATATAATTAGAACGTTACGCAATAATTAGATCGTTCCCCGATCACAATCGGCTCAACTAATTGACCGGATGAAATGGCGTTGACGATTCGCGACAGCCGTCCTCGCGTATCGTGTCAATTTTTCGTGTCGCAGTTAACGTACCTTTTTACCTTTAAATTTATCGTTTCATTCTTCTATCTACTCACGTACACGACACCATGTCGTGATTTATTTATTCGAAAACGCTCCTCCTCGTTTACGCCGTAGAGGACTGCCTCCTATTCATTTCCTAGTTATATACCGTGAAACACGATGCTTTTTACCAAGGCCCTATCCTGTAAAAGTATTTTACCAATTTTTATGTCTCATTAAATTCTCGTAAACGAGAATTTTGGCGTAGCGTATCAAGAGCGTATCAGCGAAAAAGAAACGGCAAAGTACTTTCAACTTTAGCCCAGTTCGAAATCCGGACTCGGTGGGTTAACGCGAGATCTCGCAATTACATCTCGCAATTACCGAACGGTAATTTGCAATCGTTTACGAAAGGAACATCTACTTTTTCATTTTTTCTTTTTAAATCGCAATACTCCTCGATTACGTTCGAGATCGTTGACCCTTTGTTTATTCACCGAGCAAGGTTCCCATGGGAACTTCGTTCGGCCTTAGGCTGAGACATCTTATCCCTTAGATCTAAAGGATTCACCTTTGGGGAAATACGTGATTTCGAGCCAACTCTCGCACCGACGAACAGACTAGGCCGCGTTCCTTCATTTCCGTGGAAAGCGAATATTCGATCTCTTCGTTCATTAATATTCTATGTTATTAGCTCGTTTGACATTGTTGATCCATCGCGACTTCCTCCATTTCTTTTTCTTAGCGACCCTTATTGATAATACCATATGTTCGTCGTGACGTAGTCGTAAAAAATAGCACGTTCGATGGTCTTATCTTATCTTTCTCCGGTCCACATGGTTACGTACATACACGCGAACGCGTTATTCTTTCTTCGTGACACGAAGAGTCTTCGCTGACATAATAAGTCTCCGCGAAAGCACGATAGAATTTCGTAAGGTTTAATCCCTAAACCCTGTATCACAATCATAATAATCATACGTTTTAATTTATCACTGCTAACGATGAACAGTTTCGTCGTCGAAGGTGTAGAAGCGTTCCGGAGTTTCTCCCATCGATTATCCATAACGGAGACCGAATTTACACCGGACTAATTAGCCCAAATTGCTTGTAACGTTGCAAGAAACCAGCTTGCGATGATCTAGCTTGCTTCTAATGGACAGGATACTTTGCGAATAACACCGAGGGAAATTGCAGCAAAATGTAAAAAAGACGTCGAAATGATTCCGTCATAATTAATAATATTACTTGTAATCCTATTTGGATTTTTTCTTCAAAGATAAACCGACGGTATACTTTCTTTCTTTCTTTCTTATTTTCATGTACGTGCGCGCGCTTAGATCATAAAAGGCGGTTTCTTCGCAGATCCTGCGAGGAGAATCCTGCGAGGAGCTACGATGCCTGGATAAGATATCGTGCTTACAGCTTGTCGCGTAAATATTACCTTTAATATAGCTTCGCTATAAATAACGTCGAACGTATATGGCAGTAGTGCCGGTTTCTCGATTCTCCTTCGCTCTCTCATATTCTCGACTCTTCCATAACGTCAATTTTCTCTCCTTCTCTCTTTCTCTCGTTTTCTCACCCTTGGCTAAAACGCTACCGGAGGAAAACTCGAGAGTGGAAAGTGAATCCCTTCCCTTCTCTCACAGAAGCACGAAAGAGAGAGAGAGAGAGAGAGAGAGAGAGAGAGAGAGAGAGAGAGAGAGAGAGAGAGAGAGAGAGATTGTTCTCGGTTACATGCACATAAGCATACATTCGCGTAAAAACGTGGAGAAACATGGTACAATGCAGAAGCGTGTACGGTGGTATGGCACATGCAAGGACAAGAACTTCTCAGCTCGTATTCACACGTAGACGTCCATTGTCTCGACTTGTTCGAAAGTAAGGGAACGTAACTGAAGCGTTAAGGCTGACATCGTTGTTATGTTCCTTTTTTTTTTTTTTTGTTTTTCACCACCACCACCTCCTCTCTAGTCTAGATGACGCCCATTTATTTATGCAACGCGTTCTCGCGAATTTCAAAATGTATACTCTCGCAAAGTATTCTCGTTCTTCCATCGTATTATTTCTTTTCGAGTCCATCCACGTTTTTTCTTCTCTATTCGGAGACGCAAGTACCGTCGACGTCACCACTACCTTTTGGTTTTCAATTCCTATTCGCATGGCGGTCCCTTTTGTCTCGATATTCGACGACATCTCTCTCGTCGTTATCTTTGTGTACTTGATATTTTCAAGAAACACTTTCCAAAGTCATTTATCGAGTTCGTTGATTTCTATTGGACAAAAAAACGACACGTTCACCTAGCATCGCTGGATCGATCGTGGAACGACGCGTCTCTCTTTCGATTTCTTGACCGTCGGCTGCAAAACGATCGAGACGTTAAAACAGTGACGAAATTTTTTCTTAGCTCGTGATTCTCTCCTTGCATATTGAGTTTACAACGCGACTGGCCCATTGCCAAGGCCATAGATATTGAACGGCTCCTCGTAAACACATAGCTGCTCCCGCGCAAATTCCAATTATTTTTAAGCGACTGAGCGTAATTAATTTGTAAAGAGCACGGATAATGAAGTCGCGTTCACCTGTTGGCTCTCTCTTTCCCTCTCTCTCGGTCGCTCTTTCTCCTTCGGTCCTTTGGTCCGTTCGAATAGAAGTGCAAAATACATATTTGCGTTGCCAGCAGGACCGAGTTACGCTTCTTTCGGGATGATTGTTACTTTAACTCGAGTCTGGGTCAGTGACGTCATCGTTTTTAGGCCGCCCACTTCAAGTTTGTACGTCGTCCTTTTAAATATTTACACAGCGCCTGTGACCGAGTCGCAACCATTTACAAGAAGATAGCTTTCGTCTTTACGTCCGTTGAAAGAAAAACTGAAACGATCACCTTTATTTTCCGTTCCAACGAGAACGAATCTAGCTGAGAAAAATTGCTGCAATCTCAAATTTTTCATTCGCTCAAACTCGATTTTTATTCGATACGCACAGAGCCAATGTATTTTACATTCGATGAATTATGTATTTTAACGTAAGGTCCGAAGGCAAACTCTTTTGTCGGTTTTGCGATCACGTTACGCGGATCTTCCTCGGCTCGTACTTGTAAGATAATAGACGCGTACGCACGCACGCACGCACGCACGCACGCACGCACGCAATAAAGTCAAGCTCGCGGCGAAGCCATTCTCGTGTCTCTTGCACTTAACCTTAGAACCGAGCTATTCCTTTTCACGTTGGGGGACTTTCTCATATATCGACTGGCATTTATTAGCACAGGTCATTGCTTCAGATCGCAGTCGGTCGTCGTTTAAAGAGATAGGCACGCGCGCTCGCACGATTAAACTTCATCGTATCGGATTACGGCGTAACGGCTTAACGTGTACGCTTGCTCCCGTAACGTGTGACACGCTAACGTGACCTTTTCATTAATAAGAGGATATTAAAAAGTAAGAAAATAAAGAAAAAGAAGGAAAAACAAAATAACTAGCGCCTCGTTTCTTCCGTTTATTCGCGTCTTTTTCTAAAGTCTGTATTGGCTGACTTATTATCGATCGTCATAGTCTGCGGTTACGAAAGATCAATTTAGAAAGTCCTTTGGTGCCGGCGGATAAACATACGAACAAAGGAGATACTTGCTCGACAAACATAAATCGTGTAAAGCGTGGATATACGAGGAACTACGGCTTAACGTTCTCGACAAAGTCCATTGGTTCCGTGAACGAAGGTAAAACGCGTTCGGCCCTAAGATACGGAAGGTTGTTTTGCGTCGGGTGTAAGCGTAATATCGTACCGCATGTTATGCCGATCGATAAACTAAACTTGCAAATCCTTGCTCCGAGACGTCGCTACTTTTTGACTCGAACTACTTTTTTTCTTTTTCTTTTCATCCGTTAGATCGATTAGGAGACGCCGAAGACGGGAACTGGCCAACGTAATAATTGTAATTATATTAAAGTGTACGGTGACACAGTAACGTGGCACTTTGTTCGACTGCGTTACGTTATCGGACATTATCTAATTAATCGTCTTCGAAGCACGTAATGGTCGTATAATTTTCATTGTCGTCTGCCGTACAACTTCATTTGAATATTATCGATCTTAATCTTTTGACTGCGTTTATGCAGGTTACGCATTATCTTAATAATTTTGACGTATAGATAGTCTAGTATAAATATCGATATAGAAAAATGTAAATGCACGTGCACGAAAAAACGAGACGCTGTCATTTCGATTCTAATAATCTGTAGGTTCTACCTATACCTATATAATAATTGATTAATAGTGAACGTGGCTCACGTATGAACGAATCTCATTGACTTTTAGCACGTTTTACATTCGCGATCGAGCGAACGGAACGGTACCGTTTCTCGATAAAATCCGTTAATTCCATCAAATCAATCTCGTCTCGTGCAAACAGACGGTGCTAACGGCTTATCGACATCGTCGGTCCAATCTATTATCAGAACGGAACAGCTCTTTGACCGACACACCTTTTTGCCTTCTCAAAGAACGCGATAATAATACAATTAATATAAGATAAGAGATCTTTTATGAAGGAAGAGACGTTTCATTTTTTCCAACTTCGAAGTAAGAAATAGAATCGCGTTATATGATTTTAATGGCCGTCACCGATAGTCCGATCTCTACGAGGGCATCTAATCCTGATTAAGACATTGCCTTTTAATATTTCCCTTCGTACGGCACCATTTAACGTCCCATTTTATGTTTGCAGTGAAGAAGGCGCGGTTCGTCTGCGAGGAAGGTTCGTATCAACTGGTATATAGAAGAGGAGGAGAGGGGAGCAAAGACGCGAAGAAGAAAAAAGAAGAAGAGTGGAACGTCAGAGAAGCGATTCCGCCGACTTGTCGGCGGATCGTTTCCTCCTGCCATTTAAACTTTCACGAGCGAAACGCAAACGTGAATCCGATCGAGCGTAACGGTGGACGATTGTCCCACAGAATTGGAATCGAAATCGATACCTACGTAAAGAGAAGTCTCTTAGTTACGCTCCAATTCTGAGATCCGCGCAAAATTTGTTGCGTTCGGATTGGAACGTTTCCAAGTTAAAGGTTATGTGACTTTTCGACCGGAATATCGCTACGTAACGTTCGTACAAAAAGAAATTATCATTGTTCGGTCGGGGTGGCATGCACCGAGTCGAGCCGTTCCTATAATTTTCGAAAATCCGCCTTGAAATGCGTTATTTGCGCCTGTTAAAATATCCTTTTACGACGATGCCGTTCGATTTTCATTTCCCTCGAGGCGCCTTCGAGGCTCCTTCGAAGCTTTTCAATTTTCCATATCGACGCGTACAAACCTTGAGTCCTTTTTATACCCTTTTATTCTTCTTTCTCATATTGTGTTTACCATCCGTTAACTCGAGCTTTAACAACGCGTCTACTCGTACGCGTCTGGAGAGCTGAGAGAGAGAGAGAGAGAGAGAGAGAGAAAGAGAGCATTATTTCATCGCGCATAAAACCACTCCTGCGTGTAGGATTTGTTTTACTTATCGCACTTTCTTCCTTCCTGTTCGAAGAAACGAAGTACGCAAAAATACACACTTTCATTCTCTACGCCTGCCTGGCGTATCGTTCTTCATAGACCAATCTCGTACGTCGAATATTATATTATGTATCGCTTAGTACCATATATATCGTTAGTCGACTAGAGATAAGAATTAATTAAAACGAATTTCAACGGGATAGAAATGATTTTTCTCGATCACCCTTGTAGATTAATTTCATCGGCGTACATACGGCGTACGTATGCGATAGAGAAAGGGAAAAAACGAAGAAAGGAGGAAAGTGGATATTCTCTGATAAATTCGCGAAGAAGGTAAACTTGATTTTGTTCTTTTCAAATCGGATCAAATGAGATATTGCCATAACGCGCATTCGAGAGATGAAAAAAATTGCGTTCGAGGATGCAAAGAGCTAAAGTGAAAGCGTCAAGAGAGAAAAAGTGCGCGGGCTTTTCAATGAAACGCGCCTTGCTTGCGACGGCAGAAACTTCAATGGGGGGGGGGGGGGGGGGGGCAAAAAAAGGAAAGGGAAAAAAAAAGAGAAATGCTGCTAAACGAAATCAAATCTTTGTCAACTTTTGGCTTTTCTACGGTCAAAAGGTCACTTTATTTGTACTCTTTTCGATTCACGATACGCGTGGGCGCGTATATTAATTTCTTACCGATCATCCATAGACCCTTTACGACGTAAGGTGAAAGACATGGAGATCTAAAGGTGAACTTAAATCAGTAAAGAAGAATGTATATCTTTCCCAGACGAAAACAAGAATGGACATTCTTGTATTCAGACAGAGGGAGAGAGAGAGAAAGAGAGAGAGAGAGTAGGCGAAGTTGTAAGTAAAGTTATAAAGTTATAAGAGTCAAACTTTTCCGAGCGTTCGCTACCGAATAAAAAGATATAAGGAAGTAAAAAGGTAGCTCGATTCTTGAACGTACTTGAACGTATTTATCGTAGTTACGAATGCACGGAACAAAAGGAGAGAGGTTTAGCGATGGGTGCCTCGAGGGCGAAGGTAATTCGGGACGAACGTTTATCGAGCACGTAACCTTTAGCAAAACAAAGTCTCTCTCGTGAAAGTGTAGCAACTGTGTTTACTCGCTCGTACGTCGTTCGTTAGTCGACGGTGCGTCATTGAACGAACGATTATCGTTAACAATTACAGCGGAGGACTTCAATTCGTACGTAACGCTGAAACTGCAGAATGTAAAGTCGACGACAGTCACCGTAAAGGGGGCCAATCCAAGCTGGGAGCAAGATTTCTTATTGTGAGTACAATTTTCCCTACGTACCGTTCTTCCATCATTATATTCTAATAGATATCGTTTCGTACGTAAGACGAAGTAGATGAATGCGAACGAAAGAGGGTGGAGAAAAGCTGCGAATCGAGGTTAGACGGTGAGTTTAAGAGGGTTCGATTATTTTTAAACTTTCAACGAGGTCGGAGGCGAAGCGCGGAGCCTCGTAAGAAAATCAATTTAAATTTAAAACGGTTGCTCACGATCATCGTCGTGCCTTTTCCACCTTCTTCGAAAAGTAGCTATTTTTTTCTTTTTTTATTCGAGCACGAACAACGTTTTCTATTATTTCTTCCGCTATATTTTCCTTTTCGAATGTCTTTGAGCTGAACGAAACTGGTAGGTACGTATCGAAAAAGAAGAATGTTGCGCGGTTATAAATATTATCGGTTTGTACGCGTTATTGAGTTTCCGTCTGCGGGCTTGAGAAACGCCGTGAAATCCGAAATTTCGCGATCGACTATCGAGCCTCCTTAAGGAATAAGCCGATCCAGTCGGTCATCGATACATAAATAGATGCTTAGCTTCGCGGCGACGAGATAGCGGGCTTAGAATAGGTCGATTAGCGAGATCGTGAGGTGCGTTTAAAATTTCAATTTCTTTTTCTCCTCTCCTCTCCTCTCCTCTCCTCTCCTATTCTTTTCTTTTCTTTTTTGTTCCTCGTAGAAAGAGGCGAATGTGGTCTCAACGGGTCCGATCCGCCCGTTTCTATGCATCGTTAGCGCGTCTCGAGCATAGATCTACTTAACGTTTAAATCGTTGAAACGCCGACGAAGGGGAGGATTGATTTCTCCGGTTGCACGTAATTATCGAACGAACGCGTAATCGCTCGCTAGCCCGAGAGCTGGAAAAAGAAAAAAAGCATTTTCCTGGATCTCTCCTGTTTCGGATCTGTTCTGGATCTGTTTCGGATCTATTCTACAACTACATTCTACATCTACTCCGTATCTGTTCTGGATCGAAGGGCCGCCTCGAACAAGTGGCGAATGACGTCATCGATATTTCTACCTAGCTATAGTTCAAAGCAGCCGGTTCAATGTTTCCGCCAGTAAGGTGGCTTACGGGCTGCCCCGTTTAAAACTCCTAACCAATGAGCGATCGATCGCCGGTCTTTTATCGCTATTACCACGCATATTGCGTTTCAGCAGCAAATTTGATTCTTCCTTCAGGATATTCATAACGATTTTTTAACCATATCTAATAAATAGTTCGCTTAAGTAATCAATCCTGTCCATATCGAACAATTTCAAGTTTTCGCTGGAACGTTTTGAACGTAAGTAAGGCCGCGCGAATCGTGACGCTAGGAAACTCTCGTCTCAAATACAAATCCTTATGTACGAGCTAACAAATCTTTAACCTACTTTTCTCATTTGGTGCAAGCTTTTGTATTCGTTGATCGTGTATATATTTAACGCGTATTTGTCTCGGTCGTCGACAAAGGGCTAAAGTGACGTTTCTAACAATGACGGCCATCAATAATTACGCGATTGCTCGTTGGACCTTCGAATAATTAGACAGTTAGTTGTTTTCTTACGAAATTCGATCGCGTTACTTTGTTAGAAACGTGTGATTTGCCATTAAAAGTTAATCTCTGCAAAATCCGTTTTTTTTTTTTCAGCGAAACAAACGATATGAACGCTGGCCTGCTAGTAGAAGTTTGGTGCAAGGGATTTCTCTGGGATCGTTTTCTCGGTTACTACTTCATCCCACTTTCGGAAGTGTCCTACATGAACGAGGTAACGTCAAATAAGACTTTCGAGACATCGGCGTTAAAGCAAGAGCAACGCGTATCGTCAGATAACAACAGCAATACACAACCATTTGGCGACACTCGGACGGTACACTCAACACGATACATACACATTTTTTAGTAGAGCATCATTTTTCAATCGAACGTGCATGCGCATAGCTGCTTTTACAGAAACGCTACTTATTCGTTCGTTCCGAGGCATATAGCTCTGGACATTTCTTTTCGATCGAAAAACTTTTGATATTTGCTGAAAGGACTGAAAATCAAATTCGGCCAGTCGCAGCAAATTTTCGCAACAATTTTTTCAAAAGACTTTCTACGAAATGTTTGCGAAAATTTACGATCGTAGATTCCAAATTTTCATTCGTCACGATTATTCGAGGGAAACTTTGAAATTGATCAAAATCACTTTATCTAAAAACACGAAATATCGGAGCAGATATTTTCTTTTTTTTTAGTATGTTCAATCGATGCTAGTAACGTAGCTATAAAAAGTTTTGTAGAATTTTAATTCATGCACGTGCACTATCCGAAATAAAGGCGAATAGTCTTTTCCAGCATGCAGTTTCATTCCACGCTTAAGACACGATTCTATTGTAAGCTTAAGAGTTGAAAAACTTTTCGATAAATTCTTCTTTCAGTTTCATCGATCTTTTAATATCTCTCGGATATATCCATTAATAAGGAAATTGTATCGCAGCAAATTTTAACCGATATTTCTTTCATCTAGGTCGTACTACAGCCAATACTTCAATTTCTTTGTTATCCTCTTTCTCGTATCGTATGCAAAGATTTTTTTTACGCCAATTTCACGAAATAAAGTTTTTCTATTACGCGCTTTTTTTCTCTACCACTTAACGTGTAATATCGAAGCTTCGAGGGACTTCGAGAGAAAGAAAGAGAGAGAGAGAGAGAGAGAGAGAGAGAGAGAGAGAGAGAGAGAGAGAAAACAGAGGAAACGCTAATTATTTACGAGATGTTTCAAAGAGGGCTCTTTTGGAAACACATTCTTCCTTCTTTCTCCATCCATCCCCGATGTAGTAGATCTTTACCTTTTTTTCTCAATCATCTGATCGAAGTTCGTAGACGTAACGAAATTCGTTGAGTGTTCTCACGTCGAACGAACTGAACCCAATTACCACCCTGGTCGTTGATCGAAAGTACTACTGTTTTTTGAGACTCTTCGATAGAGGCGCCTCAACCGATTCGAGCCGTGAAACTATTTTTCCGATTTATTGTATTTTCGGCGAGCGTCGACGATCTATCAAGCGCATATTTCACTCTATTTCCTCGTTCGAGTCACCGTTCGAGTGAAACGATTTCGATATATGTAATCGGTCGGGGGATAACGAATAATGAAACGAGAGAGGGAGAGGTAGAGAGATTGCAAAAGTAATTTGGCTAAGTGTTGCTTTCGTCACCAGGAATTGAAATTTCCTCGAAACGATACCAAAAAGTATTAGAAGGAAAGATGGAAGCACAATGTAAAATACGTTCGTCGCAAGTACTTGCGAGATCGTGAAAGACGAACGAAAGACCGTCGTCTTTTTATCGGTTCTTTACCTCGAACCTCTCGCGCGATAGTCCTTTAGATTATATCTTTTCAAAGTCAATCTTTTGTCCAAACATTCTCAATTATCGACAAAACTTTCGACACTCCGAAGCTCAAGAGATTCATGATCCGACAAGTATTTATTTACATATTACATTCTCTGCTACATATACGATTTAATGCGATACGTTACGAGCTATGAGTTTTGATAAGACTCCCCAATAATGCGATTATCGCAGATTCTTCTCTTTTCAAATTTTTAAAAATTATTTCCCATTTTCATCGTTTCAATCGTTGCGATTCTCGCTCATTTTCTTTATTTCTTTTTTCCTCTTTCTTTCTTTTTCAGATGCAGCATATCGTTTAAACGTTTCAAGAGTTTTCCAAATCGTTTTGGACGCACGTCGTTATCGGTGACCTAACGACGTCTTCGACCTTCTCCTTTCACGATCTCGAAGAAGCTTACCCGTCTTTCGTCCATTGTGAATTTTATGCTTCTCGATAATGCGACGATCATATTTCACGGAGTACAATTTCATAATGACATCGGTTCAACCTCTTTACCCGCGCGCACGCGCGTTCTCTCTCTCTCTCTCTCTCTCTCTCTCTCTCTCTCTTTCTTTCTTTTCATCTTACAATGCGTTCTATAAGTCGAACGTGAAACACATCCCGGCTTTGATCCGTTTACCATCGAGGCGAGCATTTGCAGACGCGTGACGGGAACATAAGAATCCCGGTAATCCCAAGCTTAAAGGCTGTCCATAATCTATCCTCGAGTTAGCTTCGGCTCTTGTTAATATCAAACTTTTATATCTTCCTTCTCCCTTTCGCCCTTTCTCGATTATTAACTTTCAAATCTTTTGATCAGCAATCGAGTGATTCTTCGAAACGATCAAGAAGCGATTTGTAATTTATGCAAACAAGTTTGCAGTAGATTAGATCGCAGCCGCTACATTTTCTTATTATTATTTTCTTCTGTAAATTCACAATTCGTAGTAAGGATTTGCTATTACGATAGCAATTACATCATTTGACGTTTTAATTTTCAATATTTTTCTCGCGTGAAAAGATGGAGGATAAAAATAATCGTAGATCGTTGAAAGAAAGAAGTTGCGGATCGATATCATCGATAGCTCGGTTCGCAACGAAAAAAGAAAATAAAGGGAAAGAGAAAAGTCCGTCCACTTTTCTCCCTTAACTTTTCCCCGCTCGGCTCGCTTATAAAATATCATTGCCGTAGAGTGGGTAGCGCAAATAAAAGTCCCTCGAACAGTCGATATCGTTCCGTAGAAGTTTGACGATTCCGAAGCTCGAACGAAGAGAGACGACCGATACAAAAGGTGGAGGAATACATAAATTCGTAAGTAACATGAAACTTGCTACCACGGCCTCACCGTTTCTTTCTTATACTTTATCCATGATATCATACGTTTCCATCTACTTTTCTTTATTAAAAAACGAACCAAGTCTAAAGATAGAAAAGCTTTTCCGCTTATATTAACCGAATTTCTCTTATAGATTCTGTTACAATTATAGTCTTAAAATAACTTTAAGAAATATCGTTCTCGAGATAACAATTTTTAATATCGAAAATAGAAACGTTTGGATATTTATCCGAGACTTATAAGGGACTTTTTCAAAGAGATGGGATGACAGGGCCGAAGTCTATATTCCTCCTTTTCTCTCTCTCTCTCTCTCTCTCTCTCTCTCTCTATCCCTGTCAGACACTACTCTGAAGGTCCTTGAACCATCGCAAACTGCGAAGGATCCCTGAAAAGAATTTCGACTCAAGTATCCTTATATATTCATTCTTTCGGATGAAAGAAGATGCGTTTGACTGCACCGGCAAGATCGACCGACGAAAGAGACTAGCTGTGCTAATCCAATTGATTCGCAAAGGATTTTGAAAATGATGAGAATAGCGTAGCGCCTTTGCCGGAGATATTCGCGAAAGAATGTCGCGTAAGATCGTCATAAGCATATTACGTAGGCACTGTTTGGTTCGATCGGAGTGGAAGGATCGACGAAGGATCTTCTCACCGGTGCAAAAGCTAGAAAAAACGAGAGTGAGAGAGAAGGGGCAGTGTGCTTTTTTCCGCACGAATTGCACCAAGTACATCTTATCTTTCGACGGAGGGTCGTACAAATTAAATTAGAGGGTGGCCTTACCTCGGATAGGGGTGTAATTCAGTCACGTCCGAGAGACGACCCTTCCTTTTACACACACTCAAATACTCGCCTCACCCTTTAACCGTTCCGTCCTCGCTTACCGCGTCCAAGAGTAGCCTATAACCTGGATTTATCCTAATCTTTCTATACATCCGCTCGAATATACCATAGTCATAGATATCGTAGATGTTTGCTTTATTAAAGGAAGATTATCCTGGTGGGACGTTCCTTTACGTCTCGAGTTCGAGCGACTATCAAGGATCGACATTTGATGACGAGACAAAAGAAAGACCAACGTTTTCAAACTCGTCATCCTGAATTTTTGATTCGAGAAGGATAAAAGAAGCATAGCCATGACTGCCTTCATCCATGATATCCACCTTGGTCCCACCATCGCCATCGCTAGCAACAATCTTCGAGTCTTTTCTGCTCGTGACGTCACCTGGCGCGCAGCCAACTCGAAGCGCTCAATGAAACGAACGGGGAAGCCAAGGCGACGTAGTCGACGTGCTTTTACGACGGCATTATTTTGCGTGCGCACACGCGAACGGCCAGCTCCGATCTTGTGGCAACGACCTTGATAGAGGATATCGAACGATATCGCACTTTTTCTATGTATCGTTCGAAAAAAGAGCTAAAAATCGAGCCAGCTTACCCTACACTACTTTACATCGTAAAATTTCTTACGACGCAACACCTCTTTCCAGAGTTCTTACGACAAATTACTTTTCGACGATCGTAAGATGCTTCCTTTCTTTTGCCTTTCCTTTTATTCACGTTTGCACTTTAAACCTCGTGGTCGTGACCACGAATGATTGGTAGAAGGGAGAGGGAGAGGGAGAGGGAGAGGGAGGGAAGGAGGAAAAGAAAAAAACGATGAATCACGAGACGAGCCATTCTTTCAAGTTTCTAGACGATCGATCGACGCGACGAGTCTGGCGAGCCGACGTCGGGACATAAGGGGAATGAGAACAAGAGATAGAGATAAAAAGGGGAAGGAAATAGGTGGGCTAAGAGAAGCAGAGTGACCAGAGTGGGAAGTTTGCTGTGGAAGAACGAACGAAAGTTGAAAATATAACGGATAAAGTATAGTAAACGTGACGAGAAGAGGGTGCGGTAGAGAGATTGATTAAGCGATGTGTAAAAAAGAGTAGCTTTTTCTGTTGCGAGGACAATCTGGGTCAGGTCTGGCTTAAAATATTCATAGAGCCGACCGAAGAGCGAGAGATCTTCGTACGAGCGGTTCGATTCACATTAGAAATGCGCTGACTGTGATATGTCAAGAAACTCGAGAGGGGTATAACGCCGGGATAGCACTGCAAACGAACGGCATCGGTAACATGCCTCGGTATATGGCCCTCTCTTTCGAAGTTTACGTGTGCCACTACGCACACGTGGAAAGAAGCAACCGTCCCTAACGGTGCCGCCTTGGCATAGCTTTTAGCGATATCTCCTTTATCCCTACCGTCAACATTTTCACTACGTTCCACGGTATGACGCTTGCCGCACTCATGCGATTCTGAATTGAATTTGCCGTCACAACGATGAATATCCTTGATTTCGGAAGAACGTCTTCCTCCCGGGAGATGAAAATCCTGCCTCTCCACGCTTCAATACTTTTCGATCTTTTGTTGCTTTTCATTTTATCGAAAGAGTAGACGACGTTTGTCAAAAAAAATGGCTATGGTTAGCAGACAATCTTTTATCAATTTTCTTCAACACACATTTTTATATACATAGGTATATAAAAGTAATTTTCATTTCTTTTAACAAAGCCACGCGCAAAAATCTTTCTACCGACCTAATATTCCTTCTCCGGTAATTAACTATCGAAAGTACATATAATATTTGGAGAAAAGTTTTCGATTATTATTTCTTGTCCGCTCTTCCTTCTCTCCTTCCCGCGAAAGACTTTATTACCTTATAAGAATAAAAGACGCACCGAGAGAAAGAGAGAGAGAGAGAGAGAGAGAGAGAGAGAGAGAGAGAGAGGCTCTGAACAACGCGCACAGGAGAGATCGATCTTCTTTTCGCCATTTTAACACCGTCGAGGAGACTTACCTACCTAAATTTGCATTTTCATTACCGACTTAAAGCTCGCTCAAGAGTGGTCTTTCAATGGCTGCCGGCCTTTCTTCTGCACGGCCAAAGAGGGCCACCATCCACTCTCTCGTCGTTAATCAGACAAGAATCGAGATTTAGCGAGAAAGAACTCGGCATTTTTGAACTTCGAAGAAAGGAAAAGAAAAATAAAAAAAGACCGTTGCGTAATGTAAGTAAGAGTAACGGAGATGGAGGATGCAACGGATATCGATTTATTTCGTTCCTCGCCTTCGATGGCAGCTACGATCGAGAATCATTTCCAAGACTCCGTTCCGCTGATCGACGATTTCAGTCTTGGCTCACGAAGACTATGAAGAAACGGCTCAACAGGATGGCACTCTTCGATCGATCCTATCATTTCCGTTCTACTCTTTATCTTCCCCTTCTAGCGTCTCCTCCGAAGTAAATCGTTCGTTTGCCTTCCTAACGCTGTGGAAATATGAAGGAAGGAACGAGAAACCGAATATCGCTTCGATGATTTCGCAAGTATGTCGTTCTATGTGTCGTTCCTTCGATAACTCGAAAGGTTCGAGAGAGTCTTTCGAGAGATAATCGCTATCTCCCTTAAAGAGGGACTGGCGCATGATCTTTAAAAGAGAGGATCGAATCGAGTCGCTTAGTTGTCCCAAGAAATTGATGAACGACCACGAGATCTCGTTCGATCGAGAGTTAGGAAATTGTAGCCGCTTTTACGAGAACGATGGCTTCTTCTTTCTATCGTTATATTCTCTCTCTCTCTCTCTCTCTCTCTCTCTCTCTCTCTCTCTCTCTTCATAATAGGAAATAGTCATAGAGCGTTCGTCCTTATCGCGTGACAAATCCCTACGCGACGTTTGTAATTATTTGCGGAGATTATGGCGGAGAATCATTGTGTTGTCGGACCCTTAATTGCGGGGGCGTCTTGTCTCATTCGCAAATACCCAGGCTTTCTCTCTCTTTCTCTCTCTCTCTCTCTCTCTCTCGTTTGCTCGCTCTACACGTTTTAGCGTACACCGTAATTCTCTTTTTGTCCTCGCTCAATTTCATGAGATGGCACGAGAACGCCGAGCCAGCACACGCCGACGACGAAGAGGAGGTTGTTGGAAAAAATCTTGAAAAGGGGTCAAAACGCGCGTGCGGAAAAAAGAAAGGGGTGGGATTTATAGAGACGTTAATAATCGTGTCGCCTCGTGACTCGGTCGGGTAGTATCGACGTTTCACGTTTGTTCCGTTAAAATGTGTCTCGTATCGATCGGCAGAATTTTTATGTTAAAACGAAATGCACTCGAATCGATCACACACATATTTCTCCAGAAAGTAAATAAGAAATGTGAAATTAATTTGTTGATTGGCGAAAAGAATTATTATGGACGCGATCGCAAGAAAATTAGTTTTGCCATAAGATTCATAGAAGAATTGTATATTTCGATGGCGCGAGATAGGAATGCAAATTACTTTCGTTTAGTTTATTTTATTACGATGAATATCGAACGAGAGTATGGTTAACGCTCTTCTCTCTCTCTCTCTCTCTCTCTCTCTCTCTCTCTCTCTCTGCCTTGCTGCCCTGTTCTCCTCCTTCCATCGATTCGTTCAGACACTTATTTCTCTCTTGTATGATCGAAACGATAATTGGGCTCGGTTGCATGGAGACGGATTGAAATCAGACGGGGGCGACCACACGTCACACCTATATCACTAACTCAATTCACCTACCCCTAGTAGCGCTGTAATAGGCTGGAATTAATTCCAACTCGGGCGGATCGACGAGCATCCTCGATCGAGTACAGCGAGTCGTCTTTAATTATCGTTGCGCGTAAAATAGAAAGAAGTTGAAATTGATCGAAATACTTTGCAAAAGCAATCGATCGACGAGAGACGCGGTATTTCTGAGTCGCGGCTAACCAAAACCATTGTGGCTAATTCATCGATTATATTAGAACAGGAGAGGGAACAGTAAGGTTATCCTGATAAGAAGCAATTAGGGTTAAGAGCACAGCGTACGCTCGATTTGCGATCTGCGATTGTCCGAATAATGTCCTTTAATTTGCAGTTAGACCGTTAGCATCCTCGATGGAAGAACGTTGCTCGATGTTTCTCTTTTGTCTTTGTCGTGCGCAAAATGCGAAACGGAGAATTTATCTTTGGAGCAACGCCCAAGAATGGGAAGGCCCGTTGGTCCAAAGATAATTCTCCTTTCCTTTTATCTGTTTTTCTCGAAGCAGCGCGAAATCGGATGATCTCGGATAACGAGGTTGTAGATATTTAAAATTTCAATCTCCGTATATTTCGAGACTACTCGTTATTCTCTCCTTCTCGTTGTATCGATCGTTGAAAATTATCAAGTACGTTACGAAGCGAAACTGCAACTAAATATCCTAAGGAAATTTGCTTACGAAAGAAAATACTTTGATTCATCCTAATTATCGTTACTCCGCACCTTAACCCTTATTCGAGCTTTTAGCGTCGACGAGGCTGTTTTCAGTTTTTACGATTCGCCGTTTCTCTAACGAGAACGCCGTAGTCTAGTTTCGTGATGGAATCGGATTAGTGGGGCAGAAATAATTGAAAGGAATTCGTTAGGACGTCGAGTGCCCTCGTCGACTTACGATCGCGTGTTACGTCCGTCGAAAGTCGAGAAAGGGAAGAAAATATTTTCTCCAGACGTTGACGGTGAAATACATAGGGTACAACAGGTCCTTAAAAGGAGCGAAAACCTCGATCGACCTGATCTCGATTTTCTCGCTTCGAGCTCTTTCAAGGACATCGATCTTTAATCATTTTTCGTAACCACTCATGGAATTATAATTTTGCATATCCTGACGCAATTCCCCTTTTGAAATTCCTTACGTACACGACTGCTCGAGAGGGAGAAAAATAACCGAGACCGAGAGCTTTAAGGTTCAAGGTACAAGTTTGTTACTAGCGCAAATAGAAAAAGGTATCGCCTTAATTGTGGCCCATTTCTAACAAGTTTTTATACCTCTCCGATTCTTTTCGCGATTGAAATGGAGAGGAAGAATATTTCATGGCTACAGCCATTATCGCCCGACGCCTAACTAACGGTACGCATTCGGATCGTTATACGCCAAATGGAAAGAACGCTTTCGACGAAGTTATATAAATTATTATACATTCACGCTTCTATTTAATAATTGGAGTTCGCGAGCAGTCGGGACGTAACGCGTTGATTCTCGATGCTAATGCAATCGTCGGCGAATGAATTATAGTGCATTCGAAACTATCCCATCTACTACGTGCATTAAATTATTTACTCTTTCATCGTATACTGCGCAAACGTCGTTTAAAAGATGGTCGAAAAATGAGTACGAACAAAATTAGCTATCTACAGATATCGTATGTACGTATGTACGTATGAAAGATAAACAGTATCGTGAATCAACAAGACGTTCTCGAGTATATTTGATCGACTCGATGAATTATAGTCGACGTAAGGCAAACAGTATGGCTATTCGCCACTCTGCATTACGTATTTACCGGAGTCTCTTTAATATTAAAGCTTTTTACGATATTTCACGATTAAAATATACCGTTAAAAAAATGTCTCACAAGCTGGATCGTTTTTATTTTTTCCTCAAGTCGCCCTTGGAATTACTTTAATCCAGTAGGTACAATCTTATCGCAAGATCTTCTCGCTCGCTTTTTCTGAACGAACGTAGCGATGCTTTTTAGTCGTTTTTTTTTTTTCTTTCTTTTTTTTTTTCTTTTTTTTTCTTTTTTTTCTTTTTTTTCTTTTAGAGCGACAATTTTTCTCTTCCCTAAGTTGTTGTCGCCCGTAGAACCTTGGATTTATATCGTTTTATACGTTCACTTTGCAGGAGGGCTCTGGACAGTGGGTCTGCTTGGATTCCGAGCTCGAAATGAGGGGTGCCGAAATTATTGGCACGAAAAAGCCGACCGGTCACTCTCTACTAATAGACTGTCGATTGGAGTTACCTTACGGTGAGTCCGAGTATTTATTATTGCTCTATAAAAGAAAGAAAAAGATAATTATACCTAAGGACAATACGACCGTGCTTTTATACTAGTTTAATTTTATAGTTCTTTATCACGAGATACACCCGCGCGCGCGTACACTTTTAAACGCAACAGCAACATGATCATCGTGAAATATAAAAAGTCGAACGATGTAGTTCATTCGTTGGTCGATGGTCAAACGACCTTTCCAAATGCGGTTGCCAAAAGTGTTCAACGCGAGACTTATCGCTAGGAAAAGAAATCTCGGCTGACACGCATATATCCGTTTAATTTCACGATCGTCAGACTCGGATCTAGACAGTGGAATCGAAAGGGCGTAAATGTTGAAAAAAAATCTAAGAGAGAATCGATCCATCCAAGTTTGAAAGGTAAATGGTCGTGGATTACGAAGGGATTGAACGGAATTGGTTCCCGGTAAGCCTTCTAAGATTTTTTTAATCGAAGCAGTAGCCGTCGACGAAAGATGATAAGTATTATTCGTAAAAAAAGCAAAAAGGGATTTCTAGGGAAGTGGAGAGAAACGTGCGTTACCGGTTCGTGTAGTAGTCGATCGTACGAGAGGCGGAGGAGGAGAAAACACGACTTCTCGAGGACGAACTTTTAATTGAGTACGTCTAGAAACTTGTCGAGCTTTTGGCTCGACGCCTGCCGGTGGTTCGTAGATTCCAAGCCGATTCGTACAATTCGCATGCCGCGTAGCTACGTGCTTCGAGAATTATTTCGACATCTGGTACTTTGGAAATTGGTCGAAACCGACCGAACGTTGCAGGTGAGTGGGAGAAAAGAGAGGAGTAAAAAGGAAATACCAACGAAGCTACCTCGCTCGAAGTTTCCCTCTCGGGTTCAGACGAAATGAGGATAGCGCGTTTTTGCGTTTGTGCGAGCACGCACAAAAGAGAAGAGAGAGCGCTTCGTTTCTCAATTTGGTTTCCTCTTCCTTTCAACGACGATGCAATTCTTTCTCAAGCAGACATCCGATGATACGACCGACATGCTTTTCGTACGTTTATACGAAACTAGGAGATGCATTCTAGCGTCATATCGTATAGCTGCGTTTTACATGCATTATTCATGAGCGATCGCGTATAACTGCAAACTCATCGTTTTCTCTTCCGATATCGATCGTTAATAACGTTTTGTGTAACCGCCCCAAAGGCAGACCAATTTAAACCGAAGGATTTTGAAAAACGTTTACCTATCAATCGCTAATCAATTAGTAATAATCAAATGAGGACCCTTCGTTAATGGCTTTCTCGATATTTTCAGACATATGCGTAAATGGTATTTCCTAATCTTGCCAAATTTATCTCATTAGAAGCGAGAACGAGTGTTCTTTTTCCTAAATATAATCTTTTAGAAAAAACGTTCGGTTCGAAAAAGTAATACTTTCCAAGAAGCGCGGTTAACTTTTACCTACTGGCCGGTCGTCGACACGACGATCGATATGTTATCGACCCTCTCGCTTCTCGGTTACAATCGGAGCATGTTTCCGATAATTTCGTGATAAAAATGGACAAAATTTTCTTTCTTGGGATAAAACGCCATGGATCGACGTTGAAGAAAAAATCCGGCGGGAGGCCGGATAAGAACTAGGGACAATAACGGGAATAAATATCGGAGGATCGATAAGGAGGAGGGCTAGAACGTCGACGTAGGACGGGTCGTGTAGAACGGGACGGGGCAGGATGAGACGTAGCCATTTAAAGTACGGACCGATTAGCCGAACGCGTTGACGCGAAAATTGCCCTTTATCGTGGACGATTTTTCTCGATTCCCTTATATATTTAAATCGTGCGCAAAGTCTTACGCGAGTTCCTTTTAAAGCAACGGTGCAAATTATTTTGTATCACGCGATGCTCCACTTGACCGTGTTGCGAAATGAGGGAAAAAAGGAGGCCGTTTATAATAAACCTAGGTGCAGGCTGCATCGCTCTACCCATCCCTCTAACCCTCCTCGCATTCCCTTCCTTTCCCTTTCTTTCCAACGTCACCCTCGTCTACACGTTCTTTTTCTCCTTCTCTTTTTCCTTTTCCACCTTTGTCTTTCCTACTTCTCTCTCACGACCGCGTGTACTTTTATTCCACGTATATTTCCGGTTTTCTCTACATCCGCGCCGACATGCCTGCTTTTAATGGATTTTCATCGAGCGCTCTCCATCTTATCCCAGTTTACCTTTCATTGAGCTTTTTTTAGGGCGACGTGTAAATAGAACATAGATACCTCTTAAATTATATTTTAAGACCTTGACACTCAGTCGAACGCATAATGTATTTTTTTACGCTCTTTCAATCACTTTGCCGATATATAAAAATAACATTTTTGGTTGAAATCTACTATCCAAAGGCAATGTGCTCCGAAAGAATCAATATCCTCGTAGGTACACGTGGAAAAGATTTATGACGCTCGTAGAATGGTGAGCCGGTATTTTTGAAGACACCTCGATGGATTCATAAATATAAGTCAGATTTATCGGACTGCATAGCATTACGTCGACACGGGGAACGGTTTATTTTCATGGCTATCCCTGAGCACCGCGACAAGAAAAAAGATCTTACTCCGACGGCATTTTATACATAAATCACCGTTTGCTAAATCAGAAAATTCGTAAGGAACTCTTTCTCTCTTGTTCATCTCTATTCGTCTCGGATAAGGTCTTTTATCACGGAACTACTGACTGGTAGTCGACGAGTCCCGTCGTCCCGAGGCCACCTTTCGCTCCAATATATGTACATACGGTAGGGAAGAGACAGATGTGTGAAAGGGGATAGCAAAGAGAGGAATAGAGAAGAAAACTTTGGAGATACTGTCGTTCGTCTCGTTAATCCGACTAGATCGCTAATAGATTTCTAGATTTGCGAGAGAGAAAATGCATTGCCGAAGAGGCGCCCCGTTTATTCGACCTTTAATCCGAGTTAAAAGAGTTTGTTCTCTACGAAATCAGTGATTATCTTCAAATCAATCACCGTAAAACACTTTTGGCAGCCGCGTCGACGCGAACAACACACATACATATGCCCATACGTTTACCGACGCACACGTAGACGTAGAAAAAAGAAAAGAAAAGAAAAGAAAAGAAAAGGAAAAAAACACGATCGTTAAACGGATGAGAAACGTCCGATCGTACCGTCTGATCAGTGTCTGACCAATCAGGAAAGAGCGATCGGCGAACCGGATGGAAAGCCCTGCTAACGAGCGAAACGGCAATGCAGTTGCGAGCAGCTCGGCCCATGTGTGGCTCAGGTACCCTCGTCAAAATCCGCATTGACCTTGATCAATAGGATCTCCTCCCGATTTTTGGTGGATTTAGGGGATTCCCATTGATCGCGGGAACGCCGTGCGCTAATTCGCACCTCACGTATTATTTCTTTTATCGTTCAGCGGATGCTTCGTTTTTCGTGGACTTGCGTCGAGCGCACATAGTCGAGCTTAATTACCTTATCTCGCTCTAATCCAAAAGATATGAACGCGAAGGAAATTTAACAAAATGATCGAAACGAGACGCGCTTTCACGATCCACGAGAGTATCCGCGTTGTTTGAACGTAATTAGCGATAATAACCCTCTTTTTGCTCGTCAGCCACTGCACTATAGCCTTTACATGTCGGTTTTCGTTTCTCTTTCTTTTATCCTCTCTTTATCTTTGCGCCATATTCTAAGACGATGCAATCGGAAAGATCGTGGGCGACGACGATCGATCGGTTCAACGAAAGATAGTAGGCCCGAGATTTGTCGTTTCACGGTAATTAAGAAAATGGCTTTGAACTTAATTGATTCGAATGCTTTGTTCCAATCTTTTCGTATCGTCTTGCGTCTCTTTTTTTTCCTTTCCTTCTATTCTCCGTTAAGCTAATTGTTCAATCTCTTTTGGATCAACTCGTGCGCGTTTTACGACAGTATGACGACGTAAAGTGTAAAGTCACGCTAAGAAAACTCTTTTCGGTTCTTTACGATGAATTTATCACCGTTAAAATAATTTTCTCATATGTTTTTTCCTTTCGTCGAATCGATCGATCGCCGGCGTAATTCGTGAAAACACACACACCCACACACACACACACACACACACACACAGAAAGATGAAAAAAAGAAAAAGGCATTGCATTGTTACGAGAGCACGGCACCTCTTCTAGGAATTCCGCTTTTCGTTATCTTTAGTTTGATATCTTTAGAGAAGAAAAGAAAAAAAGAACGCGTCGATCGTTCGTAAATCAATGTTAAAAGGTGAGACGTTTGACCTTTCGAGGTACTTGAGCAGTAAGCTTTATTCAGAGACTTTTGTCGTATTTTGTCCATAAAAGAGATAGAGAGGAAGCATCGGATGCGCCAACAATCAGGTTTGCTAAGAGTATCGAGGTAAAATGAAAGAAACGTTGGATGTGGTGACAAAGCGTTGCGTATCGAGAGTTTTTCTTGTCGAACGGAAAAATACGTTATCCGACATCTCTTTTATCACGCGCAAAGATATCATTGCTTTTACTTGTAATTTACGCGACAAATTTCTGTAAATCGCTATCTTCCACTTTTCTTATTGAATATCCAAACACATCGTTGATGTCCGTTTCCTCCGTTGACGACAACCTTTATCGTTATTTTCCTATTCGTTCGATTGGCCGATAATTGTTCGATACGATATATTCTTGAATTCCGTTCCGTCCTCGCCCGCTATCTCCTCTCTCTCTTCTATTTTTCTATCTCTCTTCAAGCATATATTTCCTTATTAAAGCGCACATATTCATTCACTTTCGCAGCACACCATCGCACGTGCACGCAGTGGCGCGGCGATAGCACAAGAGGGGGGATGGGCTTTGCCGCGTTAAGCGAGCGACTTTTTCTTTTTCTTTGTTCTTTGAAGGCTAATGACAATGATATCGCGTTGCAATGATGCGAGAGGGTACCTGCGGATATACATACAACCGAGCTATGGCTGCGACACTGTAATTTAAATGAACAATTGTCCATAGTCGTTTCCCTTCACCCCCACCCAACCCACCAACACCACCACCACCACCCTTCTATCTGCCTCTTCTCCTTTTCGTCTTCTTTTCTTTCGTATACGACTTTGCTTTTCAATCGGATCCATCATCGACGACCAATAGTAGTAGGCGCCGATGATGTATGATCCGTTAAATCGTCGACGTAACAAAAATGTCTTTTGCGAATTCGTTTGTTCGAATCGATCGCACCGACGTTGACGAACGTCGATGATTTTTTTCCTTCGTCGGCGAATGAATGGGGATAGTAATTACGTTAGTTAGCTTCATTCGTTTCACTTTTCAAGCATGCGAAATGCATCGTGGAGTGTGTATTTCTATTTCTATTTTCTTTATTATTTTCGTACACTTGTGTATTTATCTTACGCACCAGGAAGACGTTGAAAAATCAGTAAAGTTAATAACGAACCGATTAAAACGAAATCTAGCGAATGGTCGTACACGTTGATCGAATCTTTTCGACGGTCGATTAAACTCATCGAAGGAAAAACGTTTGTTCGAAATTGGTGTCAGGTTTCGATAAAGGAGAACGATAAAGGCTCTTCAAACTTTTTCAAAATACCAAGATCTTCGTTCTTCGAAAAGTAAAGAGAGAGAGAGAGAGAGAGAGGGAGGGAGGGAGGAAGGGAGGGAGGGAGGGAGGGAGGGAGGGAGGGAGGAGCAACGATTCAAATAGACGAAACCAATTAATCGTCTAACGCGATATACATATATATTATATAGCATATTGCTTTGATTCAATCATTTCTTTTAGCCAAATAAACGGATATATAAAAGAAGATGGTCTTGCGTTCTTCGTTGTCAGAAAGTTATTTCGTTCCATGACCGAATCTTTTGGTTCCTCGTCTGACGAGGCTGCATCAAAAAGCCGGCTATGGAATCGAAGGGAGAAACATTCTTGTAACAGGATCGATTCGCGAGAAAATTAAAAGTCTTCGCGTCGGCATTTTTCGAGACAAACGTTTCCTTTTCGTCGTTGGTCGTTTCCGATAAAATTGATCGCTTTTTTTGCGAAAGGGAAAAAGAAGAGATGCTAGAATTTTCTTATTTTTAGCATCCTTTTCGATTCGGCCAGCAGCAAGGAAATAAAAAGAGTCTGTCCGAAAAACCGAAGAAATAAATGACGACACTCTCTCAGAAAGACACGTCTCGTTGTGTCATTCGCGGATCGCAAAAATTGAACCTCGGATAAAATTCGCCTTGGGCTAGGTGGATAACGACAAAGAGACAAAGAAAAAGAAGGAAAACTTGAACGGGGGAATTCTTTCGTCTTTTGAAAGAAAGAAACTCTCTTTATCGCACACACGCTCGATCGCTCGGTCTACGTTCGTAAAAAGAGTCACTACTAGCGAGCTTCCACTCAAGCTCGCAGTTACTCGCAACGCCGTTTTTCAATATATCGACGAGCAGATGTTATATTATCGACGCGAGCAACGTTTATATATCACATTTATATCGGTCGAACGATCGTCGAATAGCAACGTCGAAAGACCAACGAGGTTAGTGCTTAGAAAATAATCTGAAAAAAAATAAAAAAAGCGGCTCGCGCGAAAAAACATCAACCGATATTCTTTCCTCCGAGTCGTGTACAATAGAAGAGTTGAAGGGGTGAGAGCGAGCGGACGTGCGCGTGCGTGATGCTTCGAGTGCAGCAGGCAGGTTTCCCTATCTCCTTAAAGAGACGTCACTATTCTCGAACGGAGGAGAAACGCGAGAAAGAGAGAGAGAGAGAGAGAGAGAAAGCTTTGGAGAGGTCATCGGAGTCGTGGGAGGGTTGAAACTCTCGTCGTCTCGCTGGAAAGTGGGGGAAAGCTCAAAGAAAAGAACTACTCGGTCTTTCTGCTTCCGAGACGACGACGACGACGACGACGACGTCGACGACGACGACGATGTCGAGAAGACGATGAAGAAAAAGACGGAGACGTCGACTTGCTCTCTCCTCCGAGGGCTTGACCCTTTTTAGGCACGACCGCAGGGAGTTCCTTATTTTAATTGCATCCGAACCAAAGTTAGAAGCGACCACCGACAGCGAACAAGCACTTTCTCTCTCTTTCTCTTTCTCTCTCTCTCTCCTTCTCTCTCTCTCTCTCTCTCTCTCTCTCTCTCTCTCTCTCTCTCTCTCTCTCTCTCCCCCCCTCTGCCTTATTGCATATGAGTGTGTATGTGAGAGTAAGAGAGACGAAGAAAAGAGAAAATAGAAACGGGAAATCGCAGAGGGAGACGATGGTACGTGTTATTCGCGGCAAGGAGTCGCCGCTTCAGGCCGGTATGCAAAATATGTGGGTCAGGGTCGAACGACGAAAATGCTCCGAGTTCTTTTCCTTCTTTCCGATCTAGCTTTTTAGATCGGTCCGTGGAATGAGATATTACTTTTTAGTTTCTCCGACGCGGACATATCGATGTTTTGTTTATCTCTTCTTTTTAAAAGTACATATTCTTATCGTTTCGTAAACGAGAAGAGAAAATGACCGAATGCAATACGCGATTACGTATGCGATATGTCCCAGGTTGAAAAGTCCATCATTCCGTGGCTTCTCTCGCAAATTATATCAAAGTACCGACGTCGAAATGGCAAATGCAACTTTCGCGTGACCGAAGCGTGTAGCTACGCCGTTAGAGCTCTATTCGTATCCTATAGATATTTTTCCTTCCGTCATTGCATACACGTATATATCACGTGTGTTATTTCCACCAATCGACTAGCCGCGTTAAATAGGTCCGAACTTGAGAGACGATATTTAAAAGAGCCCTTTTCTTTGATCTAGAATTTTAAAATAATCACACACTCGAATTCGTAATTTCGATTATCGTAAAATAATTAATTATCGTAATCTCGATCAATCTGTACGACCAGTTTCAATCGTGCGAACGATGTATTCGCGAGTTGTTATGAATTAATAACGAAAGAAAAAAAAAATCATTCGAAGAAAAAAAAAAGGAGGATGAACAACGAGAGAGGGATCGATGAACGGTCCTTCTATCGCTAGCTCATTATCTAGAAGAGTAGATATGGATTATGGTAGAGGCGTAGTGAATATCGATTACTTTACTTTTTTCTTCTTTCCTTTCGTTGTACGTACATACATATGTGTACTTATATAGAGGACGTATGTACACGACGTTTAAGACGGTGCGGATTAAAGAAATTAGATGTCGAGGCTCGCGCGATTAAACGTATCCCCAATCGATCTCTATCTTTTCGAAAGACCCGGAGAACACGGAAGCGGCCGATCTACAGAGGAAACTGGAGATGCTGAACAACATGATGGACCAGGAAGCACGGGCCGAACAGGCACGCCGACAGATATTGTACAATATAGGCCACTGTAAGTATTTCCCCGCCATTTCCCATCCAAAGATATTACATTTTAAGCGACTGCTATTCCATTCGATCGCTCTCTACGATCAGAGACTTGGCCCCGATCAATCGCTTCTCTCTTCTTCTTCTTCTTCTTCTTCTTCTTCTTCTTCTTCCTATTCTTCCTTTTTCTTTTCGACCGATTGGCTCGCGTACTTAATGTTTTCGCGTCTGAAGGATCCTTTGATTTTTTTCGCCCGGGTCACGTTTAACCCTTACTCGATCGTCGTCGTTGGGTCGTGTTACGAGTTTACTTTTAGAACCGAAAAACCCGCGCCGCCTGGGAACGGCTCGTAAAAGTTTGACGTCGATGCACTTCCAACGCGAAAAATCAATTTGCCGTTGTCAAACGATTTGTTAGTTTGCAATAATGTGCATTATCAGCTCAGTCAGTTTTGACTCTCGTTTGTCGAGTCTCGACACGACAGCCGTCGTATGAAAGCAAGTTATCGACCATGGAACTCGTGTTTAGAGTCGTCGGTAACTTACCAGTCAATGCGTCCTTCTCATCCTTTTCGTTAAAAAAGAAGAAAACGCATGGTAGAGGAGCAAAGCGTTCATCTTGATCATTACACCGTTCCGATTAACGTTTCTTCCATTTATCCGTCCGTCAGCTAACGCTTTCGTTGGCGCTCATTTGAACGTAAAGTAAATACGTACGTATTCCCGTCCTATCGTTCTCGCTTATTTCCGATCGAAGACGAGCGTTACTAAGAGACGAAAAAAAACGTCTGTTCTGTTCTTTTGCGAATCTTCGGCAAACATACCTACTTCCATCCCCCGGTGCACGGCTTCGCTCCTCGAACTCGTTCAATATCGACCAATTTCACTTGCGGAAAGTTGTAAAATTATTGCGGCCAACTGCATCACCGACAAAGTTCTAATTACACTCGTGATTCGCTTAGGAAGCAAGGGAAGCACGAAATTACGATGGAGTTTGTTCTAATTATTGATTTAACGAAAATCCAATAGCCTCATATTTTTGCGACGCTAATGGGCATCAACCCGACGGGCAATCCAACGCGTTTCTTCGAACGAACAATTAGCGTCGCTCTTCGCGTACAACGTGCCATTTATTCTCGCCGTTCTTGTCTCGCCGATTCGACCCAAGTGTCCGAGGAAAGGGATTCGCGGGATTTTACGCGCGGATCTCTTTAATAACTCCAACGAAATACGCAAGATCTTTTAAAATGGCGATACGCGACGCACAAAAAGAGATAACGGTCCTAGCGATAGAGTGACACCTTTATCGTGTCTCATTGAGCGTTCGAAGGTACACATGAAAACATCGCAATTCGATCCGCTCGAATCCGTTGAATCACGTTTGTTTCACTTTCAGCCGGTTATTCGGAGGATTCCGACTACACGTCGGACCTGAATTATCCAGTTGGTGGACAAGGGGCGAACAGCTCGGCCTCGCAGTTCCGTAGCGCGGCGAATCAATTGGCTACTCCTCAGAGGTCTCTCGAAACCTCCAGGGAAAACAGTTACGAGAGGGACGATCATCAGGTAGCCATTGATCCGATCGATCCGATACGAGTTAGAAGTCGGTAAAACCAGCCTCGATCCTTTAAATCATTTTTCATGGTTCTTTAAACGTTGCGCTAACGTGTCTATGCGACACGTATTATATAGTTGTGTACGTATAAATAATAGAATATAATATTTTTTGGCAGATTCCAACGACGGTCGGTGGACGAATAGTCGGCAGCGTTTGTTACGGCGGTGGTTATGCCAGTCAAAGTCATAGTCCGAGATACGACGAGCCATATCCCGAGGAAGGTCCACCTCAGCGATATTCCCTACAGCATTCTTCAGAATGTTCCGAGCCACTCTTCTATAATAGTAGACCGAGACATTACAAAGAATACAGGTATTTAAGCAGATGCAAAATTTAACGTGGAAAATAACAAACGAGAATTCGCAGAATACGTTATGGATCGGAATATCGATCGAACTCTACACTTTTTTTATGCCACACTACAGATTTGAAATTAAGAATATATGTGCGTGCCTAAAAAAATGTCGTCTATTATTTCTTTTCCTGATTCAGACGACGGAAGCACACATGGGATTACGAGGACAGGTACGAAACGTATAAAGTCTGAAAAAGTCGTGAGAATATTAGAGATCCCACAGAGTCTATCACACATCATCGTCTTCGTCTTCGTCTTCGTCGTCGTCGTCGTCGTCGTCGTCATACACAAGTCGTAATCGAACAAGCTCGCGTCGAATATTATACACCTCGTTTCATCACGATTCATTATCACGGTTCATACTAAGTTCGTGCCTCGTAGACTCGATTAGTTCGCACCTGCGATCGTTTATTTTGCTTTTACCACGCGACCGATGGCTCGGCCCCACTTAACGTTTCCTTCAACGTAAAGTAAGATCGAGCTACGGCGAAAGAATTTGCATGCACGTATTGCGCGCGCGCGCGCATAGATCACACCACATCCTTTTCGACATCCGTCCATCACGATCTACTTACCTATCGCTCGTATTCGAGCGAGTCTATCCTTTGTATTTGGAAAACGTCGGAATTTAAAAAGTTGATACGTTATTTCAGTCAAGATGGTTGGTACAGCGAGGGCTACGATTATCACGGTACGCGGCTCGACGATACGAGAATTTACAGCGACACCGAGTACTACCCAAGTTCAACGACGACTACGTCGCGAAGAAGAGGTAAACGATCCAACAATCGAAAGGAATCACAATGACTCTTGCGTTAAAATCAAATTCTATGCAGCTCACAGACGGCCGTCCTTGGAAAGACAGATGACCCTCTACGACGAGCATTCGTACTTCACCGATGGCTATAGCAGCGACGGTAGAACGAGCAAGATGAACGCCACTTATCCGGAATGTCAAACGGACATAAGGTATAACGAGTATTACGACGCTATAACCGGATTAGATTATCAAGACGAAAGGTGAGCCATTGTCATTATCCAATGATAAATAAGTTCTCTCTCGTCTTTTTCTCTCTTCTTATCGTTCCTCGGTCGTTTTAGGTATGGTCAGGACGACGAGGACAGACAATGGGACAGCGGAGGGAAATGGTATTCGGGTACGAGCACTTATTACGAGAACAAACGAAATAGGAAAACGCTTCCGCAAAGGCCCGCATCGAGTATCGGTATTCATCGACCCGATTACAGGCCGACGGTCATCAGGCAACGTAGTTACGAGTCGGAGGAATTGGACTACAGGTATGGACTACTAATATGGCCAGGATAAAGTATATCCTCGTCCGCCGCGTCTTAATACTGATACATTTTTTCGTTCCCTTTCCGATAGCGGTCACGGTCGTCGTAGAAAAGCAATTCAGCCGCAGCAACGTCCAATCTCTCGCCAGGAAGGAACCGGCAAGAAGTTACCTCCGACACCGACCAAACCGAGCAACGTCGTCGTTAACCGTAAACTCGCCTCTCTACCTGCTACGCCGAGCAGGCAACTGCCAAAGACTAGAACGCCCTCCGAGGAGAGCTATTACAAGTCTGACTACAACGAGGACTATAATTACGCTTATCGCAGTCAGGATAATTTGCCGCAAGACAACTCTTACCCCGCGAACCTGTACGCCACGCACCAGGATTCTCTCGATCAGGCGCCGCCGCACATTTCTGGCAAGAATCGTTATACCGACGTTAGCCAGGACAATCAATATGCTAGCACTTACGTGGGCCAGCTCGACGATACGTACGCGTATCGGCAAGATTCGCAGACGCAAGACGCCTACGATCAATCCTATGTGCAAAACTCGTACAAGGACGAGTATCGGCAATCGTACGTGCAAGACAAGAATGTAGATATTTATCAGAAAACGTACGAGGACACGACGTATCCTAATGCGAGCCAAGCGAACGACCAATACACCGTTCTACCTAACGATCAGTATACGAATATTTCGAACGATCGGTACGACAAGGGCCAGGACATGATAATTGAGAACAATTATCAAGTTGAGAATTATGATCGGAACAACGTAGAATATCAAGAAACCTATAATCAGGAGGATAGTTATCAAAAACAGTACGATGGTTACGTACCTTCGACCGTCTACGATCAGAATAACGTGTCGAATGCATACAATCAATATCAGCAATACGATTCCGAGTACAATATCAGTACGTCTAACGATTATCAAAATACTTATCAAGATAATACGTACAATGAAGTGCCTGTTACGACTCAAGATAATTATCAGGATGCTTATATTAAGCAACAGCAAGGCGATTATACGAATTACGAGGTCCCTTATACGAAAGAGGAGACCGTACCGACGACGTATCAAAATGATTATCAAAATCGATATGAAAATTATCAGGAGGAGCAATACGACGAATCCGTATATCCGGATTCTTATCAAGAATCCTATCAGGAATCTTATCAGGATTCTTACGAGGAACGTTACAAGGATGGACCAGTCGCTATTACGGAAAGGAGACAAAGCGAAGTGCCGGAACTTTCCGTTACCACGCCGAAGGGCCAAACAAAAACGAACGGTTATCAGTCTAGCGAGTCGGAATACTTGTACAATCAGGAAAACGAGCAAGTATCGCAGATAGGTGCGTCTAGGAGAAAGAAGCTCGGTAAGCGCGAGCCCAGTCCACTTTTGCAACAAAACACGGACTCGCTGGAATCGAGGGACGACGAATTAAAGGATTCCTTCGAAACGGCCGTGAGCTCCGTCGAGAGTAGTCAACCTAGGAAAGCTTATAGCGAGTACTCGACCGCGGGTGACTCTAGTCCTGCCGCGGCCACATTGGTCGACTCGCCTCAGAGTACGACGCAGCCACTTACCAGTATGGTAAATCACGTAGCGAGTATGGATAATCACGTTAGTAGTAGCAGCATCATCACGGTTACGGCGACGGTTCATTCTACGTCCGCTGCGACAAATGGCAAACGATTAGCTCGAACGGAATCGTATCTGGAAGAAGCGATCGAGGACGAGGAGTATCCCGAAATCATTCCGACGGAGCCACAGAGAAAGGATTCCCAATTGTCCCATCAGAGTCAGCTCAGTCAACATTCGAGTCAACATTCGAGTCAAAAGCCCAAACTGACGAGAGGCGATTCTTACGCCTCCGATCATTTCCCCGATGAGTCGTACAGTAGAAGAGGATCTTACGCTCAGCCTACCAGAAAGGAATCCGTATCTTCCGTCACGCAGGAGCCGCCTTTCAAGCCGCCTCTAACGAGAACCGATTCGTATCAGAATAGAGGGACCGGTTACGCGCAAAATTTCAGCGCTCCTCAGCCAATAACAAGAGCCGAGAGTTATCAGAGAGGTTACTTCAAGGATCAGGAGACGATTGACGAGAGCGAGATTACGCTGAGCAATCAGGTCAACGGAGAGTACAAAATGAGGGACGAAACTCTCGACAGGTAAATATCGTGGTTTCAATTGTGATTTCATCCTTTACTTCGATTTTCATCCTTGCGAATTGTCTCATAGGTACGAACGCGGAGAGGAAGCAATGATTCGTAGCTCACGAGAGGACTCGTTGGCCGATGCGTACAAGACGTCTTCACCACCGTTGTCGCATATCGACAGTCCACGCGGTTAGTAGTTCACTTTTATTATTCCTATTCGTAACCGGTCAATCCAGGTACGAGAAAGATGCCTATAGAAAGCCGATATTATTCTAGGGAGTATAACGAAGCAAGCGTCATTGGAGGAGAGCGTTCAAATGGATACGCCACCGCGAAGTCCACCGGAACCACCGCCCGACGAGGAACTTTTGGAGATGGTCGGTGCCGTGCCGGTTCCAACGCAACTTAAGGAACGGCCGGAGATAAAGATGACACCACGGCAACGTTGGCACTGGGCCTATAACAAGATCATCATGCAATTGAACGTGAGTATTTATTCCGCCCTACGCGATCGCACACCTCTGACCTTCGACAAACTTTTCCCTATAAATAATTTGCCCGTGAAGATTCCTGTTTAAAAGGCACCACCGTTAACGCTCGAATTACTCGTCAAAGCTAACGTTATGCCGATAATACGCGAACAATTATCGAGTTATTTTAAAAAGAATCGAACAAAAGTTCTTCTTCCGGTCTTCCTGGTAAGAAGCCAAAAACGAACGCATCTCGAACGTTTACTCCTGCCTGATATTAATTGTATTCGAAAGACGTATCTTGGGAAAATACTTTCGCTCTCGCTGAAACGTCACGGGTACATCGACCTCCCTGTTCGACCTTACAAAAGAGATGCGTCGCTCGATACCGCCACCGTGCCCGCATCTCTGATAGTCCTTCGAGAACACAAAAGTGGCCTTGCCGATTGTGTTACCTTTGGGCAACACCCATCGATTTGTCACGGTAGCTCGCTGGTAGAATGGCACATCCTCTTCTCCCTCTCACTATCTACGATTTATCGTTCGTGTACCTTTTCGTTCAAGGATGGAAGCTCGCATCACGACTATTACGACCTCTTACCGGAGCGAGTCACGACGAATTGCTTGGTTCGCGGTGCAACTATCGATCTATCGGTCGCACGAACGAACGAGCTTTTGCACCGTTCGAACTTATAATACGTCATAATCCGTCTTAATTAATCTCTAACGATTTCTTTCGCAAACGCCAATACCAATTCTCTTTTATCCCATTGCCCGTTTAAAAGCGACCTTGAAGCTTTTATCGTATAGGACTGATTTTCGTTACTCGCACGGCGAATGAATAAAAAGCGAACGAAGCGTGAAAAGGTCGAAGTCGTGTTCGCGTTTATCGCAAAAAAGGGAGATATACGGAGAAGAGGAAGGTTCGAGTCGCGTCGTCACCTTGAAAATCTAGCGCTCGTCGAAGTCGCAGCTGTGAATTAACGTTGGCTTACACGAAACTTCCATTAACGCAAACGTGTCGCCCAATTCGCCTCTTTCAATCGTATCAACCAAATCGTGTCGCCCAATCGTGGTTTCCCGAGTACGCACCTGCTGCACTCTTGGTTGCCACGATAGACGATTGTACGTTTGAGAAACGTTATTGTGTGCGAGAGAAAATGTAAATGAGCGAATTCGGGGATAGGGGCCGGAAGGGACGAAATAGATTAAGCTTAAGCCGCGTCGCGCACCAAAGAGGACAACCACGAATTCGGTTTGTACGTTCGTTCGTTGCAAAATGGTCGAAATAGTACCGGGAAGGCAATATTCTGGAATAATTACAATAACCGGAAATTTTTCGCAACTGAATTCCGCCGGATCGCCCTGAAATATGCGATTTCGAAATAAATATATCCTCTAATTCTCCTTCTCCTCCCCCATCCTTCTCCTTCTTCGCTATCATAATTATAGTTTTTATATCGGTTTTCAGTGGTCGATCGTTTAATCAAGCTCCCCCCTCCCGCCATCCTCCCCCTTGAGATAAGCGATAACCCATTCGTTACGATCGTCGTAGCGAGACCTATTACGATCAAAAAAAAAATTCTCATTACCGACTTAACGTTATTAATACAAATTGTTGAGAAAGAGCGTACGGTGTTATCGTTATATGTCGTTAAACGACGAAATTTATAAATCCCATCACACGCTTACCTACGATATTTCCCTTTCATAACTATGATATGGGATTTCATTGAATGATTCATTGACAAATATACGATAAGCTTCTCTGGTGCTATTCATTAATTAATTCTTGACTTTTCTCGCTTTTGCATCAGCATAGATCTTTGTGCGTTCCTGAGTAATCCAGGCGCTTCTCATTCTTTCCATCGTATTTTTATTATTCGCGCAAAAACGGCCGTTCGTATGCTCGACCGTGTCTCGTTTTGCATTTTATTCGAATTCTCGGAAGGCTCGTTCGTCGACCTCTTCTCTCTTTTCAAATTCCATCGGGAAAATGATCTACGTTCGTTCACGATGACCCATCATTTTTTTCTTTTTTTTCCTTCGTGCTTGAGACAATACGAAAAATATAAGCTGTAGAGAAAAATGGTCGACTGAACTAACGTATTTTCCCAAGTTGATTATGCCAACGTACTTTTTGATTTTTTTATTTAACTGCAATTTTTTCTTCAAAAATTCTTTCATTGAAACGCATCCTCTTGGTCTCTTTTGCATCCAAATTCTACATTTTTCTTTGGTTTCGCGATAAAAAAACCTCGTGGGAGTATAATCTATGTAGGGCAAACTTCCTGTCCGTATCATGCGTAATCGGAAACCCGTATGACGATTGCGATTGCGAGCAGCGATGACGACGACGACGACGACGACGACGACGACGACGACGACGACGACGACGACGACGACGACGAGTACGTAGCGACAACAAGCGATACCACCTTCGCTGCAAGGTCTTCGCTTACCGCCATTCGGTTATCACGGCTAGCTCGTTTGCCGTTTAGAGCAAAGCAAATCCGATTTTCCTCTCAGTATCGAATCGTTTCTTCGTCTGTCGAGTTCGCAAAGCAAAACAACCGTCGATTCGTTTTAATTATACTTACCGCTTCGCTTTTCCTCGTACTTGATCCTTCGACTTGGTCAAGCACGAAAGGAGGCTAGGCGTTTCTATCGATCGTTATTAGGCTTTTATTAGACGGAAGTGTCGTCGACGGTCTGCAAAGAGTATATCCTCGCAGGGGGTCGTGTTAACTTAAGTGAAAATACCACCGAGAGGTCCGTCACAGGCTCCGTATAACACCCTTCTTTACCATTACGAGGCGATCTCCTAAGCCCGCACGCCGATCTATCAGCCTCATCGAGTCTCATCGAAGTTGCCGACCAAGAAGGATCTCCTTATGGGCTCGCATCGAGGTTTATTCCTTTATACTGAGAAATCCGTGCGCAACGTCTACGAGGCAACAAGTTGGCGTGGCTGAGAACGTTAACCAGGAAAGCCGGAAACGTTGAGTTTTAGAAACGCTTCTCTCTTTCTAAAGAAACTAAAGTATCGGCCTTAAAGATGTCGCTCGAAGAAACGTTCTTAGGAAAGGGACGTGTAAATGGAAGGAAGGTAAAGAGAACGTTTTCTTGAAAAGAGAGCTTCGTCGAATCGAAAGAGGCAAAGACTTTGAGCTGCTGTTATCAAAAAGAATCTCTTTGGTTGAATTTCTAGTCGTTTGTTTTTTATTATACAACCGAAGTAAGTTCTTCCGGTTTCTTCATTGGGAGCACGATAACGACCGAGCGGAAGGTCCGCAAACCGGATGGCGCGTTATCGTTCCAATTTAACGCTTAAACGAGAGTTCTCTTTCCTGTTTTCGAGTCTCGAGCAGAATTATAATATTTCTCGAAGTTATACGAAGACACGGAACTCTTCTTATTGAGAAGAAGAAAGGTAAAAAAGGTCGGTGAAAATGGAGACTCGCGAAAAGTCGACCGAGTGGGCATTGCTCTTTCCATTGAAGGCGGGTCTATTCGCCATGAAGTCTTCCTTATCCTCCAAGAGCGTGAATCGTGAGAAAGAAAAAATTGCAAAAGAAAAAGCGACTTTGCCCAGAGCCAGGATTCGTCGTGGATCGTCCCTCTCAGATTTGGACAAACTTCAGAACAAGTCGATCTTACCGGACGTCGTTAGATCGATCGAAAAGTGTTCCGAGTCTCTTCCTCACTCCCCGGCTCTCTCGAGAACGAATCTTCAGCTGTGTACCAGTCAGGTCAGAGGTAGCATAGGTGATCTGATGAATCTGAAGAAGTACGGTGGTTCCAATTGGAGCGTTAGAAGCGAGAGTCTCGTCGCCAAAGCGGTACCGCTTAGCACGGTTACGCTCAGGCATAGTCCTCGGATCGAGAAGGATGCAAACGACCTCGAGGATGAACTTGTAGACGATTTTCAATTGAACGGAAAAACGCTTACATGCGCCCAAAGGACTCAACGGCTTAGCAGGCTCATCAAGAAGCAACGTCGAATGATGGTCTTTAGTCCTAACGCCATCAAGAGGGTGATCGTAAGTTTCGAAGGATTAGATTTCTAACGCGTACCATTCGCTGCCCGTCGATTATATTTGGACTTACCAATTTGTCCGTTAAATCGTTCCACAATGGCTTTCTTCCTTCTGCGTTACTGCAGCTAGGATAATATAACGCCTCTCGTAAAGATCGATTTAAGATCTAATGAAATATTGCGCCGAGCTAATGATATATAAGAATACGCATTTACGTAATGGGCCTTTTCTAGGAAGTCGCTTGACATTTCTACCAAAGTTTATACGTTCGGCTCTTTTATCGAGGCAGGAAAATCTCTCGGTTTAACCGATTAATCTTGTAAGATTAAAAAGCCCACACGTCGATTTTATCCTCGCTGCCTATATTTCGCTCTCTTTCTCTAACCATTCCGAATAAATTGCGGATCTACGTACTGGTAACGTCCACTGGTTGTCGTAAAAATCAAGCGTTTTGAGAAAAATATAATAATCCAAGATAAACAGGGGAAAAAAAAAAAAATAAGACAAGCCTTAACATATTTTCCAATTACGATAACCAGCCTCGAGCGATATTTCGAAATAATCTAATCTCGGTGTTACAGGAAGGACACATTACGTATCTATTCGGACTAGACATTCGTGTTAAAGATAAGCGTGAAAATTCATGGAAATTTAATCATTTCAAATGTCAACTACATTACTTGGACGAGCATTCCTCTTGGTTGGCAACATTCGTTTTATAATCGACTTTCCCTCGTTCTTACGCTCCAATTTTTCAATTATTTTCTTCCCGATCGAACCGATATTTGCACGTTTAAGTACGTGGACATGATACTACTGTATTGTATCGATTTTCTAATTTTCTCACGAGTTATTGCAAAGTTGAAATTCGTCGGGAAACTAGTCGGATATATCTTACAGCAGTGTGCTTAACGAGACAAGAATAGTATCATCGACTGTCGTCTAACTAGAGCCGACGAAATGCCGAAAGACAAGCCGGACTATAAGGTATTATAGACGTTTGCTGTTTGCAACATCTCGTTAAACTAGAAATACACTGTATAGTTGTGGCAGTAGACACTTACCGAACTTGAAATATTCATGGTACATTCAGCTAGCTTGCTGACTATCGTATAAGAGGTTAGCAGTGTCCTAGTCCATCAACGTCTTCCATTGTCTTTCAACGGTATTATCGTTGTCTCTCTTATAACTCCGTTTTCCGAAACAATGTTCCTTGGAAGCTCTCTCGAATGCTTTCCTTAGGAGGAAGCTTTTTACGGAGAAAATGCTAACTTTGTCCATACGAGAAATTCGAACGAGCTTATCGCGCTCCTCTCTACGTATGTATATATGTTGCTGAAAGTTGGAAAAAGGAAAGAAAGTAAAGTTAAACTTTTTTATTTTGCCCACTCTTGATATTTTTTGATTCCTGAAAGATTTTCGAACGTATCTCTCGAAGTGGTTCCTTCTTCTTCTTCTTCTTCTTCTTCTTCTTCTTCTTCTTCTTCTTCTTCTTCTTCTTCTTCTTCTTCTTTTTCTTCTTCTTCTTCTTTGGAAGATGAAAAGTGATCGAGTATATCGTTCGCGTGTGTTGTAAAAGAAAAAGTGTAAGAAAGTTGGAGAGAAAGATAGAGTTGTTCGAATCGTACGAAGCCTCCTATCGAGTCTTGTAAGTACGTGATTCATAAATGATTCGTCGGATGCTTCTCGGCTTGCGAAAGGTCGATTCTCTTTCTCTCTCTCTCTCTCTCTCTCTTTCTCTCTAGAATTCACCGTCGATTTAACCTTCAGCGAAAAGTGGCACGTAAGCACATTCTTCTTCTTCTCATACTATATTAATAATACAAAATTTGGTTTACGCACGATTTCTCGTAAATCTTGAAGAGATATTATTAAGTTGATCGTCGTATAAAGTTCTTACTCTCGTCGAAAGATTTATAACGGTATGACGATTTTCTCGTAGCTTTCTCCTCGAAGCTCTATATATATTTTTTTGGTAGGACCAACTCGTTCTTTTCTTTCATTTCCACTTTCCGTTTAGAGTTCCGCTCGAAGCGCCGTGATTGTTCGTATTTAAATTCCTCCTCGATCGTAAAATGAAAGCTGGAAAAGAAAAAAGAGAGAAAAAGTCAGTGTGCCAAGAAAATGCCACTAGAATTATATTCTTCCGAATGCAAGTTCTTTGGCGAAAAATTCGCTACGTTATTATAGCTGTACCTGCTACAGGATGCTGTTAAAAATTTGCATATTTTTTTGTAGGATCGTTTCACCCTGCTTCTCATCATTTTTCATACCCATTTTAGAAGATGAAAACTATAGAAAATATTTGTTCTTTTTTACTTCTTGCTCAACGAGTCTATTATATGTATTCCGATACTTCATAGTGACATAATTCATAAATTTCAAAAAAAAAAAAGAAAAAAAAAAAAGAGGAAAAAAACTTTGATGCGTTAGATCCAGAGAAGATATTATTTTATTCCAACGAGCCGGTTGAGTTTATGTTATCGTATAAAGTGTTATATCTACTATAAGAGATAGGTACTCTGTAAAATATCCATGGAATAGGATACATAGGTTTTCCCCGAAGAACATATCGGTTTTCATGGGACGAAAGGAATCGTACTTTATTTTTGGCTCGCACCGTACTTTCCTACAAACATTTTGCTCTCCTTCGAGCTGTGATTTATCACGGCGAAGCTGGTTGCAAGTAAACGCAAATACGGGTGGCGAGTAAAGGAAGATACGGGCAGCGTGAAATATAACAAGAAAGATTCGACCAACAAACCCATCTCTTTTTTCTAGCCGCACCCATTTCTGGTCTTTTTTATAGTAGGTACTTTTTCGAGACCTTCGTACCTATGTCCCGTCAAGCTTTCGCACTTTAACCATTTCCATGTTTCGAAAAGAAAAGGAACAACGTTGATTTATCTCCGGAGAAGGATTTCCTGCATAGCCGAAGAGAAAATGTTCTATCCTGAAAAGTTTTGTCCATTGGCGATAAACGCGTAGAAACGAGCGTCGGGCGACGATACCAAATATTTTAATAGCTTTTCAACTTTATGACCTTTACGATTGTATTCAAAAATGGTCTCGACGACGTATCGATGGAGAATCGAATGTACTTTGCGGTTAACCAAAAGCTCTTTTTTTGCTCTTTTTCTTTTTCATTGCAATCCCTCGAGTCCTCGTTAATATTCTCGCCATTCATTAAAGCCATTCATTAATGGGCTTCTCGTATTTTCTTCGAAAATACGACTTGTGCAACTTCACGCGAGAATTTGATTAAACTTTATCAATTTTAATCAGACACAGGGCGATTCCCTTCTTTGATTCTCGCTCAGTTTATATCTATCGTCGAGGTAGGTTGGCTCTCGAGGTGAAAAATAAAAACTACCGTTCCCATGAAAACGCGCGCTCTCATTTATTTTCTTTCTCTCGAATTAAAAGAAAATTTTCTCGTAATAATTCTTTGGAATTTCGAGAAAAGGATAGAGAAATTAATTCCTCGTTGGCTAGGTTGCAACGAGTAGCTACCAACACCGTTTACGACCGATTATACATGCTCGGCATTATAACGTACGCGCATTTTTCGCTTTGCAACACCAGCGAAACGTTCTTTTTACTGCGTTTCTACTCGCTTTAGCGCGATTAAAAGCGTCGAGAAAAACGACGACGAAACGCTACTTTCAGTTTCGTAAATACAAGAAAGAAGAAGAAAAAAAACGTCAAAGCGACGTTTCTCGCGCGTTCCTTTTTCGAATTTTACATGTAATTAACGCTTGCCATCTAGCAACGTGCGAAAAGACGATTGAAAAAGGAAGAAAGTATTTATATTGCGCATTTTCTTCATTTCTTGCGTCAAGGATATTATATGAAATTGCAAGAGCGCGTAAAAAGTTTTGTACGCATAAAAGCAGAAATAGCAAAAAATAGAGTTGAAAATCTGTAATAGAGGGAGAAGAGACGCGATAGCTCCGAAGATGCTTTCCAGGGACTCGGATTTCCCCATTGTCTCCTATCTTAGTTCTCATTGCGTTTCCAGATACTCGGTATTCCCGTAGATATCTCCGTGGGCTTTCTTCTCTTTTCACGATTCAGCCCTGAGGAGTTAAAGCGCAACTAGGCGAAACCCAGAGGCGTTTCTCGTCTACCAGAGATTATGCGAGGTTGGAACGAAGCCAATCGGTACGTTCGGCCGTTCTAACTGCGAGGAGTACATAAGGAAATTCATTTCGCTTACGACCGTTTCCTTCTCCTCCAACTTTCTCGTCGTAACGCACGGACATTGTCTTCCTTCTCTGCGCGCTACGAAAATTCCTTTTCGCATCGAGCGACCGTTTTGAGCGTTAACGAGCAACACAGCGCAAACGGTTTCTAATTAACAATAATCGTTCGTTTGGCGGGAAAGTATCCCGCTAAAAAGACGCTGAACCCAAACGACGTTTCAGGCGAGAACGACGCGCGGTCTCTAACCTTCTATTTGCTATTATTTTTATTATTTTCCTCTCTTTGTTCGTGCAGTTTACCCTTACGACCACGTCGATAAGATTAGAAATCGCTGAGTCGTTTTACCCGCGTTTCCACTTTTATGTCAAGGCGATCACGATAATCGTAAATTTCATCGCGGAACATTTAACGGGGCAGTAACTGTCGTATTTTCAAGAGAAACGAAGAACGTTTAAAGATTTCGCGAGGGATGTGGCAACGCGCCGATGAAAGATCTCGCTAATGGAATAAAACTGCTGTCTCTGTTTCTCTCGTTCTTTCTCTCCTGGCATTGTCTGCTGATGCTCCGTTCGCAGTACCGTCCGGTACTGCTTCGGCTCACGCTCTTGCAGACATTTTTGGCGTCACACTCAAGACTCATATTTATTCATGAGAAACGACGAAATAATTAAAGTCTCCAGCAGGCTTTTCTCTCGGCCGTCTCACTTCTCATTCTCGCTCACACTCTACCGCATTTACCGGCGCGTATTGTTGCACGCATGGCAGCACGTTTGAACGCGACTAATTGCAAATAATAGCCGCAGCCAGGTTCTTCCTATCCATTCTACTCCTTCTCGTTCAACGCGCTCTCATTTTCTCCGAAGTTACTGCGCGAGCGAGCCCCGTTGTTCTTGGCCTCCTTTACTCGCCACTACTCTCCTCGCATTTTACAGCAATTTTCCTTTTACTTCGAACAGACGTTTGCGAACGATGCCTTTAACCTCTCCATCGAATTCAATGAAAACTAGTATCCTAGACGAATGCCTAATTACGTTAAATCTTATCTCAATATTTTGTCTTCTTTGTTTCAGGTGAGTACACACTCGTTCGTCGACTCTCCTTATTCTTTTTTTTTTCTTTTTTCTTTTTGCGCGCGCACATCGCAACTGCCGGCGTACGAGAACGTTAACAGCAGGTGAGTCTTATCGTTTATTTTCAATGCGCACGATGCTTCGTTTCTTAATTATAATTACATGGATAGAGATAGAATACAATATATTCGACTACGTCGAGCAAAGTTTAGCCGCCACGCGATATGCCATTCAACATGCGACCTTTGGCGATCGTAGGTAGGATATCAAAATTAAGATAGGCACGTCGCCCTGCTCTTAGTCATCACGAACGAGCGTGACGGAAAACAAAGCTTGACTCGAAATGTTTACGCGCTTTAACTCGTAATGTTTTACTCATTGTATGTACTTACGTTGACTGGATACATACATATGTACATAGATTTAAGAGAATCGTAACGTAAGATTAGTAAGTAAGATATTCATTTATTTGACTTCTTGTTTATTTCATGCGTCAACAGAAAAAAAGAAAACTGTAAATGGCATTAATTCTTGTTTTTCTTTTTCACGAACCAAAAAACCAAGAAAGAAGAAGGACGTAAGAACGTGGGATATTTCATGAACAGCTAGAAACCGAGCTGTTTCATTTCCCCGTTTACCTACATAATTACCTGTATAAACCCTGACGTAACCCTGAAACAATGGCAGTCAAACGGCTTCAAAAGGGCTAACGACTAGCGATTTACATTATTTTACTCGCTTGTCGCTGTATTCTCGCTGCTAAATCGCCGTTTAATCGTGACCGCCTCGATTTACCCTCTCTCCCCACCCCACCCGTTACGAATACCAAATACACGATTCGCATACCACGCACAACCAGTATGTATTTGGGTCGGCTTCGTCACGATTCCTCCCTCATCTTCCAACGACGATATATTTTCTCTTTTACCGCCTTTTATAGTCTCGATCTGAAACGAACAACTTCCGGTCGATCTACGATCTCTTCCCTAAAGCATCGAAGAATTTCGTATCGTATCGAGTCTAACTCGCATCAGGGAAATCCAATTTCCGTTGTATCTTGTCGCGCTTACAGCTACGCTTCCGTTTTCGAATGCAAAATTGACATATATACCTACGGACGAGGCATATATCTACAAGCACGCATACGTGTCGTTGATTACGTGTCAATGATTCTCGTCGTCGTTGTTTCATTTTCAAATTGATAATACATGGACGTGCGAGATTAATTGAGAGTAATTTAGGGTCGAGCCCTTAATGAATAAATAATGTAAGAGGGTTTACGCAACGATAGTCGTCGCATCGAGAATCGAGCGAAAAGCGACGAAAAAATGTAATAGTTATCGTCCGTCCAATCGAACGCTACTCCTTCGCGAGCCGAACACACGTGGCTTTCGAAATTAACGATCCACGATGTATTTCCTCGTTGCTTGGTCGATAATCGCTATTCGTTGGGTTAATTCGTGGTCATCAATCTTTCGTTATCGTATACGTACACTCGTAGAGTACGCGTGTACGTATTCTTACACGAGATTTTCCTTCGCGTCGCGGAAAGAACAAATACATCGGGTCGTGAGTTTGCCCTTTCGAGAGATCGTTCGAATCGGACGAATCGAATTGGAAAACGAGATGTGTTTCGAAACTCTCCAATTTCGGTAAATGAGTTTCTTCAAACTCGCAAGTTTCGAGGGTTGGAAAATTTGATTGAGGCAATCTTTGAAAATTGATTTTTCACACCTTGTCTTCGCTTCAGTACAAAATAGTCGTCGATTAATCCCAACGACGTATTATCGTTCGCCGAGAGATCCTAACAATAAATCGTCGAAAGATATTCTTTCGATTTTTTTTTAACCAAATTCTTGTCGATTAAGCGCGCACCCGATAGAGTTTCGATCGGACCACGCAAAAGAAATTTTCAAGACCGCTAAGCTTCTCCCTCTAATTCGAGCGATGTTTTTTCGATGTTTCACGCTTCGTCGACGAATCGGAACCATTTTAAAGCGGAGACAATAGACGCACGAACGATGATAATCGAATCCAACGGAAATTCGAACAGAACTGATTCGTATTTTACATAAATGATACGATCGAAGAACCATCATAGACTGAAAATTCATTCGAAGACGTTCCATTTCGAAATAGTACGGCATTAACGAACAATTAGTAACCTAAGTAGTTGGATACTTGATCCCCTATCATACCGGGTAGTACCAAATTACGTTTAGCGTTGTATCTTTTTTTCTTTATACATTTATTTATCTATCTATCTTTATTTTCGCCGGCCGACCCTCTCAGCGAGGTCATTTTTCTTCTTTTTTTTTTTTTTTTTTTACTCGATATTAATATTAATGCATCTACCGGGGAAAGGGCAGATTAAAGCGGAGACGTCCGACGTCTGCGTTTCACCGTCTGATGAATCCTTCGTCCTAACGCGACGCGAACGAAAAGCCATGCAAATTTTCGATTTCCATTCCGTTCGACGTTCGAGCTTAATTGCCGACGTTAATGGCCGGGGGTGATTGTGTAGTTTTCATAATTCGATTTCATTTCAAATTGACTTGGAAAGGTGAGAAAAATTCTTCCTTACTTTCTTTCTTATTTTCTTCGAAAGGTCGAATCTCTCGATGAGGCTCGAGGGATGTCTATCGAGGAGCGCCGCTTTAGAAGAAGGCTTTAAACGAGAAAGTCCACGGCCTGGAAGGCCTCACGAAAAGGAAGCGAAAAAGATTATTTTCTCCTTTTTTAAGCGATCCACGTCATCGTACGCCCCTTTTTTTCCAAGCTGACGTCTCATATATCGCCGGTGTCGAGGCGAGTCCGCTATGACAAGTGGAAGTAACTTTGTCGGCTTTCGCGCTCATGACAGAGTGACGAGATTAGTTTCACAGGAACATAAGGTATGCCATGACGGTCCGTTGAATCCCAAGGGATTCAAAGATTCCGACGAAAGGAAGGGAAGAAGAAGCATGTCAAAATAGAAAAAAAAGAAGAAAGAGTAAAAACTTGTGTCTAGGTGTTATCATTCTTACGTCTTTCTCTTCTCCTTCTCTCTCTTCTCCTTCTCTCTCTTCTTCTTCTTTTCACGTGCATTAATACTCGAGATGATTAATTCAGGTTGCTGTTCTAGCGATACGATTTGTGTTTTTATTCATTCAAACGATTTCTTTCTTATACAGTACCTTTGAAAGCCTCCTCTCTTAAGCAATTCAACAGAATTCGAAGAAGATGAGGAAAAATTGAAAAAGATTCGTAGGATCGTTTTGCTTGATCATCGTTTCGAAGGAAACGGTGAATGAGGAAAATTCCAGAATTGTTCCAAACTAGAGAAGCGGTCAGTCGGTATAAGGATTTCGTATACGCGAACGACAATGAAGAGAATTATTGGTTTTCCCTGTTGGAACTTTCTGTCAAACTTCTGAGATACGATGTATGTAAAGTAACGATGAAGACGCGAGACGATGCAATCAAGTCTTGATTTTCGAGAGAAATATTTGAAAAACGATTAACCCGACGAAAGAAGAAAAAGCGCGATATTGGAGGTTCACTTTTTTTGGATTCATAACTCCTTCGATCGTTCCTTGTTCGCCGATATGCCGGTATATCGTTCCTTTTATGTTACATCTCTTTTCTACTCGTATATAGAGAACATTCGGCCCTGAAAAAGTTCTTCTCTCGAGAAAGGACGTGCCAATCTGCCGCTGTATGGCCGTGCGAATGTAACCAAGCGAAACGATACTGCGTTTTCTTCAAACGAATTCATAGAAACGTCTTTCCGATAAAAACCTTTGACCGAGAATATCGACGAAATTCTTTCATTTCATATTATACTTTCGTCTTTGACAATAACGATACGATTTGTTCGATTAAACGTGCACTTGTGCGCAACGCTTATTAAATACACCGTTTTTGCCGTTTTTCTCCTTGGATAATTATCTCTTATAATATCTTTAGCTACTTTGAATTTATTTATGTTGATAAAAATAATACATTATCATTCGAAGGAAGTACGAGGAATAGGTATCAAAATTGCGCTTATTCTCGATAGCAGTCAAAGAAGCAAAGAGAAGAAGAGTCTAGTATTATCGATCTTTTCGTCGAAGGAACGCGGCCGTGCTTTAAATTTTACACGTTCTCGCGCTCGTACACTCGTTCGTCGCTTTTCCATTGTCCTCCTCCTATTCCTCCGCGAGTACTCGTGTCTTCGCTCTCTCTCTCTCTCTCTCTCTCTCTCTCTCTCTCTCTCTCTCTCTCTCTCTCTCTCTCTCTCTATCCATCCACCCATCCATCTATCTCGCGTCTCTGCTTCCCCTTCCATTGATCCGTCCTCTTTCACTATATTCTTTCGTACTCCTTTCCGCACGTCTCACTTTCAACGAGGGCGAGAGATACTCTTCTTTCAAACGCTTTTAAGTGCTTTCCGTTGTAGGTCGGAATTCCCGAAAGTGTCTAGCCTAACGTATCTACGTAGTTACATATGTGTATTGTCGCGTCCTTCAAGATTTTGATCCTTGCATAGGGTTGAAACCGTATACCGAACCGAATGTAACTTTTACTTAAGATAAAAGGCGAGAAGCATCTCAGTTCTTCGTCGATTTTTCTTTCTTATTCTCGTCGGGATATAATCCAAATTTCATACGTACATTCGATTTATTTCCCTTTTGGAATAATTATGGTCTATTTTTGCGTATAAATTCGTCCATTTATTAGTCTACTAGTCTACGTTTAGTGGAAACAACGCGTTTGCAGAACGATACGGCGTGCGATTTGTAGAAGCCCGATAACGACGCACGCTAGTCTCGTATACATGTTGCTCCGTGACCTTTTGGCAAAGTTCCAAGCCACGAGTCGCCGGCAGGTCGTCGGCCAATCGAAGCTCCCACGAAAATCGATCGTGAGTTCACGAGTCGAGGATACATAGTGTGTTCGTTTCTCTCTCTCTCTCTCTCTCTCTCTCTCTCTCTCTCTCTTTCCTCTTTATGTATGATTTTTGATAAAGAATCCAATCTTACTTGTGACCAGAATAAACAATGAAATAATTCGATCGACTCATAAAATCTTATAGATTCGCGTTCGCGCATTAACATTTCATTGTATTTATTTATTTATTTTTTTTTTTTGTCGAAGAAAAGACGAGTAATACTCGTAAGCAAGTATCGTTGTATGTTATTGATACTTTATTTACTATACTTTTATACTCGAGAGACAGTGTGTGTGTGTGTGGTTATCGGCGAACAAAATCGATCGACTTGTGAAACCTCGAGGAAAGGAAGAGGACTCGGAGAGCCGTCCCGTTCTTACTAATTGCTAACGATTATACTCCCGGTGCTTTGTTGCTTAATCGAGTTATTGCTTAATTAAGAAAAGGAGAGAAGATCGAAAAGCCGCTATCGCGCGAGAACGACAACGGTGCGCATTCTCAGTTAGAACGAAACAGATGTCATCCTGTGTAACGACAGGACAATTAGAATCGTCTCGACTTGCCTCGTATCGCTGACAATTAGAAAGTTTAACGAGATTGTATATTCACAGTTTCATTTTCTACGACCGTTTCTAATTCATGAATGATCATTTCCTGAACATCCGACGACGTCGCATGACTTTCTAATTTAATCCTAATCGCTCAGTATTTAACGAAATTTATATTTTTGCCTTATGGAACGTCTTTTCAATGAAATACCAAATATTCTTCAATGCTTTCTCGAGCTGCTCTTTCAATACTTTCATGGGTACTTTTTACCAAAGATATTCTAAATAAAGCTTAAATGGATAATATATTGGGATGAATCGAGATGAATCGCAAATCTCGTTCGTTCTTTTTTTTTTCTTTCATGAAATCTATCCATTGATCCGATTTTCATTTATATTTCTCTGTATTACGTAGCGCCTGAAATGAAATATAATATAATATAATAAAGGTCAAATATTGACCCATACGCGTGGGAAAGAGAGGAAGGATATACCGAAAGAGGTCGGAAAGCATGCACGTACGCCAAGTCTGAAACGCTAGAAAAACTTTTCACGTTTCTCTTAGGGGACAAGACTTTCTTTCTTCTTTCTTTTTTATTTTAAGAATAGTTAATTCGCTTCCTTTCATAATGCAGTAGCGCATACGCGCATCACGTGGCAAGAAACGCAGGGTCTCTCTTGCTGCTGTTGCTGCTGCTAGCCTAGCTAGCGTCACCTCGCACTAAACTTTGTCGGCTTCCTCTTTTTTTCTTTCTCTCGCTCTCCCCTATTCCATATTCCCATATCTCAAACGCAGACACACTTTTCATTCTCGCCTAACTTATTCCACGCCTTTCTTTTTCTTCTTTTAAAATCTAGGCCAAGGATATATATGTCCCAACCATCGTCCGATTCTTTCCCATCTCTTTGCTGGTATTCAAATGTTGTTTGCTCAAGATCCCAACAACGACGAGGTCGACGACGAAAATGAACCATCGACGACTTTAAGTTCGAAGCCTCGTTGCTTTTGGCGAGGAAAAACTAGCTTTTTACTCCTCTCTTTCTTGCCTCTCCAAGAAAACGGCTACTGCTTTTAAAAGATTCGCAGAGAATTCTCAAAGTTTCGTCTTCGAGTGTTGCGATGGAAATAGTTGTATTCTGGCTACTCAAATAGATTCGAATGGTCCTTTTATTCAGCCAATCTTCCACTTTGCGACCGACTAATACTTTATAACTTTTTCTTCCTCTTTTATTTTTTATTATAACGCTCTTTAAGGGAGCATATATATATATATATATACATACATATATAAAGTGATAGAAACTAATTACACGAGTATCAGAGAATGCATTAGCATAAAATTTCACTTCCCGGAAAATTATATATCCTCCGAGGATTTTCTTTCGAAATGAGAAACTCCGTTGACTCGTTGGTTAAATTTTCTATGCATCTGAGTCTCGATGATTCATGAAACGTTTTCAATTTTTTAACGAGTTCTCGATCGTTCTTTCACTAACGGACGAACGATGATATCGAGCCACTGATAGAGGATAACAGGCGTCGGCTGTTACTGACAGAGGCGGCTTGTCATTTGCTCGTAAATTAACCCTTTTGACCTATACTCTCCCTCTCTTTCTCTCTCTCTTGCTCGCTCGGGTATTCGATTGATCGGGCCAGACTTTGGCGAAAACGTTCGTTATTACGGTAAACATACTAAAGTCGAAAATCAAAGTTCGGTCATCGTAACTTTAAAGAAAGGGATCGTTTGTTGATGAAAATAATTTAAAAGATTATATCTGGGTCATGCTTACAAATGGAACTAGTTAATATTTCCGAGATAAACGTAAGTTGGATAGGTCGAATTTATTGAAAAATAGTTAGGTAATCGAGTTTCATTGACGGATTCGGTCGGTCGAACGAGCTCGACGAGTCGATCGGTTGAAAAGGGTACGTGCGACATGGCCACGCAAATAGTCCGGCTCAATACAAAGGAACATTTGAACATTTGAATATTTCAGACGTAACGACACTTGAAAATGCAAACTCGGTAAACTACGATCCATAATAGATGCTGGACACAAAGAAGTTTGATAACGTTCTCTCGTGAATGAATAAGATAGTTGGTCAACCATTTACATTCGTCTATTTTGAATTCATGGACGGAAACATGTTTAGAAATCGAATTATTGCGTTCGTTTTATACGGCGTATATTCGTAAACGGAATCATCTCGTTCTCTCGTTCTTCCTTATTAACAAGGCTTATTCGCGCGAAGTATTAATTGGGAAACTTTGTTTCGTTTATTTTGCTTTAATACGAGTGTATTTCGTTCAATTACCATTCGAGGATGGAAAATTACACGACTACTTTGACTTTCGTTCATAACATTAACTACCTCTCGATTATATGCTTGGAATATATAATACTTTTGGCATGCTGCGAATTGTCAAGTATTGTGCAAAATATAGTCTCGCGTTATATAGAATACGAAATTAGTTGATATTTATGAATACCGATAATCGAATCTTGTCAGACGCATATCTATCTCATATATTTCGCGTTGTAATAATTTTCATGTCAAATAAAGAAACTGGAAACGTTGCTGCGATATTCGAAGAAAGTTACGACGAATCAGTAATATCGCCATGATCGTTACGAGTACTTGGTCGTATGCTTAATCATGCTTATCGCACAAGTAAACCAGCTACGATAAGCCGCTACGTGTCGACCCTTCGTCATACTTTTCTCGATAAGAATCACCCTTCGCATTTATTCGACGCATCGCTTCTTCGTAGCTTCATGAAGAGTCAAACACTTTTTCCCTTCTCGCTTTCTCACTTTTTTCCTATCTCGTCGGCTTACTACACAGTTTTCACGGAATGACGTTCCATAAATTTTTACAAGCAGTAAAACATGAATTCCTGGCGACCTTCTTTCGCTCGTACGATCCCAGTGGGTCATTGCACGAACTTACGAGCTTTCTAATCGATCAACGCGCTTTTCCTCCTCTTTCTTTTCGCTTAGAAATTTGGCTACAAATGATGCGTTTTCCTTGTTTATTCGCGAAAGATACCGCGAGAGATGACCCGATACAATCTCAAACGCATTTATAAATCATGTATTATATTCATAAAATATATTTCTCACGTCGCAGGATGAACAGAGATCGAGAGAGAGAGAGAGAGAGAGAGAGAGAGAGAGAGAGAGAGAGAAATATATTATGAGCGATAACTCGAAAGAGCCAGTCGTTGGACGATACGTTGATGAAACATAATTTTCCCTTTGGAGTATAACTTTAAACCTATTATCTTTCCCTCGTTTCTAAAATCAAAACGAGAACCGTTTCTGGTTATATCCACTGATACGAGCAGTGGATCGCACTTTAATTACGGAAACTTTCAAAGCTCACGGACCATTGCACTCGTTTCTCTCCTTCTGCCTTTCTCTCGCACTATAGCACCATTAGGCCTTTTGATTTTATCCAGCTCTCGGGTCGTTCGTAGGCCAACGTATCGTAATACAAAGCTCTCTTTTAAACCTTGCTTTAAAGTAATATAGAGAAAGTCAAGGGATTTGTTGAAAATACTCGTACGATCAATGATACGATCGGATCAATATGCGATCAATGAAAGCATAATTAATGATTTGCTTTCAACAAAATGAATTTTAAACGATTACTTTGTGAAAGGAATTCGCGAGAAAAGTTGAAGCTCTCGACTTGGCCGAAGTTTGTGCCGGGAAGGAGTGAAAAGTAAATAGACAAAAATTTGTTATAATTGAGAAAGTTGAGAAAGTTGATAATAATTGAAAAGGGAGGAGAGTATGGTTGTTTGAAATTATTTAGAAAAATTTTAATTACTTTTCTACTGGTAAGGAGTTGGTACTAAGAAATAATAATAAAAGACATGCACGTTGCCGATTATTAATTTCGCAAGTTTTCTCGCGGCTTCTCATAATGCGATCGAAATATTTTAAACCGCAAAAGAATTCGAAATCAGCTTTCAAGTTTTATAATGCGATAATGCGTCTTCCGCGGGAAAAGAGCTTCTCGGAAGAGTGGAAAGTTTTCCTACGTGTAGCATAACTCGAAAATGTGAATGGAAGTAAAAGCGCCGAACTCGTACGTTATATTTTTTACGATGAAAAATTCAAAGACGCGACTACCATTTCGACCATTAGTGTTTAAGCCAACTTTTCCTTATAACGGATTAAAAACTAATTAATTAACGAAGAGAAACATCACGACGTTGTAATTATACGCATCGAATCTTCTTGATCCACTTTCAGTTCCTTCCTCCGATCTTCGACATCGTAACTTTACCTTTTTCCTCGAAGATTATTATCTCGAGACGAGAAAGGAAGAGAAAAAGTTCGTAGGAAAGAACGAGTGCTTTCTTCCGAGACTCTTTGTAGAGTAATAAGAAAAAAAGTGTGGCATCAGCCCAGGGGGTGGTTCGGTACTCTAATTTCGGTAACGATCCGTGCATGCACGCATGTGCAACGCGCATCCTGCTCCCTTAGACGATCATCTCCTTCGTGTCACAGGGCATCATCGCGCCCTGTGCGTCGTGCACGAACGAGTTTGCGATCCTCCACGATGCCAGGATCGTGGACCGACAAATACGAGAAGAAAAGTAAATACGTAGAGAAAAATAGAAACGTACGGTCTATTGTTTATTTTCGTTTCATTTCGAGCGACCGTATCGATTGTTTCGTGTAAAAAAAAGCTAAAGCCCTATACAAAAGTAAAATATTCTCCCAGCATTAATCGAACGATACCTATATCTTTTTATTCTTCTTTTATCTCTTTGTACGATCTATCACGCTCGTACGACCTCCTTTGTATTTTATCCTTTCGGAGCGTCATTCGGACCGATCCATGGGGAAGAAAAAAAAAAGAAAAAAAAATGAGGGCTTTCTTGGCCGAGCTATTTCGTCCTATTGCTTCCGATTACGATCCCCGACGTAAACGACGGAAGGTCGTTCGAGGGTCATACCGAAAATAAATCGAAACAATAAATAGTCGTCTATTCTCTTTCAAGTCGAGGAATCAAGTCGTCGCTTTTTCTTCCTCCCTCCGAGATGCACGAACTTTCGATAGTACGGATGGATTAGCATGTACTTTTCTCCTAAATAGCGAGCAGGTATCCGACGGACCGGTAAGGCACCGGTCAATTCGTTCAATTTGAAGAATCATTAGAATCTTCGAATCAATCTCCCCGGAGGATCTGTTTGGGCGCTTATTCTTCTTTCACAAGAGAAAAAAAGAAAAAAAAAAAAAGGCAACGAATGAATGCTATATCTTTGGTTATTGGTCGGGAAAAAGCAGGGAAATCGTGACAGCTTTAACGAAATCATAAGAAGCCTCGAGCAGAAAAACGTGACAAGAACGATAGGACACATTCGGTTAAGGAATTCTCGTGTATATCTAATGCATCTATTTTTCCCCATGTAAATCTCACTACGCGCATGATAGTTGGACGTAACGCAGCCTTTTGCGTGATACACGTGCATGTGCGCACACCTCGGAAATAAATAGCTGTACGAAGAAGAGTAGCCGGGATATACATATGTACACACAATGTGAGCGGCATAAAAAGTAGGGCAGCTCGAACAACCGTATGGAATCACTTTTAAAGATCTCAGCAAATAAAGATATTTCTAGTTGCATATGTCGATATAACTCTCGGAGAATATAGATTAGTATCTAGGTTTTTCTATCAATACCATGGAAGCACGATTTTATGCGATAGAGACACACGTTTCCTGCGTATCTCACACTCGAGCGTTCGAGTCGATCTCCATATCGAGTAGGTAATTATTTTTTGATCGTGCGCTCAATTAGCAGCGTCTTTCGAAAGGACAATTATTATGAGAAAAGGATTTGTCCGATGAATCAAGGTCGCAACGTTAATGCGAAATGTACTCGTCGGAAGAAAATCGAGGCGCGACGTTCGATCGTATCGAATAGTCGCGTCTCGGTATATCGAAAGTCGACGCTGTCGAAGCACGTGCTATATAAAAATGTTTAGTTTCGGGAAAACAGAAGGAAGACGATGAGCGAAAGTTGGCGTACCTTTCAAATCGAATAAGCGACTGCCGATGCAAATTGTTATTATTTTGCGATCCTATCTTATCCGGTATAACTCTTAAACATTTTCCAATCTTTAAAGCTTTTATCCTTGACGTCTCATAAATTCCCTTATAACCAAGAAGATTTATCCTTATAGGGTAGTATTTATACCGACCGGTGTGTAATGTCTGCTCCGCCATCTTCCTTGAACTCAACCTCAAAGGTTACCCTCGGTGGCTAAGAGCGAGGAACGCTCCCACTTCGACTATCTCCCTCTCTCTCTCTCTCTCTCTCTCTCTCTCTCTCTTTGCCTGCTTTTCTCGTTTCTTCGTCTACATCATCCCCCAGGAAAATCAATATAGAGTGGCGGTGTTATACGATGTGGTAGTTACTACCAGTCTTTCTCTCTCTCCCTCTTTTTCTCTGGTACGCTCGGATACACACGGTCCAAGCAGATCTCCATCCTAACGACCTTCCACGCTCATACATTTCCGTTTTCGTTTTCATTCCTCGCGCTTGTTTTCATTCCTCGACAAATAATACTTTTCATCCAAAAAGCACGTGTATCCTCGAGAGAGCGCAGAATACGAGCGCGTCATTTTGTCGCACGGTTTTATCTAAACGGACATCGATACGACTTTGATTCGTTCATTCACAGTTTCTCACGCTCCCGTTGATATCTTTGAACGGATTATACGAAAACTACGAAGCCTTTCGTTATCTTTTTCTATCATCGGAAGAAAAAGTTGAAGAGAGAGAAAAAAAGACTACACGTATTTCTCCGGGGACCCTTTTTACAGCGAGAAAACTTTTCGAGATAGTCGGGAGAGCAAATAAAAAAATATCTTCCTACTAATTCTATTTTATTCTTGAACAAAGAGTACTTCTTTTATGCGATTTAACATCGATATTGCGATATCAACGATATCTGCGAATGGAAGAGTAAAGAAGGAACGTTGAAAACAGATGATGCATTTGTTTAGTCAAGCATGAGAAAAAATAGATCGTAGAGGTAAAGCAACGGATCGAAGTGGCATCGAAACACTTCGCGTACACAAATTATATTCAAGCTCGCTAACAACGACTCGTCCAAACGGTACGATCTTTTTTCGTTCGCGATTACCTCGTTAAACTGGAAAAGCTCTAGCGAGAGGCGCGAAGAAGGAGGCGAAAGGAAAATCGCTACGGCACTGTGTCATGCGCCGTGCCGTCTAGGCTTTCCGCGTTTCGACGTAAATTTCACCGATGTCAATGAACTCTCCTGCAAAGCGTAGAAATTATTTATTTATCTACGAATGATGCACAGCGCGGAATATCTCGTTATCATTTTTTTTATATTGTTTATAGTCTGTCGCGCGTTTTAAAAGACTTACAAAAACAAAAGTGAGTTTCAAATCGAGAAGAATAAATGAAACCTTTGCAATAATTATTCCTTTTATCGAAGAAAAAGAAAAGGTAAGAAAAATTTGGCATCGTCGAATCGAATAAAATTACAGCAGAACGAATAAAAAGAATCGTTGAAGTCCAGGCTGGGTCTCCCACACGTCGGTACGACCCTGGATCATGCGCCATAGAGGAAAAGCCGAGGACGATGGTGGTGGCGGTGGTGGTTGTGGTTGTGCGCTCTCGAAAGGTTGATCGGGCAGTGGGTGGGTTTGGCCAGGTACCCGTGTCCAACGGAAAGAGAGAGAGAGAGAGAGAGAGGGAGAGAGAGAAGGGTGGTAACTCGAGAGGGGAGTCGTCCGATGGAGATGGAGGGAGAGGGAGTGTGAGAGAGAGAGAGAGAGAGAGAGAGAGAGAGAGAGAGAGAGAGAGAGAGAGGGAGGGCAGAGTAGGCTAGTAGCGGCGGCACACGTTGTGTCAGCCGGCAGTAGAGAAAGCCGTGCTTGACGCGGCCTGCACGGCCGGCCGTAGTAGTGCGTGCGTCTCCGAGCTTCCTTCTCCTCGTCCTTTTCCTACCTTTCTCGTTCTTACTCTTTCCACCTCACCCGCGCCTTATTTCTTCTTCTTTTTTTCCCCTTCTTCTTTTTCTTCCTTCTTCTTCTAGTCCTTTACTTCTCCTTCTTCCTACTTGCCTACTTCAGAAGGAGCGACGAGCGACGTTCGGTAAAAACAGCGCGCGCGCGCGTAAGCAAGCAAGCAGGCGAGAGAAAGAGAGATGGATAAAGGGGTAGAAAGAAATAGCAAAA
>NC_140810.1:150000-205000 GCF_050613455.1 Vespa mandarinia | reverse complement strand
AGGATACAAAGGAGAGAAAAAGGAAAATGTCGACAACGAAAGAGCGGTGAACGGCCTAAATATGAATATGCATATACGCGAGGTGCAGTGACTCTAGGAGCACGCTCTCGACGATACCTGTTTTAATTCGCCGTTAATACATTCTTCTTCCGATAGAAGAGTATTCCGGTATCTCTCGTGACGTATCAGAGAGGTAAGAGCAACGATCTAATTATTAATATCAAACGATATTCCGCGGTGTCGCTAAACAGTTTCCATGGTTCATCGTTCAAGAAGAAAGTTCAGTAGTTTAGTACTAGCCGAGAGCCTTCTGCAAGTTTTCGAGTTTCGAGTACTCCTTCTCTGAATTACCTATCGAACACGTTATACACTTCAATAGAATTTAACCCGTTTCCTTGTTCCGTCGTATACGTTGTAGAAACTATCGAGCTCGTTTCCCACTCCACCAACCCGTATCCCGTCTTCTCCGTGCGTGAACGCGCCGGAAAAACAATATCTACGATAACGCTTTCCAATTGTTTTCGTATCTCGGATGTTTTTCACGTTTCTATGGATACGCAACGCGCGATAAAGCTATCTTTTACCGACGTTGGAAAGAGGAAATAGAAAAAAGAAATACACTCGATATCATCTGGTATCGCGATGCGGTAATGGTCCTAGTCGTTTGTGTAACAATTCGATTACGTAGAACTCTCTTCCATTTGCAGAGAAGTCGTGCTTTTTTAGCGTTGCCATGAATTCCTTGACTCGATTAAGAAGTTCACCTGCTTATTCGATTATGTCTTCATTTTCACGGCTAGCCTCGGACTAGGTATATATCGATCCCGTGCGCTTAACACATTTATCTTGCTTTTTATATCGTTTCACGTTCGATATAGAGGGCAAACAATAGAACGATAACTGCGTCGATGCGTCGATCATGAAATTCGGCCCATCTTTTTCGACGTGCACCTCACCGTTTTCTCCAGTCGCGCAAAACGAATATGGCCTATCATCGAGATCAATCAAAGCGATGTTTTATTCCCTATCGAGTCGTTTTATTTCTTATTTCTTTCCTTTTATCTCCCTTCCTTTGTTGAAAGACAAAGGAGAAGGCCGGCTGAAGACGTGCATAAGTATTTCCAACTGATTTCATTTGGCGTAATCGAAAAGGAGAAAGCTTTCGAAGAGGACTCGTTTAATTCCCTTTATAGTCGACCAACGTGTATCTATTCGAAGGACATAATGCCAGCGAGAAAAAGAGAACTTTCGTAGCAGCTTTGTGCTCCTACGAAACGAGCTTCTCCGTTCGCCTTACCTTAATCGGGTATATTCGTCCGAGGCGATTCTCTTTGGAATATTTCTTTTTGAACATTAGTTAATCCGACCGGCAACAAAGGCCAACAAAGTAATTGATAGTTATTGTGTAATATAACTATCAACCGAATCCAGTTTTCTTTTTCGTTGGTGGCGAAGGATCTTGATCTCTTTCGTTTCTCTTTTTCTTCTCATCTCATTTAATCTCATTTAAACCAAACGAGATTAAAGCGAATGCGAATCGTCGAAATTCCGTAGTAATATCGACTAGCGTGACGTATCGCGCGATCGTCCTCGAGTCCTATTAGAAGTATCGCCAGGAATATAATTCTTGCTTCGACGAAAAACGCGCTGACTCGTGCCAAAAACACTTGTTGGCGTATTTCTCCGTTCGCACGTTTTTCACTGACTCGTGCGTGCTCCCAACGACTTTTTTCAACCTTTCTTTAAGAGACAATCGGCAACAATGGGATCAATCCCGAGAAGAGAGCGCCTCTCCTTTGACATACACCCTTCGTTATTCGTCGCTCGGTGCCGTTTACCACGGATCGTTTCGCAACTATGGAAAAACATACGGGAAGATATGTTAATCCTAATGACCCAAATAAGAGGAAATTTTCCTTAACAAGCGTGGAATCGATAACTACGCTCTCGCGTAGCCACGCAACAACATCGCGCACAATCCCTGACCCCTGCGATAAATTATTTCGCATTTCATAAATGATCTCTTTTTTCTTTTTCATTCAATTCCTTTCATTCAATGCCTTTCCCCCGCCCCCCTCCCCCGACATATTTTCATTTCTATATAAATAATCTAAAAGCATATCCCTTTCTCTCGGACAACAAAGTTCATATTTCAAAAGGAGTCGGTCGATCGTTCCAGCTGGCCCTATCTCAACTTACCCTTTCAAGGTTTCTCAATTACAAGATTAAATTCTCGATTACAAGATTCGCGTACTTTTTCTCCTTAATCGGACGCGCACGAAGCGAATCGGTCTTCTTTCAACGAGCGTCCTCGAAACGATCGCATAGTAATTCGAACGCAGCGGCGGAGAAAAGTGGATTAACGATCACACAATGATCGCGCGTGCGAGCGAGCACGTTCGTTTGCCAGCGCTAAAGGAATTAAATTCTGTTGCGGACGATTTCGATTTCATTTCGAGGGGAAAAAAAAGTTCGGTACGCTTAACGGCTCCACGGATTTTGATCGGTTCTCTCGATAGATCGAGAGATTCTTTCGAGCCGAATTAAGATCGCGTTCTTTAAAACTTTTTTCCTAAACGATCATTTGTCTTCGGAAAAAATGAAGAAAAAAATGAGAGATTCTTCCGCTGGCCGTAAACGTTCTCGTTGATAAAATTACGTTTCGTAATATTAGACTTTTTCGAGACACATAACCGGTAAGTATTGAGCCAGCTGAAAACGAAACTTTGCTTCGAAGAACTCGCTCGCCTCTGACCTCGTGTTTTAAATATTTGCAATCGATGCCGCGATCTCGCGAGTCGTTGACTCCTCTTCCGGACCGACACTCGAGAGTCTGCCTCGACTCTCATCGAGTTCCACCCCCTCGCCCGTTCTCTCTCTCTCTCTCTCTTTCTCTCCCTCTTCCCCCACCGATCTATATTCTCTCTCGTTCTTTTCTCCATCCAGTATTGGTTCTCGACTTTAGAGAAGCCCCATCCTGACGTCAGAGGCCGCTCGCTTTGAACGAGATCCGATACGATATCGCAACGGCGCAGCACGTCGCTCCCGTTACACATCAGACATCTAGGGAAAATTTTCACGAACGTCTCGATATCTTCTTCTTCCTCTATTTCTTCTCCTTTAGAAAAGGCCGATCGATCGTTTTATTTTCAAATAGGCCCGAAGAACGTGATATGATGGACTTGATCGATCCAATGTCGAATAGTTTTGAACGTACTTTTGTTTCAGTTCCTTCGATAGAATCGCTTGTCAACTTTCAACGAATATCTCACGATTCTACGATTAATCTATAAATCTAACCTGGATAATGTTTCCAAAGATTTAAAAATCATTCCATTCGCATAATCATCGTCAATTTTGATATTTGATATTTATTCAGAACCTAGTCGCATCAAAAATCACAGACTTTTCTTTCTATCTTTCTCTCGATAGGTCAAAGGTTCGTCGTTTCGATCGCAAGGGATCGCGTTAAATTTTATTCGTCCTCGTGGAAAAGATTTATTCAACTTTTTCACCATTAAACGCGACACGGATCGACTTGAATGAAGCAAAGCCGGCTGACGTAAAAGTGGACGATTTTACCTATAGCATTCTCCGTCATATCAATTAAATTTTGAGATAAATTTCCAACCTATTAACGGGGAAAAAAAGGAAATTTAATTTTACGGCAAACTCTACCTTGGTACTAATAAATATTTATACCTATATATACCGATCATTACGTTCATGTATATAAAAATTTCTTTACTATTCGTCGACGCTTATCGATCTCTCGACCGTGAAATAGAGACCGCGATTTATGACGTTTCCATTCTTATTTTTATCGTTGCCCGTGTCGGAAAGAAGCGAGAGAAAGAGGAGAATCGATCGAATCTTGTCGGATTGATGGTTCGCGAGAAGGTCGTCTTGCTAATAATAAGAAAAAATTGGGTGTGCAATTAATAATCGCGTACGAGCAAACTCGATTGATTAATAACGATAGTATCAAATAGTTATCGCGAAGCGAGCGACGATGAAAAGGACGACGAAAATGGTGGAAAAGGGTAAAAGGGAGTGGTGGAAGTCGGGCAATCGTATCGACGTTGCTTTCGAAGAACATGCTCGAATCTTCAAGCAAATTCCCAAACGCTTCGAGTTTCTCTCTCTCACTCCCCATTTTCCTCTTCCCTGGCTTTGGTTTTTAATCGCAGCTTTTCATGAAAACATACCGTTATTGTTGTCATCGTAAGCGTACGAGAGCATCGTAGCTCCGGTATATCTCATTGACAATAGGATGAAAACGGAGCTAGATAGAAAAAGCGAAAAGAAAGATAGAGATACAGAAAGAGAGAGAGAGAAAGAATCCAGTACGATTTTATTCATATACATAGTTCTGTCATTTTTTCTTCCAGCCCATCTCCAGTCTCGTTTCACCACAAAAATGTCTCTTTTTCGTTGATACACGGCCGTACTCCTCGGTCACCATCCTCCCTTCTTCTCGTACGTCAGTCTTGTTCGACCGCTTCGTTCGATCGTCGCGCTCGCGCTCGCGCTCGTCGTCACTACTACCGTCTTGTTGCCTTTTTACCATCCGTACAAACAATAGTACACGGAGCGGACTCAAAGATCAAAGGAAAACGCGCGCGTATGTTTATGAATCGTCAAGCCTCCGCAGATTGTGTTCTTGCTCTTCGTCTTTCCTTTCTTCTTTTTTTTAACTTTTCAACTTGCACCCATCTCTTCTTACCTCTTTTCTTGTTCTTTCTCTTGGTCAGATTTACGAGGACGTTGCATCGAATGCTACGTTGGCTCAGATAAAAAGAAAGAGAGAGAGAGAGAGAGAGAGAAAGAGCGACGATACTCGTCGGTGGAATATATTCACTACGCACACATGTTCAAAACAGAAGAAATACTAGGTCAAGTAAACAAAATCATTGTTCCTGGGTATATGCGTATATAATAAACGATCACTGGCGTGCGCCAATCGATGCGCATTTACGCGTATTTCGATTTTATATCTCTCTCGAACGTACGCTTTTTACTCTTCCTTCAAACAATTTTTCTCAAGGTTATTTCGTACGTATACTACTACTTAAAAAAAAACGTTTAAAATATTCTTTGGAAAAATCGAGCCATATATCAACAATGTACGTGTACATATGAGACTAGTTAACGAAGTGCAAACTTGACAAACGACGTAATCAATTCGTGAGGGAATACAATGCGTGTCGTTCGTTATTTCTCGCTGGTCTGAATACGAATACCCGATGTGTCGTGCTCCTTATAACGTTCTCCGTAATTAACTGTCGCTCGTGTTAGCACGTTTATAAACTTTGCTAGATCTCTCGTAAATTATTTTACATCGTCTTTGTTTTCAGCAAACGATATTTTAGAAAGTAACGAATTTAGCTAAGATTTTCCTCGTCATTTCACGACATCGTATTAATCGCATATAGAATATTTTTACACGGTGAAACATTGTGCAATACGTTCCTTGGAGGAAGAATTGTTGAAATATTTTCGCGCACGGAATAGTCGATATCGAGATTCTTCCATGTCAAACGTGAAAGAGCTGATGGCCGATACGTAAAGGATATAAGAGAGAGAAAAATATAAAAAGAAAAAGAGAGAACAGTCCGCACGCCGACGGCTCCGATAGAAAATCCCATCTTACCGTTTTCTGCAGACATTTTGTCGGCAATACTTGTCGCGTCTGAGAGAAAAGTCGTTGCGATAAGAGGATCATCGATTCGACTTTACTTACCGAGTACGCCGTACTCGTATTAGAAGTGTAAAAAGTCAAGTTTAAAATTTATTAACGTCCTATAATTATCACCAACGATGCTCGTAACGTCGTAACTAGGCACAAAGTATTGACCAACGCTATGCAAGCATCGTTTTATCGTTGGTGTCGTATATTATAGAGCTTCTACATAATTTATTGTCATTATTATTTCCGATCTGGTAAACGTCTATCCTCACAAAAGTAAAAGCCGACAATGGAATAACCCGGAGAACGAAGAGAAAAATGCAATGGGTTTTTTCATTGAGCGATATTATTTTTATTAAATATTTTACAAAGAAAAAAGAAACGTTTTCTATTCACGAAACAAAAAAGTCGCTATTATTTGGAGTATGGTGAAATTATTAATATGAGAACGACATGATTCTCAATTTACATTTTCTCTCCACGAGCCATATTTACGAAATGTCTACCTCCGTTATCGTTTACGATAAAACATACATCTACGTTTCGTATACACGTACGAGATATTAATGGACCGACGCTGGGATTCTAAACTCTCGTCCGTGCATTAAATACGATGCCAAGGGAAAATGGAAACGGAATTTCGTTGGCGCGTCAGATAATTGTAGCCTTTGTCGAGGAGATTACGTACGACCGTAATCTTTTTCAAAGGGAAACCTTTACAGAGAAGTCAACGACCGTACGATTTCTAACGTGTCCAACATCCTATTTGGCCTATGGTACGCGATAAATCGTATATTCACGTATACGAGAATGTATATTTTTGATAGTTTCTCTTTACCTCTAATATTTCCTCTCTCTTTCTTCTAGTTTCCCTATTCCCGTGAAATTTTTTTCATCCATTCTTCGTTCCTTACGTTTCTTCCTCTCTCTCGCCTCCTTATCCGTCTTTCTATCCGTTCGAGATAGGCACGAACTCTCTCTCTCTCTCTCTCTCTCTCTCTCTCTCTCTCTCTCTTTCTATCTATCTTTAATAGCCCATAATTTAAGATAATCGCGAACCAATTTAACTACATGTACTTTATGGGACATTAATCGAACGTTATTCGAGCGTATATATCTACTATTCCTACGGATACGTTATCCATGCTATATAAAAATGTAGGGTAGAGAATTGTACGAGGAATCGCTGCGTATTTCGATAAATTCAAATCAGCTCGTGCGTCGTCATCGGATTGTATTACACATCGGTTACGATTTATGGATGACTAAAAATGAAATTCGAGGCTTGGTAAGTGTAGTCGCATCGATGCCTACTATCGAGTTCGAGGATGACGTTAAAGAACGGACGATAAAACGAAACCTTCCATTTTTTCTCGAGAAACGATCTCATTTTTGCTATAGTTGATGAACGACAAAGATATAATAGTGTATCGTAAAATATTCCAAGCAGATATGTCAATTGGATTCGAAACTATTGGCACCGCTACTATCGCCTTTTATTTTATGACTATATTAAAGTTTCATCCTTTTTTTTTTCGAGTACGCTCTAAATTATGTCGGACGAAAATACGCAAGCACGTGATACTCTCTTCTTCCGTCCAGACGTCGTTATTCTTCGTTCGCCGTTATGAACGTTGTTCGCAGCGGGTTCGCGATTTAAAGCCAATAATATTTCTCTCTCTCTCTCTCTCTCTCTCTCTCTCTCTCTCTCTCTCTTTCTCTCTTTATCTATTTCATCTTCCCATTTTCTTCAAACAGTATTACTCTATTGTCGAGCATCCTTTTAATCGCTCCTATTATTCTTATTTAATTACCAAAATCTATCTAGTAGCTAAACATGAACGCTTAGAAATTTTTTCTTCTCCATTTCCGCGATTTGCGAGAAATCTTTGATAATCGATTTCGAAAGGCATAGATATCCGTTCGCTCCGAAATTCTGCTTACGTCGAGTACTTTGCCATTTGCAAACTGCATAGAATGCCATGTATGCAAATAAAGAGAACTTTGCCTTCGTTAACGTTGATTGCATCAAAAGGGAATACTGACTTGCCAATTTTCTGCTCGTACCTCCATCGTATGAAGGGAAAGAGAGGTAGAGAGACGATTACATCGTGATCGTGCTATCTCATTGCAGCCGACGTGCGAGCTCTATAAATCGGCGGAAATGCGTACAGAAGCGCGAATTCATTCACGCTTCGCGTTAAAAGCGATGAGGATTCAATCGTTAACGGAATTATATTCCTGTTGCAGAATCGCGAAAAAATGTCGATGTATTTCCCAAAGCCTTTAATTGTAACTGATTTTCTGCGAAAATTCGTCTGTGCGTTAGCGTGCACTCCTCTTGATGAATGGAAAGGGGGAAAAAAAAACATTAAACAAAAAAAAAATTTTTACGACGCAGGATTGCACGAGGAAAGATTCTCTTGAATTTGGGTCTGATCGATGCGATTAAAAAATTCTATTTATTCGTATTTTTACGTTCAGCGATTAATTAAAAGTTATTTCAAACGCAATCACGGCAAAAATAAAACTCGTAAATAATACGCAATACCGGATCGATTAATCGATCGACACAATACGTTTCTTTTTATTTTTATCGATTTATTTTTCTTTTTAATTAATCGCGAAGACGCGAAGACGGAAAGAGGAGAATTCTAACGCAAAGAAATTGTAAAGATAAATTTCAAGTAGCACTTTTACCATGATCGAAAGGTTATTCTATCGGGAGCTTACTCTCGTTACTCAAGAATTCTAGGGGCGTTTCGTGAAGGTTTCATTATTATCCGGAATCGTAAGGGAGGATGCTCCCCGAGGGTTGCCACGTCTTTCCAAGATTCTATCGTAAAACTCTTCTCCATTTATTGGTTTGAATTAACGAGCGAGAAAATTAAGTGATTGCCATGTTCGAGAAATCTACTTTTTCATGATATATTGAAAAAGTCACCCTGGGACAGGATTTTTATTTCGAACTTTTGTCAAAGCTAAAAGAAATATGTACGATAAGTAGCTCGATGAAAATCAAAGGAGAACAATGTTATATCCCGATAAACTAATCTTCTATATGTACACGTAATCTTTATATTAATGCAACTACTCGTTAAAAATCTTACGATAGAAAATCGTAATTATTTTATCTTAATCTGATTAAAATTGGGGGAACATGAAACTGAAGAATGTAGAATGAGAGACGAACTAGCTATCATAGGATCATATAGATAATCGGATTAATTATTTCATCTAACAACAGAATATTTGATAAAATTGTTCGGCCAAAAATTTATCCAACGAAGCAGCTTTCGTTGAAAGTCTAAGCTGACCAGCACCAAATAAGTAATTTATTTTGCACAATACTTTTATTGCTCGCGCAAAGTACAACCTAGAGAGAGGGAGAGAGAGAGAGAGAGATCCAATGCAACTTTATACTTTGGCGCGTTTAATTAATCATGCAATATAAATAGCGTACTCACGACGTCAGGCTGCACGAACCATTGGAAATATTCTTATAAAAAATATTGCAAGGAGAGAAAAGTGGGGAGTGAAAAAGAGAGGAGAGAGAGAGAGAGAGTTTCTAAAGCTTTCGCCAATTTACGAGTTCTCGACTAACTTTTCGCATAATTAATAACTCAATAAATTTTCCAACAATCCCAATAAGTATTACACCTTCATCCTAGTTCTCAATTCACTCGATTATTCTTGCTTCGAGCGAACTGAAATTCATTTCTTCACGCGATACGCTCGGGATCGTGTCCCTTAAAAGAAAATCATTCGGATAGTTTGATATATTTGATATGAAATTTTATTGAAGATTCATGTTATATGAGGCAAAACTGCACCGACGCTATATTTCTCCCTATCGACTTATTCCACTTAATAGCGGCCTAGGTATCGGAATCTAGATTAAATGAAAAAGAATGAGAGGGAGAAAGAATTAACGAGATCTTTCGAGCCTTGCACTTATTCCCTCGCGTATAAGAAGGAACGTAAGTTATTTAACCGGTCGATCGATCGTCTTACAAAGAATTTTACTTGGAAAGAATTCTTATTGTCGTTTTTCTCTCAACTCGCCGATTTCCTAACGTTATCGAACGAGAATCGAAGCGATTCGTGACAAAATCATGGAATTTAATTTAACGTTTTCTTAGCAAGCTCAACCAAGCTAAAAGAGACTTCGACAAGGAGACAAGCTAGCCATGGAGGAAACTTGGGTATATAATACTATCTACAAAGCACCCAATGCTTTGGTTCGTCCTGCCATTCTGTCGGTTGCCTTTAAACGCACGCGTTAATCAAAGGGGCTTTTCTTTGAGCACTTCTCGTCCAATTGGATCTCTTCCATTCTCTATGGCGATGTCTCTCTCGCTTCGTTGCGCACCCGATCAAATTATACCACATTAATAGGGCATTGCCATTTCGAAAAACGTTTTTCAATGTAATTATTCTCAATTCTGGATTTACGTAACCTTCTCTCTCTCTCTCTCTCTCTCTCTCTCTCTCTCTCTCTCTCGTTGTCAGGGAAGAACCGAAATCGTCTTTTACGAGGCGATTTTACGAGACACCGATATCTCGTCCAGGATGTGAATAATCGAACGAAATAAAAGCATCTTCGTGTATCGCGTGTTCTTGTGCACCAAAGAAAGAACGAAATGAAAACGATAAAGAAAGAGGTAATAAAGAAAGAGAAAGGAAAATCGCAAAACGTAAAGTTTTTACGATTTTTCGGTCATTATCGCTCGCCTTTTTCTATTCTTCTTATTGGCCGGTTTTTCTTTTCTCCTCGGTCTCGGAGGATACACGACTAATCGTCTCGTCTCTTCTTCTCGTGATTCAAACGACACGGATAAAGCGTTGAAAACCCTCGAAATCGTCACTCGTTCATATTCCCAGAACGAAGAGGGATATCCAACTTTTCGAGCTCTGACAGAGTGAATAATTTAAATATACTCGGTAGCACTCGGTAACGAAGTTTACTCTTCCCAAGGAGTTTCTACGTTTCACACAGTTTATCCCAGTATAATGCGTATTTCAAACAATAGCACGACTAAATTCGTCAACTTTATTAGCCTCGTTTTCAATCTTTAACTAATCTATCGAAATTTTTTCTTACTCTCAAGTCCGATCGATGATTTTTATTTAAATCGACCATTCGATTCGCGCAGCTATAAAAGTTTCGAAACGACATTTTTTTCGACGGAGATAGAAACGATCGCAATTTTTTCTTGGCCACGTTAGAAAACGTCTCAATCCATTTTCTATCGACCGGCAGAGTGCACTTGCTTGCACCAGGGAATATTTACGTTTTCTGTCAAATCAACAGACTCTTTTCTTCTTTCTATTCTATTACATATGTATTATCGTTTGCTACGACCTAACGATCGCAATTTGAAAAAATTTTTTTTTATTAAACTTCTTCACGTTGCGTATACAAATAGCACGAATGCACACATATTCTCAGACGAATCAATAATCTCATCAATAGTTTAGCGATGCTTATGTGGAACGAGGCCGACGTCGTTTCTCATTGCACTTTCACGCAACTACACCAACAAAATGATAAATTATTAATCATTTCAAAGAGTAGACACTCAATGCGCGGCACGAGGAACGCCTTTCGTGTCGAATACAAGCAAAATTAGGCCAACTATATTACGTTGTGACATTAAATTCGTCCTTTTATCGTTCTTTCTTCTTTACGATTCGAACGCGAAAAAATAAATTTGTCGGTAAACACAGATCGAACATTTTCATTAGAGAAAAATTTAAGATACCGCTGCGTCCGTACCGCCATTCGTATCGAAATATCGCTAATGCATCTATCCGTGTTTGTTAATGCGGCAAAAATCACAGTGCGATGGCATAACGGAAAAAAAAGATTTCCCCTGCGGTTTTTTAACGCCACGCTACTCCCTATACTTCGAGCGTACACTCTCGTAGCATCTCGGTAAATGTGAAAAAAAAAGAAAAAAAAAAAAGAAAAAAAAAATATATATATATATATATATATATATGTGAACGAACCTTCGTGGCTACTGCGACTTGCATTTTAAAACGTTTTCATGCATGGATCCTTTCTAAGGTATCTCATAAAGCGATAAATATCACAATATTTGCTTCATCGCTATCACATTTTGTCGTATTATATCCTCTAATTGACCATCATATCGAAGAGATCGAAAAGATACATTTATTTCGATGGATTTGTACAAAATTTCTTTGGTCGCTTATCGTCGTCTTCATATCAAAAACTTTGCGTCCTTATTCCACAACTTATATAGGAGTACTGTCGTATCTTGGATGAAAATAAAACACACCTCGACGTAAACAAGAAAACTCGTCGTCCTGTTATTATCGTCGGTACACAACGGACCGTCACGTCGCTCGGTTGAATGTAAACAATGTCTCAACGCTCGCAACGTTAACGTAGACATAGCGAAAGCAGCGACAAAAATTAAGCTAATACCTCGGCATTACCGTTCGATCCCATTCTATTTACATATTCGTTTTCTCTCTCTCTCTCTCTCTCTCTCTCTCTCTCTCTCTCTCTCTCTCTCTCTCTCTCTCTCTCTCTCTGTTTTGCCATTCTCGATGAGCCATAATAGACGATTATTCAACGAACGAGGCAACGACTCCCTTCGTTCGATTGTTCCTGTGACCAGCGATTCTCCAGGTTCGAGCCAATCGCAGGAAATTTCCTAATTAGCGGTGCAGCGCCATTCGGTCCTGCATCATTTCTCATCGTTCGGCTTCGCGAGCACGAACGACGTATAGATAATTATCCTTTGTCTCGTGATTTGTAGATACTTTCTAGTTCGTTGTCAAGTCCGAAAAACGAAAGAAAAAGAAAAAAAAATCATAGATTTCTGGATCAAACGACTGCTTTGATTTCAAATATTTTTCCTTTGTGAGGTCAGACCTTTTAATTATCTTAATTGCTGGTATTTTAACTCGTCCAAGAATCCCGGCTATCAACGAGTTTTCCCGTCCAATATTTCGCTTTATCGAATATTTTACGCGAACCGTAGTTGCTTCGACGTTCCTATTTAGAGAATGAGAAAAAAGTATTATATATGCATGTATAGCGAGAAGTCAATTTCGATAATCAATTTGAAGCATGTTATATCGCCACCATTTGAAATAATAAACACGTCGCTTGAAATTTTATTATTATATATTTAGCGCGATGAAATGCAATTTCAATTATTCGATATTATATCTCTTCTACGACATTAAAATCAGGCTCTTTTACATTTTTATATGCAATTTTAACGGTTCTTTAATCATTGCTACTTTGAAAGAGACATTTTCTTCGATCAAAATATCGATGTAACTTTGTCGTAAGAAAGAGATTATTCGATTAAAACACAGGAAGAGATGTGCAGGAGGAAAGTGACGGTAGCGTGGTGGTGCAAAGTTAACTTTACTTAAGGTTTCTATTTAAGCAGATACAACGGGACCCAGCGTAAGTGCAGACAAGGTTTTACGAGTAGAACTTTGCGAAGGGAGACCTTTGAAGTATGGAGTATGTAGAAGGGGAATACATCGGAGAGTATTAACTCTTCGCCAAGTGTAATATTAAATATTGATTTTCATCGCGGTCCGTTAATATACCCGAAATAAAATCAATTTACGAAAGGTCATTTCGTCCATCGATAAGAAATGTTCGTTCGTTCGTTCGTTCGTTCGTTCAGAATGCGCAAAACTTCTATTCCATCTTTGTACTTTGTGCCGCCTTTATACCAATAGAGTCAATCTATCTTTGCCCGAGCACTACTTTGAATAGGAATATTTATATTCGATTGATTCTCTGTCGGCGTGATGAATCTTAGAAAAGGTCGTTGGGATTCGGTTAATAATATCGAGATACATACCTAAGACGCGTATACGTGTGTGTTCGGTAAGTAAGCACTTTGGACTTGACGTCGACGTGAGAAGAAATCGGAATCGTTTCGTATTCCGATGGCAGCCAGTCGAAACCAAAGCACGAATTCTATCTAACGAGGCGTGCCTTTATTTATCGCTCGTCGTTGAATATCGAGCTAAAATTGCTTTCAATATATCGGCGGGTTAACCGCAAGAGACTTATCCCCGTCGCGTAGTCGAAATCGATTTCCATCTTACTCGGTCTTCTAATGTTTCGAGTGGAAAACGGTGACCGCAAACAACGATAACCGATAGGGAGCATATTTGAAAGTTTTATCGCGCTTCCTATCGATCGTCCCTCGTCGCAAAAGTAACACAAAAGTAAATCTCGCACCTTACTTTTACGGGCTCGCTATACAATTATATAATTAATTAGGTAGGTACGCCGATTCACTTACGTAAGTGAAAAGCAAGAGATCTTGTGTTCTCTTTTATTAGAATTTTATTTCGTCAAAAGTAAAGTCCCTAGAAAAGAGGGAGGAGCAAAGCTTTTATCATTTTTACTCTTTTATCGTGATTTTTTCGAAAGAGTGTCCCTTGGAGATAACATGCGGTGTTCTAAAATGAAGCGGAACGATCGCGTTGGGCCAGAGTAATAGAGTAAATCATGATCCTCGAAGGAACTCGTTCCGGTATTCTCATGCATAACTCGGCCACGTAAAGCCGCACGATTCGCCTTCTCTCTCGCACGAGGCGCTCTATTCCGGAGAACTGGTCTCTCTAGCTTAACCCGTAAACCTTGTATCACAGCGCCTCGCATCTCGCGTGATTGCCTTTGTACGATGCGTGTTTCAGAACGCACCTCCACATCGACGATGTGGAAGTCTGGGAAATTTACATGGTGACACGTCTCGCGTAATCGTGCGTTCTCTTCTCGTCCTCGACGATCGAATAAGGATTTATTTGCTATAGGGTTAAATATCTGTCGCTTGGATAAATACGTCGACTAGCTACTATCGTATCGTACGGATTACGACGAGAGAACGATCCATGGTATTCCGATAAAACTATTTTCTATCTTATTGCGTTTGGAATCGATGTAATATATAAAAAGTTAGCTTCACTTTTATGAAATTTCACATAGTTGCGCGGCGTTTCATCGACGAAATTCTCTTCGAGCCTGCTCTATCCGCGTAAACACGGAAACTTTAGGGGAAGTCGATGCTTTGGAGATTTTTTTTTTTTTTTAAAGCCTCGCATAGAGAGGGTCAAAGAGTCGTTACATATGCAACTACCGGGGAAACGTCGGCATCGAGCTTGCAGATAACCGCGATATCGCGCCGAGATGCATCTCGAAAGCTCAGAGAAAGAGAGAAAGAGTTATTTATTCGAGCTACGACCCCTTTTCGTAACGAGCTCATTGCTGGATCCTCAAAAGGATCCTAAATAAAAGACCTAATATCTCTTTACTTTCTCATTTTTTTCGTTCGTTTTCTATCGCAGCAAAATAACCGAGGAACTTTTAGAAATGTGTTTACGATAAAATAGCGATGGAACATTTTCATCTTTCTCTTATCGTTCTTCGTCTGATATTTCCTTTTTCTTTTTTTTTTTCTTTTTTTTTTCATTTTTTTTTTCTTCTTTATTTTTAGATTTAGAGTCGCAAACAAACTCGTCTATCGACGAGAAGCAAACGCTTCGAAATGATCGTATGCATGGCGTCTTCTATAAAAAACAACTTACCAGAATCGTAGTCAAGATTAGCGGATAACGTTTCAGTCAATTAACGTCGAAAGCTATTCGCGCAATCGTTTATGCAGTCTAAATCGTTATGCATCTCTTAATCAATTAAGAGAATGAACGGCCGTGGCCAAAAATCGCGCGTCCGACATCGACGAATATAGAACGCAGATGATCATTTCGATCATCGACCGGCCGAACGACTTTTGACCGATTGTAATTTTACTTTTTCATCCGTGTACGTTAATGTATGGTTAATTCGAACGAATCGCGTGCATCGTAGGACGGAAAAAGTAACGGTGATAGATCTTCGCTTCTTTCTCTTCGTTAATCCATCGCGTTCAAATGCTAAATTCGTTCGCTTCGTGGAAAACTCTGCTGTTAAGTGGAAAAGAAAAAGTGCACTCTCTTTCGTTTCTCGTAGCCATTGCGTGTGACCTGAAAAATCAGTCTTTTATAATAATCGATACTTCAGTTGGTTATTTACGATGCGAAAATGTCCTTCCTACGGTCGGCCGTTTTGCGGAAAAATCCTTTTCCCTTTTGAACGTTCTTTCAAGATGCACAAAATTGCGCTTCGAGTTACGGGTCGCCTACGGGTTCTTCGTTACTCTGCCGGCCATTCATAAAGTTTCATCCGGAAGCGTCGGCACGTGGCAAGCTGCGAGAGTGTCGCTTCATTCATTATATGACCGATCGTTTGAGCCTCGTATATGGAAGAGAAAGCGGGCGCGTGTCTGTGTAAGCATACGTTTATAAAGACTCGGCCTTTGCCATATAACTTTGCATATTATTTATAGCTATATGATACCTATATTCGTGCAGTCACTCGCATGAGGTTCCCCGTTTCTTCATTGAACCGAGCAAAACGGCCTTTCGCTGCCCGGAAATGCATATAGACGAGTATCGAGCCTAGCAGTAAGATAGAGATAGAGAGAAAAAGAGAGAACGAGAAAGGATAACGAACAAACTAGCTCGTTATGCTAATTAACGAAGGCCGGCCGAGTCTTGCTGCGAGTTTGGCGCGCACAATCTGGTGCGCCTTCCCCACTTCCGGTTGATTCCGATCAGCCGATAAAGTCAGCCGGAATACACAATGGATTCTCTCGCTCCTTTCTATGTATATGTATGCGTACATTCACGTGACCTCCATTCTATCTTTCCTAATTCTTGCGGTGAAAATCGAATGAAGAAAGCTTTGACTGTTTCTCAAAAGTTCTTTCGAAAAAATTACTACTTTTCTCCAAATTAAGATTGCTTTATACTTCCGTAAAAGTGATTGTAAGTTTTCTTATTATCGACGCGGCAGTCGGTCTATTTGATCAATTTCATCTTAATGCCGATCCTGTTGCCGAGCGTGCGTCACGAGGAAATTAAAAAGAATCGCGGTAAACAAATGCGGTCGCTCCCTAGAGACATTCTACATGTGTGTGTATATATTATATATTATTTATATAAATGGCTGGATTTCTCATAGATAGGGAATAGGCGCGTACAAGGTGCCTATCTCTCTGAAGCATCGATTTAATGAACTCGCCGATTAAATTATCGCTATTCTATTGATGCTATTGTTATGGAAATTCAAATAAATACGAATGGATAAACCGGCGATCGTGCAGAAACGAGAGCCATTATCGTTTACTCGATTTTGCTCGACGATAGCTTCATTTGTTTTCCGATTTTGATTACATGCTTTGACAATCAAAAGCGATCAAAAAGTCATAGTCCTGCAACGATACTTCTCCATCGAATGCATTCAAATAATAATCGAGAAACGACTCTTTCCTTCTTTCCTACTTGTCTTTCAATCGAAATTAATAAGAATCTTTTTAGATAAAAATGAATTGCAAATGACTCCTTCATTTCCTCTTTGAATATCGTAATCTGATGAAACCACTCTCGAATCCGGTTGTTCGTCCGAGCATAAGAGATGAAAAATTTCCTCCTGAGCTGGACGAAGCACACTGTATCCACTGTATCCTGGGAGTGGGAGGTGAAGGAATTCGGATAATCTTGCGGAAGCCCCGAGGATACCTCTCAAACTTTCGTAGATTTATCTTTGACGATGGCGTGTGGAATAGTAGTCGCGATGGAAGAGATTTTAAGCAGAGAAAAACGGATTAAGGACGATGCGTTCGTCAGAAATTAGATGGATAAAGGGGGGAGAGAGAGGGGAAACGTCTACTACTAGAGCTGCTTCGTCGAACTTTCAAAAGTTCTCGCCGCTGCTATTTGCCGTGTTTCGTGACCCCCATTGTTTTATGCACCCCCTCGCTTCGCATGCGTCATCGTTCTCCACCCTCGTTTCTCAAACGAGTCGTTTAATCTCCTTCCTACTACTGGACTTTTTCGCGACAAATACGTCGGTGTCTTTAGAAATTTTTTCCAAACTCGCATTTTTTTGTATATCGAAAGTTTTTGTTTCTCCACAAATACCAATTTTACGATGGCCCATCGTTATAAATACAAATGAGAAGTAAACGAGGAAAGAATAATTATTCGAATTTAGGAGGATCGTAAGTGGCTGCACGTGAATCGATCGAATTAAAAGAACGCTCGAGTATTAAACATATAAATATATTTTGAGATGGAGATTATCTCATTGTCTCTTTGCTTTGCTAGTTCAATTTTACTGTGCTTTATTTTTTTCTTAATCCATGTTCATCCATTGTTTCATTCGACTTATTGATTATTCTCACGACCAGCGTAATATTGGCAGCGTATAATAAATGTAGTCCGGCGCGCGCGCGCATTTATCGCCGTTACATCTATTTTCTTCCATCGACCGATCTTATCGAGCGACTCCTTTCACTTGATTTTTATCTAGTTTTGTTCATAAAAAATAAATCTCCTCCATTTCCTCGCAGGAAGAGAAAGTTAACGGATTTGATTTTGACATTGACCTGCGTGTTTTACTTTTTGGTACGTTTAATGATTCTCGCAAGACGATTAGACGATTGGAATTTTCGAACGAAATTATATCGAAGCAATGGCTTATAATTTTACTCAAAAGACATATTGTAATTTTTCATCTGCCAGCGACATTTTCCAAATGGAAAGTTGATTTTTTGCATCAGTCCACAGAAAAAACCTCCTTTCTCTCTTCAACGTGGAAAAATAATCTGCTTGGCTGTTTTGTCGCATTAAATAACTATCTCGAGATGTCTAAGAGTCTTTTTCTCATTTAATTCTCCTTGTTTTTTCTCTTTTCCTTTGCCTTCTCATTTTAGTTTCCTTTCCGATAGATCTCACGATGCATCGTTGAAAATATAACGGAAAGCAAGTTATCCAACCGTATAAAACGTAAAGATAAGTCTCCCGGATCGTAAATGAGAGAATAGGGAAGATGGACAAAGGAAAACGATGAGAAGACTAAGAGAGAATTCAGACTAATTGTGTCGTTTCCGATCGAAAAGAAACCAATGCCATTTTTCATTCAGGAAAAAAGACGAGCTAGCTGGTAAATTCAATTTCCTCTAGGGAAATAATTGCAATACTCTTCGAGTATATGTATTTTACAATAAACAGGTATTCCCGCGGTCGATGGTAATTGATTAGGACCGCGATCGAGTCGCGAGCACTTTGAACGTGTGTACCTATCAATACATGTGTGTTTACGCGTTAATTGACGTCAATTCCGCGGAGAGAGTTCTTTTTTTTTTTTCTTTTTTTAATCCATATCTCATATTTTTAATCCTTCGTAAAAGAATTTAGATCTAGATGGAGAAAAATGGATTGGTCCTCGAGTCGACCATAAAGGAAATTGATCCAATGATAAATAGCGCGACGATACCGTTATTTCAAGGTAACCGCTATCCAACCGAGATTGTTTCGACGTTAGCGCGCGTGTTAACGATTTTTCCAAGGGCGAAGCCATGTCCGATCGATGAGAAAGCGGCACTCGCTCGTTATAATACCCTTTCCATTCGCATCCCCTTTCTCTCGGGGATCGTTTAATCGCACGTAAAATCATGCCGTACCCTCGCCTTAACGTCGCGTGTACTCTACGCTTGTATTCGAGTAGCCGCGAAACAGCCGCGGGACAGAAGGAAACATCGACTTTTATCTCGATAGAGTCGAATGAAAGAGACGAAGCGGTACTTAATAGAGAGCGAGAGAGAGAGAGAGAGAGAGAGAGAGAGAGAGATGATAAGGATCGACGCTTCTTAAGGTGGAAAGGAGATTTCTTCGTTAAACTCGGTGAGCTTTGTAATCTTGTACGAGTCTTGAAATATACCCACGAGATTTTCGCGCTAACGCAGAAACACAAAGGCTGCGGTTAAGCGTACCTACGGTATACCATTTTTTCGCATAAAAACGAATTAGGTCGAACGTATAAGGTCTAGGAGCATTTGAAGAAGCAACGAACGATAAAAGAACATATTCCAACTTTTCTATTCTTTGGTTACATATATTTGATTGTGCGAGTACACCAATTCGCATCCAGTGCTCTCTCGCTTATCTATAATTTAAGCTCGGCCGGCGCATGCAATGACAAATTAAAGTCGTCAAGTGGAAAAAGGAGGTCTCCGTTTGATCCTCTTTCCCAAGCGGACTCCCTTAACTCTCTCTCTAAATATATATATATATATATATATATATATATATATATATATATATATATATATAGATAAGTTTCGCGTGCTAATAATTATCAAGGACAGACGAAGGAGTCGTGCACGTGCGCGCAAAGCAGAACAAATCGATCGACCGCGCGTAATTCGATTGGAAAACTAATAATTTCGAGCAATCTTTCGAGCCTTTGTTAGTCGTGATTAATTTGATGTTTTTATTGAATTCCATCGAACGAATCAGATTGAGCACGTAATAAACGTTTTTCACGACTTGCGAAAGCTTAAATAGGATTCCCCCTCCCGTGACTCCGATCCCAAAGAATCCATGAATCTTTTCCTACAGGGGGATATCGACCTTGTAACCACTTTTTTCGTCCCTCAAAGTGTTACCCGTCGATCCTCCGATCCACCTGACTTGCATCCTCGCCCCTATCTCCCTCCGGCCCCCTCCCCTATTGCCGTACAAGTTCTACTTCCAAGTCTGGAAATTGATATGAACGAAACAAAAGACATTTTCATTCTTTGATTCTTACTTCGAAGGATTAGCTAGGTTTTCCAGAATAGCGGCTTTTAAAGTAGTTTATATTCCTCTTTCATTTTTTTCGATTGATCGACCTTCAATCGTATAGCATCACGCTCGTTTTCTCATTTTCGTGCACGCGAGTCGTTCATGCGGGAAGTCTCGTTTATCACTCAGAAACGAAATGGAAGATTTTCCGTTGTTAATCGTATCGACGCGGTCTACGAGCATTAGAACTGCAACGGCTCGCAGTTCGCGATAAGATACGAAATCGATAATTCGATATAAAAGTTAGACAGAGCAGAACCAAACGACGATGCGAATTAACGATGAATAGGAGAGGACATTCCCTCGCATGGATGGTTATCGTTTAGTCGTAACGTTATTTCAACGACGAACGAGAATCTCTGAACGAGCGAGCTGCGACTTTTTTCTCCTTTTTCTCTTTCTCAAAGAAAAAAGAAAAATTCCTTCTCGTTTCGTTAAATCTCTTGAAAAACTTGGAAGCTTTGCCATCTAGGTTACGCATTAGGAGGAATTAACGAGAGATTACGAGAGTGTTTCGTAACGACGATTTAAAGAATTTTCCTCGACGTACGGAACTCGTAGATACGAAGATCGAAGATCGAAATAATCGCAAGAGCGGAATGGGAGGAAAGGTCGTTACTCCTATCGAATTGACCCTTCACGATTGCTTTCTTTTTGCAAGAGAATTATCGATTTCGGATAGGGTATTTCCCGTTTCTCTCCGCCTCGTCGCTTGTTTTCTTTATCATTCGCGGCTATCAGCGCGCGATCGCTTCCGCGCTCGTTACGATAATGCTCGCGCGTTCGTCGTACTCCCTCAACAAGCTCGGATTACTCGAAACCGAGTCTCTATTTCGGTCGCTTTTATCTCGAAATTGACCTGGCCGCTTTTCAACGTCAAGGCTTTGCTTTCCAATGGGGAAGCTTCATTCGTCGAAGCTTTCATTTTTATCGACTCAGAAATATATAACGATATATAATAATGTATTTTAGGCTAACCTTCGTGTCAAAAGTAAAGAAAACAAAAAATGCCAGGAGAACCAAAAGCAGAAACGACGAGAAGAAAGAGAAAAGGAAATGGGGAGATAACTCGGAAATTATTTATTCCGATAATCGATGACACGAAGAAACGAATGACAATCTTTAATCGACTAAACGTACGTGTAAACGTACTCCTCTACGTTTCACACATTTCCTCGTATTTCCTGCAGACTAACGTCCCTTTGACTATCTCGAATGAACGACTGGGGTTACGTGCGTCCAGAAAGAAAGGGAGAGAGTCGAAGGAATGGAGGAGGGACCGAATCGAGCAACTGTTCCAAGAGCAGAGAGAAGAGAAGATCGAAATATTTGCTTCGTACTTTGGAAGCATAAAAGAGGATGAGAAATACGAAAGTAAAAGAAAGGAGGATTTACTAGAAATAGAGAGAGAGAGAGAGAGAGAGAGAGAGGGAGAACAAAATACGTGTGCACGCGGCCAGAGTACAAAGAGTACAAAGAACAAGAGGACGGAGGTTCATAAGAGCGAACGAGAGAGAGAGAGAAGCTAGCGAGTTCACTCACGGTTTCGGAAAACCGCCCGAATATTGATCCTCGGCAAAAGGGCTTTCTCGAACGCGTTCACGCTTCTCGATATCCCCCCTTCGAATTATTAATATTAATCAACGACTTTTTAATAATAGGTTTCCATTAGCAGTTTTTCATCGAAAGGGTGATTGCTATTCTCAGAAAAATATTTCTATCGAAAAGTAATTTTCTTTTTTTTTCACACAAACGTTTAACGACCGTCATCGCAATAGACGATCCAATAAATTTTCACATCATTTTGCGGACATATAATAGTTTTTAATAAATATCCATTCGTCCGTCTTTTTATTCGAAAAGAAGGGATGGTTAAGAAAATTTGTGCAAATAAATCGCATTAATTTGGTCCGGCTCATAGAAAATCATCCATTACGGTTAACGTCGTCATCGTCGTAAAACACGACCGGTAACAACGTACGATGCATAACTGTACGTCATAGTTAACCCAATTACGTCAACAACCGTACGAGCCAACGAACGTGTGTTCTACCCTGTTTCTATACGCGATCCTTGATTCTCCAGATTCGCAGTCTCTTTCGAGAATAGATTACGAGAAAATATTTTTCGATGCCTCTGGTTATCTCCATTCCTCGTTCTCTCTCACTTCCCCGTTCGTTCGCGAAATGGACAAATAAAGTCGCGGATTCCTTATCGAAGTATTGGTAATTTTCTGCGACGTGGAACTATAAGGAGAAACGAAATAGAAAAAGGACGCAACGAAGCGACATTTACGAGATCACAAAGTTTATAACTTTTTCAAGACGTTGCTGAGGAGGCCATGACATGTATATTATACAAACTGTACAAATCGAAAAAGGAAGAAATTGCTTTATTCTTCTTACGGAACGCTATAAATCATTCATCGAACAAAAGAGCCGTTTGAGTTAATCATCGAGAGAACGAATTAGGATTGTCTATTTTATTATATTGCGTCAATATTCGTTGTAATGATATTGTTAAATCAGTTGGCACAGAGAAGCATTAGATTCAGAAACGCGATGCTTATCGTATTATGAATTAAGAAGTGTGCTCTGTCAAAGCGTGCGATGACATCGTCGTTTATCCTAACGATAATGTCGCGATGAAAATTTTGATCGTTGGAAAAAGAAAGAAAGAAACGTAGAGATGTATTTGGCAAAAATTTGATATTTTATTTCGATTTGTTTCTTTTTCATAGTTCCACGCGAGATATTTGCAGCAGCTTCTGTGTTGCGACATCGACGATAGGCTAATCCCATTTAGACGTCGCTCTTCGGCAAATTGAATTTTCCGTGGCACTTCTCTATCCGAACTCTATTCCGGATGACGCGAAGCCAAGACGAGGATTCCCTGTCCACAATTTAATTTAGAATTGATTTAATTCAGTGGAACATCGAGACAAAAGCATCGAACTGTACAAACTCATGCGAGCCGTTCAAAGGATAACGATCCTCGTGAAATTCCCTATTCTGAAAGATGGCTAACAAAAGACATTAGGCGTACATATATTCTCAGGTAGAAATAATAATTCGTAATTAGACATTATTTTTTTTTTTTTTTTTTCGAGAGAGAGAGAGAGTCGTAGAAAAAAGTTAATATTTAAATACGGAGGAACGAGGGAAAAGTCCTCTCGATGGTATCTTTGCAAGAAAAAATCATCCAAGTTCTACGTCGATTAACATTTTCTGCAATCGAAAACGCTTTGGTTATTTTCGATCGATGACGCAATGCCGTCCGACGACAAATCGAGAAAAGATGATGGATGAGAAAATAAAATAAAACGGAAGCAACGAGGAAGAGAAGAAAATTAGGACGAACATCCCGTTACTTTCCTCGTCGACTATTTTTAATAAATGGACGGAAGAGGCAACCTGATTAAAAAACTCACGAGCAAAGTGTCGAAAGAAATCGTCTTTTATTTTTAATCGAGCAGCAGCGTACTTGAACGTACTTGAGCGTACTAGATCGACCGCGACGTGTACCGTCGATAGAAAGATCGAGCGCAAAGACGTCTCCGTAATTCAATCTTTCCAATACACGTCCCTGTGCGATCCTTCTTCTTTACCATAGATCGATTTATCCTCCCGTTGAAGTTTGATTTATGACGAGCATAGCGAAGATCGTGAAATTTAACATATCGCACGAAGGATAAAAGCAATTAACGAGCAAAACTTTGTCGAGTTTGCTAATGGATCGGGCTCTGTTATAATAAGATCGTAGTAATTAGCCGAGTATAGATATTCCCGTTAATCGAAATCATTTATTAACAAGCAATATTATTGGTCGTCGTATGAAAATAAAAAATTCATACCAAAAGATTCGAGTATTAAGAATCGAAAAACTCGCGAAGCTTCGACGAAAGACATTTTCAAGATTTATCGTCGAAGAACCGAGTGTTTTTTTTCTTCTTTTTTTTTTTTTTTTTTTCTCCTTTAGCGAAGCACAAAATAGAAGGAATATCTTTGCGTTTCGTCTTGAAATCGCTCGCGAACGCGTTTCAGAGCGATATGAGAAAAAGGAGACGTCTCGATGAAAAATGTATTATATAGTCGCGAGAAAAATTTGAGACTAAGGCCATAGTCTTAAGGAAATATTCGATTACCTACCGTTTTACGTAAGTAAGACAGATCATTCTCTCTTCTTTCGAGGGAAAGAAACGAATTTTCAGACATTTCACTCTATCCGTTCCGTATCGCATATTTTTTTCTTTTTTCTTTTCTCTAACGAGAACTTTAATCGAATTAATAACGAATCAGATACTGAAATAATGACATTTTCGATAGCCTACGTGTTATTGTTTGAACATTGATAGCCTGGACAATAGACTGATGGTGGATGTATAGAATACCTATCGTGTAATTGCAAAAGGATGAGCTGTAGTAATTAGTATTCAACGATCCGGATATGGTTCTCTGTTTCTCTTTGTCTATCATTAAAACGTTCAAATATATAAAGACAAAAGCGAATAATATTGGTGGTCAAAGCTAAAAAGGAATCCTCGAAGCTTTCCGCCGTCCGTTATTAACTTTTGACGCGATCGTGCGATTAACACGAAACGATTTTCAATCGGATAAGAATCATACGATAAATTGCACATCCCTCGCGCTCTCTTTATGGATTATCGTTTCGCGCGCATATGCATATTACGAATGCGTATGCTTACGTACGCTTGAACGTACTTCGATACGATTTATTACTTGCCGATATCTTCCTAATGCGTTTCATTAGCTGAAACAATTAACTGCTTACAGACGCGGATAATTTGGCCGGATATCGACGAGAGCATCCCATCAGCTTCTGCTGCTCATCCTTCGATTAAAGCTTTTACCTAGGCGCGAACATTTCGAAAATATATACGAAAGAAATTGTAAAGATAACCTCGATAATAATAATAGTAATAATAGTAATAATATTAAATAATTGGATTTATTTTAGAACGCGTCTTACTTCGTAAAATGATCGTTCAACCGGCGAGACCTGTTGCTATAATCCTAACGATCGATATCGTTGCTTAGTTATTTCGCGACGAGCGAAAATATTATTCTTCTCGATCTTCTTCCTTTTCTCTCTACGTTTTCGAATAAATAAATGCTGTCGGATAATTCAGAATTACTAGTTAGGATTGCATAGGGTCGGTTGTCAAAAATCAACGTCGACCAAACGAAAAGCAAAAGGTTCTGAAAGGTTTTCACGATTACTCGCTCGGATTTTAGGTATTTTCTTTCTCTTTCGTTCTCTTCTCTCTCCCTTTTTGTTTGGAGCGTGCCTTTCCCATGCCTCGAATAATTTCTCGTACGAGTCTCAAAGGAGAAGTTTCCCTCTCTAAATACGAACGAGCAAAGGAAAAGAACGGCTTGTAAGCCGCAAAATTCCCTTCTACGTAAATCATGCTATTTTTCCCTCCAAGCGACGTTTCAACAGTATCTTTTTAGTATCTTTTTAACAAAGTCGCGTTTCCTTGCACGTCGTATCTATGAACAGTTTCTATCTCTTTCTATCTCGGTTGCTCTTACGTCATTCTTTAATAAACGAAAAAATATGTAAAAATCAAATTATACGAAATAATTCCCCTAAGCCAGCTCGAAATTCGATCTGCGTCAGATCGATTCCGCGAATATTTTTTTTCCGCGCGATAAGCTTTTCAAGTGGCTTAGCGCGTATCCCTACTTTTTTCCTTTCATGACGATCGCACTAGCGATAAATTCGATTCTCTCGTTTCCAACGTCAAGGTTTTCCTCGACATCGACGACGCTAGGAGATCGTCGGAAAATTCTTTAAAGGCGGAAGCCAAAGTGGCGGCATTAAAAGGCTTCGGACGAAAGTGAATTGGCATTAACGTCGAAAAAGGTAAACGCCTTTGGCGTTCTTTCGGCATTATCACGTACCATACGACTTTGCCCGTACATTTCTTAATATCGAGTTTGTCGATCGACCAATCGATTCTTTTCGAATCTTGAATACTTTTTTTTCTTCTTTTTTTTTTTCTCTCTCGAAAAGTAAGATCTCGAGATGATCGAGAAATCGTAGGTTGAAAAAAGGAAGACTCAGATCGTAGCACGTAGACGTTACGTCGAAAAAAGCTTTAAACTCAACCAGCTCGGAATCCGGCATGGGAATCGGTCGGAAGGAACACTCGAAACGTTCCATTTTCTCCTTTCGTCTTACAGCTTTTACAGTTTCGAGAGAGCTCGTTCAAGTTTCGAGGAGGTAACGCGCGCAAAAGCTCCTTTTTCGATCGTTCGACAATTTTGTGGGAAAAAAAATCAAATAACCGTAACTTATCGTTATTTCACGAATGCCTCGTTAACTCGTAGAAATACTAAGAAATACTATTGTTGCCAATGTAATCGTATTCAGTCAACAGTTTCTCTCGCGCATCTCGACCTTGAACATCTCTCTTTGTCGACTTTGCGCGAGAAGGTTCGCTAGGTTGTAATCTTGAGTCATCTCGAGCCTCTTCATTAATATCAGGTGCGGTCACGTAACGCGGGATTATCTTCGGCGAAGGCGGCACATGAAATGCAGCTGGGAATTAATTAAAACGCATGAGCCCGGACGATCGCGTGACCTTGCGAGCCGGATGGATCTCTACCGGATGGGGGTGGGGGGAAGGGGCCACGTCGACAGGATCGATGGATGGACGTTCGCTTTGCCTTTCCTCCCCCACATTTTTCCTCTCCCATCCCCTTTTCTTTTTTTCCTTCTCCTTAACCTTCTTCGATCGATTTTATACAACGTCGAACGTTGGATTTAATAATACGTCGAGCAAGGACGTACACGTATGCAAAGGATTCTCCTATCTTTCTGATCGATTTCCACGCGTGATCGTTTCTACACGTTGAACGTAATAGAATTAATTTATTTTATTAAGCCCGCAGAGACACCATGGAAATTGTTAGCGTCGATGCGGTACGCGATAGTATCGCACGCATCCCGTTTGTTTTTCTTTTTTCAGATTTACTACGGCAGCATGATCCCTGGGAACTGCTTTCAAAGTGCCATTTGCCGAATATCGCGCTATATCGAGCTTAACAACGGAACGAGGCTCGATGCCTTCCACGTTCCCTGCGCGATGTGTTGTAGTGTCTAAGAACAATAGTGACGGACAATATTTTGTGCTCGAGAATAGAAAGAGATCGGACACGATCGTACGACAAAGTGATCAGCGACGATGCGAGGTGGACACGTTGGCGGACGTGAGGAAGCTCATGGAGGAAAAGTATATTTCTGCGAATCGACGAGAGTACGAAGCGTCATCTTCCTCCCGAGACCGTACGTCGAGTTTATTCAATTAATTCGATTTGAGTCGAATTGAGAAGTTAAAAGGATCGAGGAAAGAGCAATGGGTAGTTGGCCGAGGAGATCGTGCGGACTCGCACAAATGAGTATCGAGATGGCCGAGAAGGCTTAGATCGTGGGAAACGTTCGAGAGGAAAGTTTTGAAAGCGGGGTAAAAAGAAGAAAAGGGACAGAGCTACAAATTAAAAAAGTAGAAAAGGTAAGAGAAATCAAGAATGGAGTCGACAAAGTTGGGCGGAGCCGCGCCGACCAGCCCGAGAGCCCACTCGCCCGCTTTGCCGAGCTATTGTACCAGCACGGACGGTAACATCGATTACATCATCGGCGACTACATGGAGCGATTGGGCACGAGACTCAATATCCTCGAAACCGAACTAAAGTACGCGTGGAGGGCCCTGGATTTACTCAGTCAGGAGTACATAAAAATGTGGGAGAGATTAGAAAAATTGGAAGGTCTTTTGTACGAGCAACAAACGGTGATAAGTCAGTTGATCGAGTTTTACGCGAGCGGCGGCGGAGGCGGCGGCAGCGGCGTCGTCGTCGGCGTCGGCGTCGGCGTTGGCGTTGGCGTCGGCGGACACGAGAACGGCACTGAGGTAGCCGAGGATACGTTGGCCGATCAACAGGATTCCGTCGGCGAATTGGACGCCATCGCGAAGAGTTTGAACGCGGCAATAGGAATGGAAGAGACGAGCGCGTTGAGAGAGAAACTAACTCAACAGGAATTGGCTAGGATGCACGGTCTAACGCAGGACAGCGCGACCGCGAACGCCGTGGTAACGGACATGCACAGGAACGTAAGAAATTTGGAGACTCTGGAGACGCTCGAGGAGGAAGAGGGCAATATACCGGACGAAGCCTTCTATCGTAGCCTGAACAACGCCTATAGGGAGGACTTGATATGCGGCGACACTTCGAGGCCTACCTCGCAACTCGGTATGATATGGGAGGAGGCCGAGGACGAGGACGTGAACGGTAAAAAGGAAAGCGAGATCGATATCTTCGAGAAGGATTCGCCGAAGGAAAAGGAGGCGGAGGAAGAAACGTCGACGCAACAGACCAAAGAGGAGATTCAAGCATCGGCCACGAAGAAGGAGGACGAGGCCGACGAGGACGAGGGTGAAGTATTTAGCGCGGCCGATTACAAAAGCTATCGAGGCAATACTCCTTGCGTAAGCGAACAAGACCTCGCTCAACTCTCGAGACTTAGCTCGATCGACCAGGTAGCTTTGGAGAAGCTCCACGAGCTCGACCGATTGACCAGTAAATTGCAAAAGGATTCTCAAAATCTGATCGAACTGCAGTCGCGATTGATAGAGTCGCCAAAGCGCCGATACTCGTCCGAGGCCGAGGCAAAGCTGGCCGAGGAGGCGAGCAGCATAGACGAGCAATTGCGAAAGATCTACGCGGAAACGGACGTGGACAGTTGGACGTTCTCGAAGAGTCCCGGATCAACGGGCAGATCTTTGTCGAGGGTCAGTACCGACAGCGGCCTCGCGACCGACGGCGACTTTACCACGAGATCCATCTCGCCGAGATTAAGTTCCGCTTCCAGGAACAATTTGGACTCGATCTCGAGCACTTACACGCCTCCTAGATTGGGATACAGCTCGGCGGTCCTAGAGAAGAGTCCCGAGCCGGTGATTCAGTTGCCCATCGACGTGGGTAACTTCGCCAAAGGCTATGCGGAGAACAAAGAATTGACCGATCTGATGGCCGAAAGTTTCGCGGCGGTCACCTGCGCCTCGCCCACCATTTACAGTACCACCACCGACAAAGTACCGTCGCCGACGCTCTCGGTCGGGAGCGTTCACAGCGTTCACAGCGTCCAAAGCATTCGGACCAGACAAGACGGTTACTTTGGTAGCTCTGCCCGATTGAACTTGGACTTTCAAGAGAGTAGAACCCCGCCGAGCCCCTCGCCGAGCTCTCCTCCGCCTCCGGCGCCGCGAGATTCGACCGAGTCCTTCCTAATGCCTACCGCGACGGAGGACGAAACGAAAGGATCTCAAAGTCCTGGAGGTTACTTGAGGAATACCGAGAAACTCGTGTCCCTCGATCAAGGACGGCTGAGCCCGCGTACGCCTCATTCCCCTAAATCCCCGAGAGTATCGCCCAAGCATCTGACGAAACCGGTCAACGCGGCCAACATAGCCGCCACCAAATCCGACTCCGGATTGTCCTCCATGAGCGGATGGAGCAGCTTGGACAAGTCGCCGAGTTCACCGAAGAATTCGATCGGCAAAACGTTGACTTCCTATTCGGCGGATCACACGAGAACTAACCTGACGGCGTCGTCGACGCATCCACCGGCAAGGGCTTCTAGTCCGATACCACCGCTTCCGGAAAGTACGAGCGCCGCCGTCATCACGCAAGAGCCGCTTTACGATACACCCGAGGGTAGAGACGCATTCGCTACCGCCACAGCTACCGCGACCGCACATTCTTATTCGACGACGACGATGAATCATTTGTCCTCGTCTTACGCGTCGTCGATGAAATCACCGGCTGCGACCAAGGACGATTACAATCTCGTACCACCGCCGGCGCCAGGCGCGAGCACCTGTCAAAGTCCAAAGAAACGAACGCGCCAGCAAACGGCCCTTCAGCATAACCTTCAACATAATCTTCAACATGGGATTCAGCATACTTACGATTCAGTACCATCGGCAACCGTGATGGATTACGTTTATAGATCGGAACAGCCCGCTATTTATTCCGTAGCCGGTAGTAATCGTCAGCAAGTAATAACGAGCGTCTATACAAGCGGTTCCGGTAGCTATGGCTTCAAAATTACGGGCTATTATCCGGATTCCGTCGGTCAGTACGGCAACTATCAAGAAAGTTACAACGCCTTGCAGTATCCCGAGGCGGCTGGCATGACGACCCATATAAAGAAACCATTAAGAGGCTCCTACGCGGAGGCAACGAGCAACCAGGATGGATACAAGGCCGCGATGTATCGTACCATGTTTCCCACGGGAAACATCACGGACGCTCTGTCCTATTATCCGACAAGCGCGAGTTTACCGCGAACGGAGAACAACGAGAGCTCTTGGATGAACTCGATGGACGAACAAATTCCCCACGATTCTACCTCGTCTAGCATCAGATCCCTTACCTCGGATGGTAGTTACGCTCAAAGCCCTTACACGGACCGAAGGTATCCGCAACCGCCGGCCTATCAAGCGCACCAACAGTATCATCACACATACGCCAATCAAAGTTATCCGCAACCTGTCGGCTATCAGCAACAGCATCAACCTTACGGGCAAAGATTGATGAGCAGTACCGAAAGCGTACAACTTGCGGACGGTTATCAGAGACAGTGGCAACGGGAGCATCAATATATTCAGGAACACGAAAATGCGAGAATACCGATGGAGCAGCAACAGCAGCAGCAGCAGCAACTGCAGCAGCAGCACCAACAACAACAACAACAACAACAACAACAACAACAACAACAACAACAGCAACAGCAGCAACAGCAGCAAAGCGAGTACTACGATGCCTCGAACGTAATAGTGTCTCAGTCCGGTTACATCAGCATTGCTACGAATTTGAAGGATCACGAGGTCGAAAGCACAAAGTTAACCAAGAAGATAAGACGTGGCGCTTCTTTAAAAAACGCTATGAGCTCCATGAGCAACTGGCTACCCGATCTTCATTTGAGCAAAAGACATCGGAGTCAGTCTTTACCAGGCGGAGTCCGAAGGGAGGATTTGGACGTATCTCAGGACAATCAACAGAAACTTTTGTCCGAGACGAGCGCCGGCAGAGGCCGAGGCAGAAGTCAGGCACCTAGGAAAAAGAAGAAGCACACCTTGGTATCAACCGTTTCTGGTATTCTTCAAAAGGCCAAACGGCGAACTCATCACTCGCAATCGCTGTCGGATCCTGAACAATCGGAGACCGAGTGGAGCAGCGGCAGACAGAGCGGACTTTCGGAGGACGAGGACAGCGTGATGTCCGACGTTAATCAAGAACAGCCTTTCTTCGCGAAAGTAAAAACGGCAAGCACAAAGCGAAAATCAGCGCAGCAATCGATTACGATCCAGCAAACGTCCCAGCTAACCCAACAGCAACAGCAGCAGCAGCAGCAGCAGCAGCAGCAGCAGCAACAACAACAACAAGTTCTGCAACAGCAGCAACAGCAGAATCTTCAACAGCAACAAGCTCTGCAGCAACAAGCTCTGCAACAACAAATTCAACAGCACCAAGAACAATTGCAGCAGCAAGCCGCGCAGGAGGCCTGGGCGAAGGAGAAGGAACAAAGGAGGGTCGACTCGAGCGAACACGAATCGAGCGAACAAACGATAGCCATGGAGGAGGAGGGAAAAAGCACTGGCTCGGGATCGGGGGGATCGTCGATCTTTCAAACGGTCGGGGATATAAAACGATCGACGGGTAGCTCGGACGAGGCACCGAACGAGAAAGCGCCGAAACTTCCGCCGGTAACGATAATGGGCGGTGCCAGCATGGAATTCGCCGTGTCAAGAGCACTCGGTAAATATCGCCAAAGACAATCCTCGACGGTGTCCGACGAGCAACCGGCGATGGACGAAAGCGCGATCGAAAAGAAGTCCGACGATGGTAATGGTCAGTCGTTAGAGCCGAGCTTCGAGTATCCCGAGGATCTCTCGGAGAAGAGCGAGAAGAGCGAAAAGTCAGGTAGCGCCCGATTACCCGAGTTAGTAACGAATTTGTCGGAGGAAGCTCCACCGTCAGAGGGTAGCCCTTCGGCATCGAGCGCGAGAGGATTCGTTCAGAGCGCCGTTACGCGATTTCTTCCTCGACATCAACAATCCCTCGAGATACCTTGGGGAGGCGGCCGTTCCGGTGAGGACGAAGACAATAGAAGTACGCACTCTTACAGAAGCACCTCGAGAGTATCGTCGAGACGGCAGAGCACCGAGGACTCGATCGATTCCGAGGACGAGTGGTACTGTTACGAGTTGCGTAAACTCGAGGAGCTGGAAAGGCAATCGCAAATGGATATGGAAATGAGCGAGGTCTTGGTGGAGGAACCGGAGGAACACGAGCCTTATCAACCGGACGACGCCGTAAAGGAGAGGATGTCTTGCGTGCTGAAGGAGCTCAAAATGAAGGCCGCCGGTGCGAGACCTTCGAAGATCGACCTGAAGGAAGATAAGGAAATTTTACGAGCTGCCAAAACCAACGGTCCCGTTATCAAGGAACGCCGAATCGAGGAAGTCGCCGATAGATATCCGAGAGACGAGAAGCCGATTCCTAAGAGAAAATCGGCCGAGAGTATAGAGGCTGTGTTCGCTCGAGTGACGGACTATCACACGTGGGCGCACGAAGAGGAAGCGAGAAAGGAGAGAGCCGCTACGTCCCCGAGGACCGAGGATGGTTCCTCCTCGGGCGAGACTTCCGGTCCTGATAGTCCTGGACGATCGATGGACGACGACGAGATCGAGGAGGAGGAGGAGGAGGAGGAGGAGGAGGAGGAGGAGGAGGAGGACGAGGAGGAGGACGAGGAGGTGGTGGAGGAGGAGGAAGAAGAAAAGGTAAAAAGAGAGAGCGACCGGACAAGAAGATCGGCTCGGGACGAGGAGGAAAGAGGTGAATTACAAAAGGATCTCGATGAGGGACAATCAAGACGAAGTTCAAGCGGCATATCTGTCCTACGACAAGAGGAGAAAATTCTTCGAGGTACGGAAAGCCTATCTCGCGAAGGTAGCCTGACCGTTGGACTCGCCGCCGGTGAGACGTTGGATGAGCGAGATGTTGCCGAGACCGATACGAATCTGGGCCTACCCAAGATCAAGATTGATTCCTCATCTTGCGCCGGTGCAGCCGACGTTACCATCTTGAAGGAGGGCCAGGTTAGTCCCGGTCCACCTGGCTCCAAATGGAAGCTCTTAAAAACTTTGAAGGAACGGAAGGAAGAGAAACTCAAGGAGATCGAGGAAGCATCGAAAGAAGCTGCGACCATTTCTCAGGGACCCACGGCGGTGAGTATAATGATCAAGTGAGGACACGAAAATCTCTGTAAAGCGTACTCGAGATTCGGGAGCTGGGTCAAGTCCTAATCTTTTTCCGTATCTATGGAAACTTTACTTTGTCGAGTTTAGTTTTCCATCTCAGATCTCACCTTGTTCCGTAAAAAAAAAAGTGAAAGAAAGAAGAAAGAATGAAAGAAAGAAAGAAAGAAAGAAAGAAACAAAAAGAAACAAAAATCTAAACGAGCTTATGAGAACCAACAAACAAACACTTTTTATACTCTCTCTCTATACTTCCGTCAATGTTAAAAAGTAAAGAAAATTAAAAAAAAAGAAAAAAAGAAAAGAAAAAAGACGAAAAAAAGAGGAGGAAAGAGCAACGCGGTATTCTCCGAACGATACTTAACGATTATTTCTTACGATATTTTCGACTACACTTAAGCTTCGAATTCCGTTTCTTCGCGCATTTCTCACTTACCGCGCGAGGCATTATCTACCTCGAGTATCGAGTACGCTACACGTCCGAAAAGGATCTATCTAGACGATAAGAGCGATCTAAGAGTTTAAGGCTTATCTTAAGGCCGCGTCCACCTCTTTGTGACGCGCGCGTATCCAGTCAATACTTAACAATACTTAACGCGAAACTGCGAGTCAAGCTTTGCTATCGGGTAACCACAGTACGTTACCACAGTAATAGATTATAACGATGTTCATGAGGAAGATTAAAGGAGCGTTCAAGGAATCATCGCTCTAATTACGAATGTATCTTTGTCAATTCGAGTGCAACACCATTGACGCTTGTCTCTAAATAATATTCCTATAAGAAGCTAACACGCATGGGAGGAAAAGAGGAATACAAATCGCCGTTGGATGCTCATACAGATATTCATAATCGACGCAACCATCGAGTCGCTCGTCGCGTCGCGTCGCCCGAGGAAGCTCACCTAATAACGTGTCATATATATACATATACATATACATATACATATATATATATATATATATGTATATATATATGTATGTACATACATACATATAGGAGTTCATTTAGATGGTGCTTTATCAATTGATACGCTTTCAAGGTATTATCGTTAGAAGGGAAAAACGAAGAGAAAAGATGAAAATTGGAAGAACGAGTAGGTTCGGGATCTGCCTGCGCGATCTGCATCGCGGACGAATACCCGCTGTAGATGAATATACCGATATCTATCGCGAGAAAGCTTAGCGTATCGTATACCTACATATATGTATATCCGACTCGCATGACTGTTCGTAATAGCATTAGTTCCTATATTTCGAGGCTAATTTACGGCTTGAACGATAAACGCCTAGGGCGAGAAACTTTTACAGACTCGTAAGCGCGTAATTTGAAATTCTAACGAGAAAGAATATTTTTTGGTCTATCTTTTCTCTAAATTCGATGATTTCCGAAGCGTCCAAAGTAATTAGACTTGTCGTTGATCTCTTAAGTGTCTCATCGTACGGAAAGACGCGGGTCTAATCGCGTGGATTATACGTAACACCCGCTTCTCCGTATCTATAGTTAATCCGATCGTTTCTAATTACGACATTACTTGTAGCGGATGGAATCGAAGAGCTTTCGATAGACGAGCGGAAAAGACAAGAATCCAAGAAAGAAGGATCTTTCGCTTCGAGTTCATCTCGAAAAGAAAGAGAAAAAAATCGTATACGATGTCCGACCATTTTCCTTTTTTATCGGATCGAGACTCGACCACGCGTTTAATCACGTAGTGTTACGAAAAAGAAAGACGAATTCTTATTAAAGGACGAGCCACGTATGTAGATCTCGCAGGCACGGCCAAAAACGTCATTTCGTGCACAACGAACGTGTCGCCCTTACGGACGCTCGTTGAAATCACGCACGCGTTACGTTGGTTACGTTGACGCGAAAGCGCTCAAAACGCCTAACTGTTCGCAGCTATTACTCTAGAGAGATATCGTTTCTTGGTCGGTTTATCGGAACGCGCCTTGCGTCCGAAACGAAACGAAACGTTCGTTGATCGGTCTCGCAACTTTAGAATAGACCATAAGAGGATAGTCGGTTGATTCCACTTCCATTGGGTGATCCATTTACGCGAATAGCTCCGTTGCGTCGCTAATGGAACGTGGCTCATTACGCGAATTCACACAAAAGTGTATACCATGACTATTGAAACTGGCAGGATCAGAATATAGGAAGGCGCGTGAAATACTGTTCGAGCGTACATTTACGATAGTATTATAAAGCGTAGTTTATTAAGGAAGTTTCGTTCGTCTACGAGTGTGTGTACGAGTATATGGAACGGGAGAAGGATGATTCTAATTACTATTTGACTACCACCTATGGACGGTAGAAACGCGGCGAATACATATGGACGACGTACGAGCGCGCACGCACACACCGACACTGATTATTTTTGTCTGAAATTGTCTCGCGATTAATCTGCCTCGCTCAACGAACCTAGTTCCTCGAGCTAAATATTTTCAACGAAAGAAAAAAGAAAAAAAATAAAGACCAAGGACGAATCCAAGGACGCGCTATACCTTTCTTTCGCGTTATCGCCAATACCGTTTTATTTATCGAGCGCGTAAGACGACGATCGATTCATCCTCGTATCGAGATAAACATTGGCAAACGAAACTGCAATTTCCCTTGATCGCTTCTTTTTCATTTTCGCTTCTTTCTTCGATCCCGTCTTCCTACGTATCGTTTTATCGTCCTCGTCGAGCTATTGTTTTTGCCGAATTTCTTAACGACGAAAACGAAGCGATTTCCTTTCTCCCTTTTTCTTTCCACGCAAATGTCGGGAAAGCTGCGTCGCGTTTCGTCGCGTACATACGACGTAAGTACTTAACATTATACGCGTCTATACGCGCGTCATGTACTACCTACACACGTCCAATATTATATGCTTCCGTATCTAAAGACTTGTGCAAATGTATCGTATCCTCTAATCGAATCTAACAATTAATTAACGTGCATAACTTTGATGTTTAGATTTAGGCGGTTTCATCGCGCGTAACGATACGGCGAACGATATCTATATATCGTTCTCTACCGGGGGGGGGGGGGGGTGGGAAGAAGGAGCTTTACTTTTAGGTGCTTCTAAAAGCGAAAGAAAGAAACTACGTCAATTGGTGGGAGGAAGTAGATAATTCGAAGAACGATGAATGATAAGTCGTGAAAAAATCTGGAACACGGCAACATGGAAAAGGGCAGTCGCGCATGAAAACTAAACAAGGACTATACGATCCCGCGATGTCCGTCCTCGAGGAAATAATTAATTCGTATTAACTCCTTTCGAGATTCTACATCGAATGGCTAGCTCGAGACCAATAGCTCGAGAAGGCCACCATTTTTGCAACTTGAAAGAAGAAAAATAAATGTTTGGTGCGCTTTCGTAGAAAGACAGAAATCGAAAGAATAACGATGATATCGATTCGCCTCTTTGCGCCCTCGTTTCGCAGTTCCACTTTTTTCTACACGGAGTACCACGTAAATTTCATCGACATTCGAATCGTTTACCCTTCTTATCCTTTTACAAAGATCAATTTTTAATCCGCAGAACGATCGTCCTGTGCGTTGAAATTTTCCTTTCTTTTTGTTTTTTCTTCTCTTTCTTCTCAAAAGAACAAACTCTCTCGGTATTCTTCAATTTCGTTCAATGGAAAATGTCGAATCGTTTCGAAATGAACCGTGCGATATCTTTGCTAAATCGTAAGCCAGCTGGCGCATCGACTTTTGTTATCTAGGAAAAAACTTAATTACCTGACTCAGTTCCTTTAATCAGTTCCTTTCTATTCCGGCACACAGACATATGTATATTACTTGACGCCGTAATTTTGCTTCTACATAAATTTGCAAATGTAATAAGTTTCCAAGAAAGGCGTCTTATCATCGAACGCGATATGATCTAGCAACGAAAAAAAAAGTCTTCTTTTTCAAAGGAATAAAAACCGACGCGGGTTACTTTCAATTTGCAATTGGCTATGTGAAAAATAAAACACGCAAAAGTTATTTTAATAAATATATTTTTATCGTACGATAACGTCACTTTGCTAATACAAATCTTTTTACGATTCCTATATGTTTATTTACTCAAAGCGTAAAATTACACAAAATATAAATGAAAGGATGAGTAAGAAGGAACGAGTGAATGTTTTTCCGATCCGATCTATTGACAATGAAAGCGTAAAAATGAATTTTAATTGGTCAGGCTATTTTATAAAGCTTTTTCCTCGGCACTGTCTCGAGGGATTGAAAACTTTACTCGACTCGGTGCTCCGTGATCTCGCATAAATCGATCGTGGCGATGAAATTATTTCGCGTACAGAAGCGTGTACAAAGATAGAGAGTGAGAGAGAGAGAGATAGAGACAGAGAGAAGAAAGTAGTGAGCAAAGCGCTGGACGATCGAGGCGTTAATGCGATTTACTCTCGAGGATCCTCGAAACGAGGCCGTACAGCAAACTCCAGACCAATTCTGTACCATTTCTCACTTTTATATAAAACGTGAATAAAAACGCGTGATCGGTTATCTGTCGCGCGCTCTTGCGCGCCTCTTCCGGCACGTTTAAGTATATTATAAATGAACGAATATATATATATATATATAAATATTCGAATATATATATAAATAAATGCAATTATAAGTACGGTCGTAACGACCGATTAATCGATATTGTATATGTACCTATATCGTCACGGTGTTAAATCGTAAGTGTCCATATGCGCGCGCGCGCCCGCACTATACATTTTAATAACATGCGATTGCTTTTATTGAACTTAAATTAAGAATCGACAAATCGACAACGGTGGAGCCAAAAATTATTCGTTTTTCTTTAAAAATGATCATTCGAGCTTTCTTCGCGATTGTCACAGCTACATATACGCGCGTGCGCACATAAACGCATACAAAAATACACACACGTACACATAGAACATATGCACGCGAGCCTTTCGTCGATTCTCCAAAAATTCAATTTGTACGCTCGCGAGATGCGCACTCATCCGTACAAATGATATCACCGACGAATCACTCTTTTCTTATCGACGCTTTTACGCGCTCTCGGACGGCTACGTTACGCGCGCCTCATCGTACATAGAAACACACACCTATATATACAATAATGTATATATATATATATATATATATATATATATATACACATATATATATATGTATGTATATATATTATATTTAACTGTATCGGATATATCGTAATCTACGCGGTAGTTTTGTGTCAATTAATACTATAATGAACGAACGTTTAGTCAGGTTTTTTGAAGCGAGAGAAACAGATAAACGTAGATAATTAAGCTTACGTGTGATAATTCAAGCAGGAACGAAGAAATTTCTTGTGATAAGGGAGACGTATCCTCTCGATGTCTCGCATTCTCGCACGTATGCCGTTACTTTATCATTTATACCTTTTGCCTTTAAATCTCCTACGCGAATTATTTCGTAAGAATCTCTCGAGCGACGTTGAAATACTCGATGCACCCGTATTGGAGAATATCTGTAATATTTGACAAGTATCATTATCGTTGAACGATTCCGACATCGGCATGGATTTTTCCTCGATTCACGCGGTGAAACTAATCGACAGAGCGGATTCGTTTCAACCAGCTTATCCATTGGCAGGTCATGCACAAACTCGAAATGTTCGGTATCGAACTCTCGGCTGACCGTCGATATTAGGCACCATGCCTATCGACCAATAATAAAATGATCGATCGGTCGATCCGTCATATCGCTTGTTGATCCATCATATTCCTTCGGTCTCGGCGATAACCTTGAAAAACTCGCGGAACCGATCGCTATTTCTCTGACTCGAAAAATCAATTTTTCCTCCCTCTCCCTCTCTTTTTCTTTTTCATAGACCATAGGTTGGTAAGTCGTTGAAGTCTCACAAAGCGGATGAAATTGTCGTATTTTATCACCTTCTCGGTCCTGTTGCACGTAGAATCCTATTCCAGATTCGTAGCCAGTAGCAACGGTACCGCGAAATAAAAGCTTTACCTTTCTCTACGTGGTGCACGAATTTATTCAACCGTCTTCATATTCACGTATATTCTACTTGAAGACGATGAACCGCAAGAAATGCGACGTCTGAGTTTTCATCTCAATGTGAAATGGCGTCCTTTCGAAGGAAAATATTTTTTCCAGCTGTCGCATGGAAACGGAATAGAGAGAAGAAGGGGAGAAAGTATGACGGCCGTTAAAAGGACGATTCGAGGAATAGGAGAGATGGGAAGAGTAAGTCGGTATTTCAGTTCCGCGAGACAGCTGGTACGCTCGTCCAAACTAAAACGGATCTACACGCTCGAGTAAAAGTTGCGCTAATCGAGAAAGCCACGATATGCGACGCGAGCGCACTGCAGTGCTTTTTGGTTCCAACGCCTTCGGTCATAAGGTCAAAAGTAACGTATTAAAGTCCATGACGTTCGAGGGTGCATCTGAAAAGCTAATATCTATCGATCGCAGGAACGATCCGATATCTATACGTCGGATATGTCCTCCATCAAAGAGATTCAATTAATGTCGCTCGTATTTCCGCGCATATTCGTTCACTTTATCATTATCCATTTAGTTATCGATGCTCGGCATATAAAAAGAAATTTTGCTATGTTTATGAATAGAACGTGTCTAGAACACGATCGGTAATATCTACGAGTAAAGCGAGACGATTCGAGCGAAGAACGTCGAAGATTAGGTTGTACGCCGAGCGGATTTATAATCGACTGCTAGCACACAATTAGGCGCACATCATCCTAAATATCACGCATGTCACGCATACGGCTCGACATATCATTCGCATAAGTTGCGCGCGCATAAACTCCACAACAAACAATCTATATCATACACAGTGTTCGGATTTATCACAAAAACACATGAAATGTCTAAATACGCGTAACTAGGCGCATCGACGGCCCGTCTCGCGTTCGACTTACCGCGCGCACGTTTCGATTACTTTAGATTATTACAATTTTGCGATATTCCGGGCGCATCGGGTATCTATCTATATTCGCGAAAAATCCAGGCATATCAAAGTCTCGAACCCGACGCAAAGCTCCGCTGACTTTCCACTTTCCGCGTCGATATCTCGGTACGAATCTTTGAGACGATCATCCCTCTCTTTGTACGTTCTCGGCGTGCAACGAGCTTCCAGTTTCCGTGTTCGATGAAACAACGCCCTAACTGGTTATAATTAGTCTCTTTTTAATCGCACAAATCCGCGTGCTTCCCTCGTACTCGATCTAAAGAAACTTTTGTCCCGTACATTTTCAAAACTTTTTTTCACCTACTTTCACCATTAGGACCGCGATCGGGGCCCTCCTCCTCCTATTCCCCGTTGGAAAAGACCCCGTTTATAACTCCGAGGTACGAGCGTAACGCCTGGGTTCGAATGCTTTTAAAACGCCTTAAAATCTATTCACATATCATCAGATGTATCTTATCGTCGAAGCAAAATATGCAAAATTTATATATGTATATGTATATGTCCATATATGTATATAGTATAGAGAAATATATATGAAATATGCGTACCGTAGTCGAGAAAAATTGGTAAAGTTGTCGCGTGGGGAACGAATTCAACGAATTGAAAAAGAAACAATTACTTGGACGTATATCATTTGCGTATACGTCGCGTTGGTAAGCGAACGTACGACCGGCCGAGAGCTTTTGCCTCTGACGTCCTCGGTTCTCTCCTTTCTTTCGTCGTGCACGCGCGACCTCGCACGAGAAGACCTCGCGCGACTTTTATGACTTTGCGCCACGCATAGATATAGACATACGAGGTATAATAAACGAACCGCCGGGGGCTGGGCGAGCAGGCGGGGAACTTGACCTCGACGGTATTCCACATGTTACTCGATAAATGGTATAAATAAAAATCTAACCTACGTTAATGCCGTTTCGTTTTTCGATACCTTTTCTTTCACGTTTTCGAAGAGGACGCGCGATTTAAAAGCGACGAGAAACGAAGAACCGAGCGATCGATAACCTTCTTATCGCATCTTCATATCATAGATATCTTCGTACCATTAAATGTCGTTCGTATCATTCGATTTGGAGAAAGGTTGAATATCCTTACCTTTCGATCGGTGTAGCAAAGTGAAAACTATTCAATGAAAGAGAAAAAAAAGAAAAAAAGGAAAAAAAAAAAAACAAAAAAATAAGCAACTCATCGATCTCGCGATTAGCGCGTGAATCGAAGCGGCGATTAGCGTATAAGCGAATTAAAAGGTAATACCGTACGATCGTTAAGGCCTAATAGATAAACAGGACGATAAACTCGTTAGACGATAACGAAAGAAAAAAAAAAAAAGAAAAAAAAGAAAAGAAAAGAAAAAAAAGCCAAGCGAGCAAGTAATTAAGTACTTATATGGCGTTTTTGTTGTCTATTTCGGTTGTATACTTCTTCGCCTTCGAGCGCGTCTCCGCTTTCCTTTTCTTTCCTTCTCCATGATTTTCTCGTTGCTAGGAAAAGGGCAAAAACTACTCCAAGTCGGAAAAGTACCGCTCCGTGCAATTAAGGTACCTTAGCTGTTGTACCGCATTTAATCGCAAAGAGAAGCTTTTCGCGACATTTTTTTCCACCGTCCGTTTTTGCGACGAAAAAGCGAATCGAAGCATGGCTTAACCAGGAAATTATTCGCTAACTCGAAAACTCGAGCCTTCTTCCATTTCTTCTTTTTCTTCTTACGGTTTTTCTTTCCAAAAGAACTACAAGAAGAATATTACATTATTTTACAAAAAATAGTACAACAGACGGGCTCGCGCTTTAAAAATAATTATGGTCGATTTTGGAAATATTTTCTTTCGAAAATCCGACGATAAAGGGAAGAAAAGAGAGAAGAGAGACGCACTCGACGGCAATCCACTCTGTGGCTAAACGTCGAAGAAAACTATAAAAATACTCTGATGTTACCGAGGCTTCTTCTAGCGAAAAAAGATACTCATCCTTTCCGCAACACTGTCCCAGAAGGAGTAAGAGGCGAAGGTGGGAAAGACAAAGATAGAAATAAGTAGGGAAAGAAAAAGGCAAGAGAGAGAGAGAGAGAGAGAGAGAGAAAGAGCGCGCGAAAGAGACACTAACGAAGGAGGGACAAAGATACCTGCGGCTCTCTAAAAATACTTATTAACACTTGTTACGCGCTATCGATAAGTTTATATCGTATCTCTATTATAACAAAACTTTACGAGTATTATACGTGATATTATATTTATACGGGCTGTTACGCGCTGTCTCGAGGACAAACGTAAAGAGAAGAAAAAGAAACTTCCATTTTCATCCGCGAGAAGGCCGGCCGAGCGAGTGGATGGAAACGAGAGACGAGGCACTTTGCACGAAGATAAAAAGAAGATCGAATTCATGCGCTTTTCATTTCTTTTCTTCGTAGATTGAAAGAGATAAAATTTTCTAAGGAAAAAAAAAAGAAAAGAAAAGAAAAGAAAAGAAATATAAAGAAAAGAGAAAGGTGAAAGATAGAAGGATAGGAGGGAAACTCGAAGGAGAATTCGTGAAAAATCTCGAACGAGTAGAAGCGATTATTAGACAGCGAGAGACGGCGTTTTCGAATCGATTTTCAATCGGACACTTGATTAATGTACCAGGATCGAAGAAAAAGCAAAGAGACGAGGCGAAAGAAAAAAGCGCTTATCCGTGCTACAAAAAAGGGGATTAAGATAAATGCTGGCTCATCCGTGCTAGTATTACGCGTTTACTCGTCGTAACTATATAGGAAGAACGCGATGGAGTTCGAGGCGAAGAAAGAGAGAACGAGAAAACGCGTCGGTGGAAAAGTAGAAGAACCGTACGAAGGAGGAGAGAGAGAGAGAGAGAGAGAGAGAGCGAGAGAGATCGTAATCCATTGCGCAACGTCATGGGATTTGATGATGATGAAGGAAGAAGAGGAAGAAGGAAATGAAGAAGATAACGCACGACTTGGCACGAAAAATTGTCTCCTTTCTTTATTTTTCTCTCAATCCTTTTTTTCTTTTCTTTTGTTTTCCTTTCGTCTCTTACTTATTAGCTAATAGTAAAAAACATATTTTTAAGGCCGATATAACGAGTTCATCCTATTATTTGTTACGTTCGTTCCATCTTCCTCGTATCATTATTTCTCTATATCTTCGTACCATTGTTTCTCCTATTTCTCTCTTTGACAACTCGAATCGGCGTTTTTTCTTTCAAAACTCGTCACCGAAGGTTAAAGATCATAAGAAAACGGCGAGCTAAGAAGCATCCTGCGCGTGTGTGCGGCCACGGAACGACTCGACTTTTCGAGATTTCGAAAAGTTTGAATTTGTCGTTCGCGAGACCGAGATTTTCCCTCGCCAAAGAGAAATGGAAAGTTTTTTCATCTTTTTCTTATCGAACCGTACGAAAGTAACGTTCGCGAGTCTCATTCCGTGGCGGCACGTTTTCAAAGACTGCATTATCCCTATTTTCTCGAAAGCAGGAAAGAAGAGGAAAAATATAAAAACGCCTGCGTCATCGTCGTTCGCGCGACCGGCATATGTGTGCGCGCGCCTTCTCCATTTACTTTTTCAAACTACTGTTATTAGGCTTGTTTTTAATAAAAAATTGTTTTTTTGTTTGTTAGAACGGAAGTGGACCAGGCGGCGAATCCGGTGGACGAGCTAACGGGTACGTATATTTTCTTTTCTCCTTCTACCTAAGAAATTCCTTTTTCCTTTGTTCCCAATCGTATAACGTTATTCGATGTTAGCAAATAAGCGCACGATCACGTTCGTCTTTTGACTTGACCTTTGGAATTATATGCGAAAGGCATATGGAAAGGAATTTCTCGATGTTCCTACAAACAGGAAGGTACGTACGAACGTCGACGTGTTCGACGGGTTCTCGACGTCCTCGAACGATGGAAGAAAGGACGGTGCAATTCCGCTTCCATCTCCGTCAAATCGTGAGAAGAAAACTTCCTGAAATGTTTCCCACGTGTTTCATCGGTTTTCCAAATAGAAAGTTTTGGATCGTGAGAAAGTTGACATTTTTCGAGGTTTCCACGCCGAGCCGACACGAACTCGAGCGTGACTTAGAGAGAAACGTTATAATTATTCGATCGTCAATAATGACAATTGCTCGATTGGAAAGTAATGTCAAGTTGATTATGCGTCATTAAAGCATCTAGAGCTCTTTAGGAAAGGACGTTAAAGTGATCTGTTCGAAGGGTCGTTTCGCGATATCACCTCTTTTCTCTTTTCCTAAGGGAAAGATCATTGGCATGCCACGAGAAAGGGAGGGACCAGGATTCTTTACTTTGACAGATCGGACGCGGAGGGAATGTTGAAGAGGGTCGACGAGAAAAGTGCTTCTTAATTGTTACGAGCTGCTCGAGGCGAATCGTTTAGGTATCTCGAGACAATCGATAATGCTCTCGATTTAAAGAGGACCTCTTTGATAGGACATCTTTACGTCGAAATATCTCGCGATTTCGATAATCTACCAATTTCTTTCTCTTTCCATATTAGGAATGTCAAAAGTGACGTCGAGAATAGTAGGCTCGTATAAGCCGAAAATACAACCGGCCATAATACCAGGTCGAAAGAGTATAGAGGATTGGTCAGAGAGCGAAAAGAGGCTCGATGCGGTTGAGTAGCGGATCGTTACCACGCGCCATCGTTCGTCCTATCTCTCATTCGTTCCTTCAAACGAAGCTTAAAGCTCCTTTGATATCTGTCCGACCGTGTTCTCTTATCGTAAGCGTTAAGCGAAATTGGCCACTATCGTCGTTCGGATGTGATCTTTCTCAACGACGGAAAACATTGGGGAAAAGAAAAAAAAAAAAAAAAAAACGAGAGAAACAAAAGCCGAACTTTTGACTCGCCGAATTTGACAAAGGCATACGTTCGTTAATCTCTGCTCCAAACTCTTTCATCGAGAAAACTTTCACTTTTGCCCCTTATTTTGCTCCGAAAAAAAACTCTCTTTTTCTTTTCCTTCAGTTTAACGATCCCTCGACTTTAGAATCTTCGAACAATCCGTCTCCGTTAAATATTCCTTCTCGATTGAAATTCTGCAAAGTTTAATCAAACAACGTGTAATCTTCTTCCTTGCGTGAGAGATTCCGGTTTACGTCGGAAATATGAGGATTAAGAGAGAGAGAGAGAGATTATGTCCTGGGCGTAAACCATTTCCAAATGATGGATCGTTCGGTATAATACTTAGCTGTCGAGAAACGTTTTTATTCGAACGTTGTCCTGAAAATTTATACGACACAGATAAGTAAGAGAGAAAAGAAAATCAGGTCAATCGAGAAAAGTATCTCGAAGCGAAGTAAATAAGTATGGATTCTTTCTTGCTTTCATTTTCAAACGTCCACATCGAAAGTAATCGCTACGATAATTGATAGGAAGCCGTGAGTTTCTTTGCTAGGTCAATACGTACGTAAGTACTTATGTAGTTACAAATGCTCGGTAACGGAGTACACGCGGCCTGAAAAACAAAAGCTTTTTCCTAACAATAAGAGAAGCGTTTGTCTCGTCGACGAATTGCGACGAATACTCGTCGGCCTTCTTTCTTTCTTTCTCTTCCGTTTTAACTAATTGTTCTATACCATTTAATAATTTTCAACTTGAAATTTAGATCTCTCCTTCAGAGACTCTTCCTTAATTACTCTACATTTCATAATTGCTTTTCAGGGCCAAAACATTTCACTGTACTTGTGCGGCATAAAATTCCGAAGGGAATAAAAAAAAAAAAAAAAAAAAAAAAAGAAAAGAAAAATAAATAAATAAAAAAATTTCTTCCAAATTATTCTTTTTTTTTTCCGAGAAAAAAAGAATGGCTGCATTATTCGATAAGATTCTTCTCTCGAAACCGGGACAAAAATCTCGGTTGTTATCGTTAAACTCGTCAAATAGAAGAGTTTGCGATATTATTGTTAAAGTTTGATTACTTTTCGATCCATTCTGAATGAAAGAAAATCCAGACGATATACGTTATACATATATGAATGTCGATTGGTACAATAAATAAGTCTGTAATAATGTGCGCACCTCGTTATCAAAAGTTGGGAGCAATCAGGGCTTTCCCGATAACCTATCGAATAACACGATTTCTGATATCTATCTCATTATAAATTTTTTATATCCGACAAAAGACGTCGTCGGTGCGCTAATTCTCTCTCCGTTATCCTTTGTTACAGGCATCCAGGCGATAATCCTTTCTACAGCAACATCGACAGTATGCCGGATATTCGACCGCGCAGGAAGTCAATACCATTGGTCTCCGAGCTGGTAGGTATCGATGCAACTCCATCGTTGTTTATACAATATATTCCTCTATCTCTTGATACATCATATAAATCCGTATTATTATAGGTATATAAGTACACTTTGTACGTGCTAACATAGCTATGTGTACTTACATATCCTAACTCGTCCGCGTTTGTCGAACTTTCTTAATTCGACCAATGAAATTGAAACGTTCTAGTAGACGCCGTCGTCGTCGTCATCATAGTCGTTCTCGTCTTCCCTACCTATCCTCGAACAAACGAAAATCGCGAGGAACAAAAAGCTTCATTCTCGAGCTAATTGCTCGCTCGGTTTGTTTTAATTAGTTTTACTAGCCGGCTCGAGAGAGCATCTTGGCGTGCCGCTCTTTCAGCGTTAACCTCACGCAACTCACGCCCTACGAACGAACGAACGAGTGCAATTTATGGCAACATACACCAACGTGCTCGAGCATTCCTTCCTCCTCAAGCCCTTCTCTTCCCTCTCGGCGACGACGAACAAATCGATCATAAGACGGATATACCGTAAATTTGATTTTTTTTGTCGCGCGACTTACCTACGAGGCAACCTACCAAATTGGCTGCTCTTATCTAATTTCTAAGACAATAGAATCAATCTCGAGCTAGCCTCTGAGGTAACTCGCAACTCATACGATGGCACGTGTCTCGTTCTAATCTAATTACGTGTGTTTGCGTTTCAGTGTTACATCGTACGGCTAATAACCAAAAAGTATCTATCGTTAATGGGATTTAAAAAATAAGAAAATAGGGGAATCGTTAGACATGGAAAAATAAGCAATGCTTTATAAAATGTAGGATATTTTAATTGAAATGGCATAGAAAGGAAATTCGGTATTAACGACGAGAACGAGAACGAGAACGAGAACGAGAACGAGAACGAGAACGAGAACGAGAACGAGTACGTTACGTCGATATTCGTTTATATCTTTTTCTTATTTTCTTTGGCGTCTCCACAGATTTTAGCCGACGCTTCAATAAAGCTATTTTTATCCATCAGATCAGATGTGCGTTCAAAGAGATTTCATATGGCATTTCGTACGATCCGCGATAAGTAGAAAGTCGATATTCCGTGGAAGGATCCTTAACTTGTTTCGTACTTTTGTGAAAAGGAAAAGGAAAATAAAGCGTGGAGGAGAAATTTTTAAGGAGATTATTTAAGCGAGTTCCAAAGTCGGTACCCAGTTTTAGAAACGATGACGTTATTTAAACAGTAAATTCGCACTCCTCCTTTCGGTAATCCCTTGAGGGTACCTTAGTTTCCCGAGCCCGTTGTCTGTGTCCCTATATGTTCGGTGTCGAAAATTTCTATCTGATTGTTGTGTATAACGTTACCTCGCCAAACGGAGAACGGACACGTCGATTGAATTTCACCGGATATCAACGACGAGAACCTTTGAAAATTATCGGAATATTTGGCGAATTATTCGATTGGCCGAATGATTTAACGAATTCGCCGTTATACAAAAAGGATTTGTTAAATAAAAAGGGCCGAACATATCAACGTCATATTCCGATAATTTTGCCATTATTCAGAAAGGAAAAGTAGCCCAGCCAAATCGTTTCTTTCATTTCTCTTTCCTTCCAACTTGTTTGTTCCAAAGACTTATTTCATCTGAACGTATGATTCCGACATGATTCCGATTTCTAACGGGCTATTTGTTTCTTCGGCGTTACGCGTTACGATTACGCGTGTCCGTTAAACATTGTCTCTGTGCCTCTCGTGTGTCTAACTTTTCAACTATCTATACTTTCAACTTTCGTTAGAAAAAGAAGAAAAAGAATAATATAAAATAAAAGAAAATAATTAAATGGACGTAAATGATACACGTACTAACCAGCATATAATGCTATTTTCTTTGTTTGTTCTCTGTGGCGCCCGTTGTTGTATCCACCTGAACACCTGAAAAAACTAAACCACTCACTGAAAAAAACCTCTCAAAAAATCTCAAAAACTCTACCTCCAGGTCTTGAAGGTACTAATTAAATGCCTCCTTAGCGAACTTAATTAAAAGAAGCTTGCTTGTACGTCGCATGCGATTGCTCGTCATTTCGATTTCTTCTTCTCCTTCTTATTTGCTTTCTTCTCTTTGTTTTTACATTTTTCCTTTCCTTTTGTTCTGTTTCTGTATTATTCGCTTTGGTCATATGATAATTCTCCTTTTCTTATCCGCAGAGATTTTCTTCTTTGGAACCTTTATTTTGTGGTGATTGACGTGGCTTTGGTATTCATAGCGATGCACCACGAAAGCATGCGGACGCATTTGTCACTCTGATGAATAGGCCGTACCACAAGCAATGCGTTCGGCTTATTTCCTTCATTTAATTCGGAGAAATTGCAAAATGAACACAAATAAAAGCCGGTGGAGATAATGGTTAATAGTCGTGATGCGTTCCTTAATCGCAATGAGTGTATTTAATCGAGGCCGACGCTTGGGGTACGGGCCACAGCCCATTTTCATATGAATATGCATCGTAATAATAAAGGAGAGAATGTGGCTGGCACGTGGCAGATAATTTTATGCTTTTCGTGTATAATCGCGCGATACGCCGAGAAAAGGGGGTTGTGCAGCGTACCGCGTTAAACGTCACATTATTTGCGCCGTTAGCAAACCATAACCTACATTTCTAAGATTATCTTTCGTTTTTTTTTATACTCCCCGACACCCTGGCTTATCTGGATAAGATTAATCTTTTTATTAGCGCGAAATTTATTTTCATCGATCGTACCGACGTCCTCCCCTCCCACCGCGCAACCATATTTACCTTGAACCACCTTGTCTTATCCGAGATTCGACTTAACGCAAATCAAATCCAAAATCCTTCGATTCGCTTCCTCACGCTTTACCTTTTACGATGCATGTATTAGTATTATATAAGTATTAGCGCCTAAGCAATAAAGTTTTCGCTTAATCATTCCGTCACGCTTTGCATGCACATACGAAACAAATTAGATGAACGTAGTCATAGTCGAGCAAAATATAGTTGATCTTAATTAACGACAAAATAGCACGTACGTAGACACGGCTGGATTAAATTTGACAAATATTTATAAACACGAGCGAAATAAAAGAAAAATCCCTTTCGCATAGGTGAACTCGAATAAAGAAACGATTAGAAATGTTTTGTGGGTCGATAAATGGGATAAAGACGAGCGTTTAAAAACGAAGCGATTTAAAAAAAGGAAACGGCGCCCCGTGCAAAAATTACGCAAGCACGCTTGTTATTATACACATATTAGAAACGCCGTAGGGTAGAAGAGATCGAAAAGCGCGGTACCACAATACACGAGCGGCAAAGCGATATTAGTGCAGAGCATTAGAATGCGGATTGCGGATAAGAGAAAGACAGTAGCGCATGCATCGTGCACGGGGCCCCGTGCATAATATCTTAATTGAAATCTACGCCGAACCGCAAATCTCCGCGTGCCACACCTTCCAGGCACCTATAAGCTAATTGGATTAGACTTTCATCGTAGAGATATATTCTCTCTCTCTCTCTCTATCTCTCTTCACTAAATATCTTTCCCTCTCTCTCTCTCTCTCTCTCTCTCTTTATTGCTATCTATCTATCTATCTATCTATCTATCTATCTATCTATCTATCTATCTATCTATCTATCTATCTATCTATCTATCTATCTATCTATCTCTTTCTGTTTTACGCCGTTAGACCAATCTCTAATTTGTATACCTACCATTTTCATTTTTCTCGCTCTCTTTCATTTTGTTTTAATTCAAGTATTCTTCTTATCTCCTGAACCGCCTTCTCTCACATTTCCTTTCGCTTTTTAATTAACGTTTTAAACATTTTTGCTACTCGCGTCATACACGCGTATAAAACTATATATCATTTCATGAACATATGTAAATACATAGCAAAAGACAAAAGGAAATTACATCCGTTACGAGACTCCTTGGAAAATTGTGCAAATTCCGAAATATTTTCTATACGAAGAGAGCAATCTTTTCTACTTCCAAAATATATGCCCACATTCATCAATAATTAAAGTGTATATTTTTTGTTTTTTTTTTCGAAATCGTCAAAACGTGAACTACCAGAAAATTTGTAGAGCATTTGTTTTAAATCTCGAAACTTTCATGAAAGATCGATCGTTCGACAGCTCTCGAGCAAAAAGAGAGAAAAAGTTATCTCGACGTCATTTACATACGAGCTTTGTTCTATTTTTCGCGTGGTGCACACACATGTCCATGTACCTACCCACGTATACGAAAGAGAAGAGAAAGAAATATCGAGGAGTCTCTCTCACGATTTTATTTTTTTTCTTTTTTTCTTTTTTTTTTTTTTTTTTGTTTTTGTAAAATACGGCATAAGAATCGTTAAAGCACGGCTCTCGGAAGAGATCCATGTATATACAACAAACACACCTTTTCTCGCTCGTTGTACATAACGTCTGTTCGACTGTCAGTCGATTTTTTAAATACTATATTTGGCACAGTAGAACGATTTCACTTTGCACCTTTTTTTACCATTAGTCGAGATTATGGCAAATTTGACATGAATTTTTTATGTCGTTATTATTATGATTAATTCTTCTGCAATTTTTTATATCTCTTTGTAAGTTTTGATCATTCGATCTCTTTACAATTTTTGCTGCTATTTTTCTTGTAATCACCGATAATCATTCTCTTATTATTCTATCAGCAATTATTTGTATTATATCTTTATAAAATGTTTTCTCGTGTTTTTGCGTTCTTCAAGAGAGCCTACTTTGTTCACTACTTTCTTTCCGTCGTTTGCTTTCTTTTCGTTCATATTTTTCTCTTTTCCCCCTCTCTCTCTCTCTCTCTCTCTCTCTCTCTCTCTCTCTCTCTCTCTCTCTCTCTCTCTGTCTTTCTCTCTCTCTCTCTCTCTCTCTCTCTCTCTCTCTGACTTTTTATTTCCGCTCTTTGTCACTGTCTATACAATGGAGAGACCGGAAGGCATTATAGCTGGATCAGATGCACATTAATTTCTATCTTTTCTCAGACAATGGCGGCGACGAAGAGGAACGCCGCAGGGCTCACATCCGCGGTGCCCAGGGCTACGCTGAACGACGAGGAACTGGTAAGGACTCGTACTTTAGACGATCTACCTCGAGACATCATCGTCATCCTTCTCGTATCGATGTAACGAAGAAAGAGGGTAAAGGAAAAATAGAAGGAATAAAGTAAAGGAAAAAACGGTGGGCAGAGTCGCGAAAGGCTTCGCTCTCGCGTCGTTAGAGCGAACGTTTTCGTAGACTCGTACGCCAAACTTGGTTTTGCTAGATTATAATCGTCCTTTCAACGATCGGAGAGCATCATTAAAATCCATGGAATCGCGAACGCGCGTGCGCTATAAAGGGAGAACTCGAGACCGTCGAAGAAGATCCTTTTGAAATGAAATAATTTTCACTTTCACGAGGTGATTAAAATTTCTGACATTTTTCTGACAAATCGAATCTCTGGACCAAATCGATCAAGAGTGATCGTGTCCGTGTTTAAGAATTTTCTCCGACAAAGTCCGTCGTATCGGATGATCAAATCAAAATTTCACTCGCTATGTCTACTCGCCGTCAACAAAAATTAGTTTCCTTTTCTCGACGATATATATAGGAAGAAAGTTTCGTAAACGTCGATCGTTCCGCGCGTATCAACGATTAGGATACCGCGCGGATTAATTCGCGTCTAATATGGCATCATTTAACGTTAAGTTCGCTCTCGCGCAAGCGCGTCTAGCGACGTCGCACGGCGACGCGTCGTTCCCCTTAAGATATTAAGAATTAATTTAACACTCTGTAATCTATCTTTTCTTTCTTTTTTCATACGAACCGCTGCAATTTTATCCTCATTTCCACGCTATTTTCTTTCACGTAAGTCTGGCCCAAGCCTACTCTTTTTCTCAATTTCTTTCGATCTTTTATATATTATCTTTCTCTAAATACGAGCCACCCCCTATCAGAAGTCTCCTTTTGCGCTATTAACTTGATGCCGGTGGCAAGCGTGTAGCGAAATAGAAGATGAGATGTTAGCGTGCTAGGACGAGCATCATCGTACATATACATACATATATGTGTATACCTATTTTTATAGACTCGCACGCGCCCATAATTCTCGCCTCACCTCTACGATACACATAAGTACTCTGACATATACGTTATCAAAGATTTATTCGCGGAAGAAGAGAAAGATATGCGCGCACGCAATAATACACGCGTGTACATAGACGCGATTTAGAAAGACCCGCATCGAGCGCGAACGAAACGAATCGAAACTAACTGCGTGTCTCCGTGCAATTGGGAAGGGACATACAACCACAACTTTTCGGAATAACTTACAATTAGGCTAGTCCACTAGGGCTCTTTGATTTTTCTCTCTTTGGACGTTTCTCCGTACAAATCTTGTTACAATTTTTCCTTTTTATCGAGTACTTTAACGATTCGATATAATTGCATTAAGATGTCAACGACAAAATAAAGATGTACGGAGGAACATCCTTGGCTCCGCGCGATAGTTTTATAGTGGTGCTTCTTAGCAGATCGATGCTTTAACCCTGCTCTATCCAGTTAGTATATATATATACACACACATGTGTATATATATATATATATATATCCTTACATATTACGTATATACGTACATAGATATATTATACGGGGTACGGAGAAAACGTGCTCTCTCTCTCTCTCCCTCTCCTTCTCCCTCTCTCTCTCTCTCTCTCTCTCTCTCTTTCTCTCTCTCTCTCTCTCTCCCTTTCTGTTTTTCTCTGACGGAGTCCTTGCGCAGGATCCTCCTAAATGAGAACAGAGAGAGGGAGAGAGAGAGAGAGAGAGAGAGAGAGAAGGGAAGAAAAGAGAAAAATAAAAAGGGAAGGACCTCCTCTTTTTCGATCGCTCGTCTCTAGCCTTCAGGCCAAAGCGTAAAAAGGAAACAACGCTCTTCTTTTCGAGATCGTTGGAACGTTCCGATTACTCGACGAATATGCTTTTTTCCCTTTTTATTATTATCATCATTACTTACGGAGACACGTTTGATCATAATTTTTGTACTAAAGACTGCGAATGTAAAAATAATGAGTCGCAGGCACGATTCGAGAGGCTCGATTTTTTAGTGGATTTGCGTGCACATCGACGATAGAGCGCGAGAGTAGTGCGTACACGTGGATCTGTGCAGATTGATATGTACGATCCTGCATGGAGAATTAGGAAAAAGATCTCGTGCAAAAATAAGGAATAAAAAGGGCGAATCGAAAGAGCGGGCTCATATTCGGGAATATCTTCTTTAGAAAAACTCACCATGAACGTCGGAGCGAGACCCCGCTTTTTCGAAAATTCGCTAAACGATAGAGAGTACGAATGTTGACTCTTGGATTCTCCGTTCGATCCTCGAAAGGATTTCTTCGTCGAGATATATAAATATGATAAGAAATTTAATCCGTGGAACGGCTTAAATCGATAAATCTCGAATGGATCTTTCACATATATCCTCTCGTATACGTATTTTCTACGTTCGTATACATTCGAGAATTCGAGATTTGTCACGTAGACGTAGGCATTATATAATAATACGAGATAAAGATCGTAGAGGCGAACTTTCACGAACGAAGGATCCAAGTGCTTTCAAGTGCATCGAGTGGCTGGCCGAGTGCATCCATTCCAATTCCAAGAGATCCACCTTCCCGGATCCTTCCTTTCTCCTCCTGTCTCGTCCTAGACTTCGGTATCTTCTTTGAGAAGCACGCTTTAACGACGATGCGACCATCCTGAAACCCCGCAGAAGATGCACGTCTACAAGAAAACGCTGCAGGCAATGATTTATCCCATCTCGTCGACGACGCCTCACAATTTCGTCACTTGGACGGCCACCTCGCCGACCTACTGCTACGAATGCGAGGGTCTACTCTGGGGTATCGCGCGTCAGGGCGTTCGATGCATGGAATGCGGCGTCAAGTGTCACGAAAAGTGCAAGGACTTGCTCAACGCTGACTGCCTGCAGAGTGAGTTC
>NC_140810.1:80000-145000 GCF_050613455.1 Vespa mandarinia | reverse complement strand
AATTCTAGATTGTTTTCCTCAAAGGATGTAAATGTAGTCAAAATTACATCGCGCGTTCCAGCTATTATCGGAATATTATTAGAAAACGGTGTAACGAGGAAGTCATTAACGTTGGAATCGTCCTACCGACGCGTTGGTCATCTCTCTCTCTCTCTCTCTCTCTCTCTCGCGCGCGCGCGCGCGCAAGGAGGTGGGAATCCAATCGAAAGTCCATTAAGCTCGCTTGGCAACTTGTTGTCACTCGCCTAGATTATATATACATATATATACAGGCAACTTGCCATTGTCATAGGAAAGCACGACCAATGGCCTTCGATGCGTTGGGTGCTCATCGAACGTTTCGAAAGGTAACTCTCATCGTTACTCAACGAATGCAATGCGTTTATCCAAACTCGAATGGCTCTGTCTTTAATCGAAAATGAAACGCTCGCAAAAGTTTCAAGTTGGCGATGGGCCACCGAAACGACGCAACAAGTTTTCTTATTCCAAGCGGTCGTCTCGGTCAAACTCGAAGCTTGGATGTTAATTCAAGAATCCCAGCCAACTAACAGGTGGCACGCTGGGGAGACTGGTTTATGTTCCTTCTCGGTCTGCACGCGATCCATCGATTTTTTTTTACTCGCCAAGTTACCCTTCCGTTAAGCCCGCTTGATTCTCCCCAAATCACCATTACTTCCAACGATAAGTAATCTCGCATTTCCCCGAGTCCCCAATTTCCAATCTTCACGTATTCTTCCACACGTATTAATTTCATTTGAAATCTCTAAGCTCGCCTTCGAACAAGAGAACCATTGGTTCGTACGAACACCGAGTGCGCGTAGATGCACACGAGTATTATATTGGCTAGCGTAGAAAGGATGCCGAGTGGCAGGCCAGCGGGTGAAAGAAATAAACACGCCGATTGAAAGATATTACGCTACGAATTGCTGTTGGCGTTGCCGCCGCCGTTGCTGTCGCTGCTGTTGCCGCTGCTGCTTTAGCTTTACGAGCTCCTAGCGAATGTCGTCGCTTACGGTATACGTTCGAACGAATCGTCGCCGCTGCTGGAGGACTTTGGGATGATTATCGAGGAACTAATCCCTTTGGGCTGTCACCGACAACGACCGACATGTCTTCCACCGTTCTTCGCTGACCTCTCAGAGTATCTGTCTTTTTTTCTTTCTTTCAACATTCTCTGCCACATTTAGGATTAAAGGGTCCAGATTACGAATTTCCGATAAACGAACAAACGAGAAAGAGGTACGAGAGGTTGTCGAAGGACGACGCGTTTACGAGGACATTGTCTTCTTTCAGCACGACGTTTTCAGTCGACCCGGATACCCACATAGACAGTCTCGAACAGGCCGAACAGATCGTCCTTGAGGGTACCAGCAAGTGGTCCTGCAAGATCGCCATCACAGGTGACAACACGATACTAATATCTTAACACTTTTTCACGGTCACGAATTCGATCGAGATCCGATCGGAATCATCGCTTTGACTGATCTTTTCTACTTTCTATCCATCACACGACACGAACACGCTTCGACACGCCCGGATTTCGTGAAATTCAAGCGACGAAAAAAAAGCGACCGTTAGATGCGATTCTCCCTCGATGAAAGATCTTTCGACCGATAACGTACACGTAACGAGTAGTTGGATGCTACTATCCTTTTCCTTTGATCTTGATCGCTAGTATTTTCGCATTCGCAAAGTGACGCTGTAGAAAGTTCCGTATCGCTAGCACTTTTCTCAATTTCCAATCTTTTTCCCGATTTTGCTAGACACGTAGAGAATCTTTGAAAATTGATCGCCAACGAATGAAACGATAGTCGATAGTAAGCTTTTCTCTTGTCGTCGTCGTCGTCGTCGTCACCGGTGACGTACGGAATTTTCTTTTTTTCTCACGCAAGCTAGATTCTCGTACAATCTCGGATAGTCGATTAGATAGGAGAGAACGTGTTCGCGATTTCGATTCGCTGGACGTGTATCCTAGGTAAGGACACGCGATTATCTCTCTCTCTCTCTCTCTCTCTCTCTCTCTCTCTCTCCCTACATATTTTCACGTCGCCGCGTGCGAGAGAGAGAGAGAGAGAGAGAGAGAGACACGTGTCAAAGGTTCTTCAAAGTTATGCCGTGCGTATTCAACGGACGCGAAACGTCAGGAAATATCTTGGAGCGACGTACGTCGAAAGAAGGAAGGAGAAAAAGCCAAGTCTGATCGGACAGGAAATCGAAAGAGCGCGAGTGTACGTAGTTTCACATTCCAAGACTTTTCTTTTCTTTTATCTTTACGAGACTTTAGCGGAAAATACAACGTCCTGATAAAAGAAAGAGGAACGATGAGAAATAATTGAAACATGCGAATCGTAATGCAAATATGTAGGATAAAAAAATGTAATGAAAAATTTTTGGAAGGGAAAAAATTGAACGGGCGAAAGAATTTTCCCTCACGGCTTCTCGCGATAACATCGTGAAAAATGAATAGAAGGAAATGTGTATTCATGGCGCGTAATTAATGCAGCCGTATAATGAATATGCCGTAACGTATACAACATAGTTTCGTATAATTAATAGATGACACGAGACTCGTGTTAACGCAAAGTATGTTTCTTTTTCCGATCTTCGCATGATAGCGAATATGAGATATTCTCTATAATCATTATCTCGAATAATTAGGCATTCGATAGATAATTCTCTTATCCGTAATAAACGAAATAGTTCCCTGTTACGTTGAGCTCAAGGATTCTTGTCGCGTACGCGTGATTTTACCCTATGAAAGTTCCACGCGTAATTCGTCCAGGACGACAATAATTTACGATAGATATCAGAGCAACGGTAAATTTTGAAATTTTCGTCGTAAAGCAGTACGTACGGAATTGAAATCCCAAGGAGGAATCGTAAACTATCGGCGTGTCTATTGGAGAAGTAAAAAGGGGCCGATGCGGAACATCGACAAGAGATAGAAAAATTTCAAGAGATGGAAGAGCGATTCGAAGGAAATTCAATTTTCTCGGTCGTGCTACCGGCCTACATCTATACGAATGTAATCTCGTTGAAAACATGGATACTTGCGTAGACTCTTGGTTAACGTCAAGATACACCAACGTAAAGATACAGGAGAATTTCTGTGATAGAGGTCGACGCGCTTCTCGGATTAAGGACGAAAAAGCTGCCGCTAGCAGCCTTTCATACGTGAACCTCACCTACATAAGTTCTCGATCCTCGGGATTGGTGTCGGTGCTAATGTTAAAGGGGAACGATCCTTCCAATCGGGCGAATTTCTTCGCAACGAGAAACGAGGAGAAATAAATTAACCTCGGGCCAATAATCTCTTTCTAGCCAGAAGAAGGGAGTATCGCGAGAATTAAGGAGGATCGCGAGCGTTTAACGGTCACCTTGGCCGGCGCAACGATTATTGCCAATTAGATGGTTAATAACAAGGTACGGCCAAGATGGGACGACGGGGAAGAGAGAGAGAGTGGAAAGAGAAAAGAAAACGGAAGGAACGATCATTAGAGTAATTGCTATCCTCGTGGCGAAGCGGGTCAACAGCTTTTTCTCTTCTTTCTTTTTCATCTCTCTCATTGTCAGTTTCGTGCCTCTTTATTTCCCTTTTTCTTCATATTTTTCTCTCTTACTCGGAGAGATGGAGAAGAACTCAGACGATCGAGAAGAACTTTGAACTCTAAAAAAGGATTGTGCCTGATTCGTGGCCGCTCGATCTTTGACGAAGAGGCAAAATGGAAGGAGTAACAGTCAGCGCCATTTCCGCTTCCGCCCTAGTAATCAAATCTCTTGACTCGCTGGGCACGAATTAAACGATTCGGCTAAGGATTGCAGTCGAAAGGACAGATGTGTGCGCAGAGAGAGAGAGAGAGAGAGAGAGAGAGAGAGAGAGAGAGAGAGAGAGACCGATGGCGCCAGGATAAACAGCTTGCATTCAAAATAGAGAAAGATTCTCAGAGTGGATGTTGACGTACGACGTACGATGCGGAAATGCGAATAAAGACAAGTACCGATGGTGAGAGAATATTTGTGCGCGTGTTGGAAAATAGCAGGAGAATGCAACGATGAAGCGAAGCGTATTATCATGGCCAGTGAGGATGTTTCCAATCCCTTTGTACCATCCATTTTCGAAAGCACGGACCGTACTATTTCCAAGCACGAAGAATATTAAAACGGTTTCCCTAATTGTAGAAGATAGACTCGATGAAAATTGTAATTAGAAGGAAATCTTTTTCTTTCTCGTAAAAAGTAAATTGCCAATATCGGTGGAAACGTGACTTTGCCATGGCTCTGTAGTAGCGAGATATTTATGCACACAAGTCGTCTCTAGCTAAACATTGTATAGGAGAGCTAGGCGAAGGCCATTATTCATATCGTTTCACTCGTCTTTACGCGATAACGATCGATTACTTTTCTCCGGTCCTACTCGGAAGAGAAAAATACTGTTATTAAGAGCACTCTGATTTAACCAATGATTTTCGTCGCAATATCAAATCGACCGATGAGAAAGCGTTCAAAGGACGAACCCCGAGGGAGAATATTTAACATTTTCCATTTCCTTTATACCTATTTTACGTCGAATGAATTTTCAGCTAATTTTGATTAATAATGAAGAACAAAAATTTGAACTGGATACGAAAACTTGAATACGGAAAATTGGACTTTTACATACCCGAGGGCAAGAGATACAGATTGAAATATATGTGGGTCTATAGAATCGACGATGTAGTACTGTACTATACATTAAGACGGGCGTTGATCCGTCGACGACACACATTCCTTCCACGAATATAACCTACGTTGATTATTATTCGGGCGAGCAAGGACGATCGCTTTAATATAAACAAGTTTTCCACGACACTTTCTACACACGAACGTAACACGACATACATAGTATTCCGTGAAGTGGATCGACACGGCGATGACTCGGCGATGGAGGTTCGCCAGGAACAGGACAGGAAGCGTCGTCGCCCCCATCGTGCGTCGGAACGAAAACCGAAGAGTTTGTAGCATGGGGCATGTGTGTCTGTCCATCTGTCCGAAAATGCAGCACGTTCTTATGATTATTATCGTTGCACAACTGAATACGTCTACCAGTATCGCGCAAGCGTATAATATATCGATTTAATTAATTTACGTACACGCGTGTCTCTACTTTGTTTACGATTCACGCCGAGCTTATGCACGCTTCAGAAATGTGTTGCCTGTTGAACATATGATGTTGAACATCGAATGTCCAATCTTGTTTCTTGTGGAGTCTTTGCATGCATCCTTCGATATCGTGCGTTTATGATTTGTCTAAGTTTATCTCGATACATCTCGGTAATAGAGTACAAACGACAGAAAAATATTTCAAAATCGAAAATCGATCCTTAATCGTTTTTCGAACAAAAATAAAAACGCTCGACCCTCGAGAAAGACTATTTTCCTTTAATACTTTTTCCTATCTCGAAAGACTCGATAATACCATAGGAAAAAGCTTAGGAAAAGTTGAAAAATATGTTGGTGCTTATAAATGTGCATTCGAGAACATGCGAATTCGCGACTATAGAATATTATCGGAAAGTCGCTCGCGAGAAAAATCGAAAAATTTGACCCCGTTCGATCGTTTAACGTCTACGAAAAAAAGATCTTCTCACTTCGCGTTTCAATGCATTTCACGGAGTAGATAAATAAATACCGCGACGACGATTATTTTGAACGACTTCTTAATCGAAAAATCGAACCGTTATTCCCTCTGATCGATACGCCTTCCAATCGAATTCTTTTACGGTCAAGGATTAGGCGTAAAGGATAAAAAGGAACGCGACGTTAGGAGAATAGCTTGTATAGATGTAATACAAAGAGAAGCGGTTCGACTAGAAAGAGACGTTTGCAAGGGCATTGTAAAAAGGACGTTGCCGGCAACAAACTCTCTCTCTCTCTCTATATATATATATCTATATATATATATATATATATATAGAGAGAGAGAGAGAGAGAGCATTTTCAGAACGGTTTTGCTATTGGTAATTAATTTCTATCACTTTCTTTTCTATCGACGAATCGAGGAAAATCAGTGCGATCAAATAGGTCGAATAGGTCGAATAGGATCGAGTAGGTTTGTTCAGTCCAGTTGAATCGTGAGCCACGATACTTTGACCGAAATTTGCCCATATTAATGACATTTTTTCCTACGTATCCACAGTGATCTGCGCTCAAGGATTAATCGCCAAGGACAAGAGTGGTACGTCCGATCCGTACGTCACGGTCCAGGTCGGTAAGGTGAAGAAACGCACGAGAACGATGCCGCGCGAGCTCAATCCTGTCTGGCACGAAAAGTTTTACTTGTAAGTATAAACTGGTCGATCTTTTCGCTTGGGAAGGGGATTAAGTAATAAAATGTTCGGAGGATCGCTATACGTGTATAGCGCGTAGGTAGAAGAAACCGGAAAAGAAGGAAAAAAGGTGTGTGTGTGTGTGTGTATCCAGGTTTCAGAGTCGATCGAAGCTCGATCGTATTAATAATTGTCGATTCGTTATAAATCGCGAAAAAGAATGTGAAGGATCGATGATAAATGTGAAGGGAGAGGGAGAGATAGATGATCCGTTAATAGATAATTTCGCTTTGCAGCGAGTGTCACAATTCGTCCGATCGGATAAAGGTTCGCGTCTGGGACGAGGACAACGATTTGAAGTCGAAACTGCGACAGAAACTTACGCGCGAGAGTGACGATTTTCTTGGACAAACGATCATCGAGGTGAGAACGCTCAGCGGCGAGATGGACGTCTGGTATAATTTGGAAAAGAGAACGGACAAGAGCGCGGTATCCGGTGCCATCAGGTTGCACATAAGCGTAGAAATCAAGGGAGAGGAAAAGGTCGCTCCGTATCACGTGCAATACACCTGCCTTCACGAGAACCTATTCCATAGTTTATGCGAGGAGAACGCCGGGATGGTCAGCCTACCGCAGGCGAAGGGCGAGGACGCATGGAAGGTGTACTTTGATCCGCCCGGCGAAGAACTCGTCGATGAATTTGCCATGCGATACGGCATCGAGAGCATCTACCAGGCCATGACGTGAGTGATTTAACGGCGAACAGCCGAGTTCGATAAATTATATCGATATATTCAACCTCTCTCTCTCTCTCTCTCTCTCTCTCTCTCTCTCTCTCTCTCTCTCTCATTTCAGACACTTCCACTGCCTCTCGACAAAGTACCTGTGCCCAGGGGTCCCCGCGGTAATGTCGACCCTGTTGGCCAACATAAACGCCTATTACGCCCACACGACCGCTAGTTCGGCCGTTTCCGCCAGCGATAGATTCGCCGCGAGTAATTTTGGGGTGGGTATATTAGATTCGACGACGATATTTATAAAAGTCCGGCCCTTTCACGGAGACATCTCTTTTTGCTTTTACCTTTCGTTCCCTCGAAAGCAACATTTTAATCCAACGATTCGATCCCTTCGCAGAAAGAAAAGTTCGTGAAATTGCTTGACCAGCTGCACAATTCCTTGAGGATCGATCTCTCGTCGTATAGAAATAACTTCCCAGCATCGAGCCAGGAGAAACTGATGGACCTGAAGAGCACCGTCGACCTTCTTACGAGCATCACGTTCTTCCGTATGAAGGTGCAGGAATTGTCGAGCCCGCCACGAGCCAGCACCGTCGTCAAAGATTGCGTTAAGGCTTGCTTGCGTTCGACCTATCAGTTCCTCTTCGAGCATTGCTACGAACTCTACAGCAGAGAATTTCAGGCTGATCCGAACGAACCGAAAAAGGATCCGGAGGATCACGGGCCAAGACGGGACTCTCTCGACTTTTGGCACAAGCTCATCGCTCTTATCGTTTCGGTTATCGAGGAGGACAAGAACAGCTATGCGCCCGTGTTGAACCAATTCCCCCAGGAGTTGAACATCGGTCAACTATCGGCGGCCACTATGTGGTCTTTGTTCGCGGTCGACATGAAGTACGCCCTGGAGGATCACGAGCAGCATAGACTGTGCAAGTCCTCAGCTTATATGAATTTACACTTCAAGGTGAAGTGGTTGTACACGAATTACGTGAAAGACGTACCACCTTACAAGGGTGCCGTGCCGGAATATCCCGCCTGGTTCGAGCCGTTCGTCATGCAATGGCTCAACGAGAACGACGACGTTTCCTTGGAATACTTACACGGTGCCTTTAGCAGAGACAAAAAGGACGGGGTGAGTATCGTTACGTGACCACGCGTTCTATGAAAATGATTTTTATTATATCGCGCAAATGCGATCTTTCGACAGTTCCAAAAGAGCAGCGAGCACGCTCTCTTCAGCGTGTCGGTCGTCGACGTGTTTACCCAATTGACCCAGTGCTTCGACGTCGTCTCGAAGCTCGAGTGTCCCGATCCGGAGATTTGGAAGAGGTACATGAAGAGATTCGCTAAGACCATAGTAAAGGTTCTGGTCGCTTACTCTGACATCGTCAAAATAGAATTTCCCGTCCACTTGAAGGAGGAACGAATCGTGAGTAACGTAAAAACAGAATGGAAATAAGGACATCATTTATATTCGGCCAATCTCTTCTTTCTTTACAGGCTTGCATCCTGATGAACAATATCCAACAACTGCGCGTGCAGCTGGAGAAGATGTTCGAGTCGATGGGCGGTGAAAAATTGGAGGAGGACGCGGCAAACATCTTGAAGGAACTTCAGCAGCAGCTTAACAGCGCCCTGGATGACCTGGCGATGCTCTTCGCCAAGAGTCTCGAGCCGCGTATAACGGCCTCAGTCCGAGAACTGGGAGATCTCCTTTTGGCTATCAAAGGTGGCGGTCAGGTTACCTTGTCCCAAGCGCAACAAAGGAACAACGTCGCTGTCGAGGCCGACGAGGTGTTGAGGCCTCTCATGGTACTTCTCGACGGAAGTCTTTCTCTATATGCCGAATCCTGCGAGAAGACGGTACTCAAGAGATTATTGAAGGAACTTTGGAAGATCGTCATGAGGATCCTCGAAAAGACGGTCGTCTTACCGCCCATGACGGACAAGAGCGTACGTTTATTTGAAAAGCAACTTTTTCTTTTTTTTTTTTTTTTTTTTTCTTTTTTCTTCTACTTTATTAACATAACCGTTCTCATATTTCGATCCTTGTCCCGCTAATCGGTCAGTAATTCGATATTTCTAGATGATGTTCAAGAATCTAACGGATAACGCGAAGAATCTCGCGGCGAACGCCAAGATAGAGGACATGTCAAAGTTGTTTAAAAATCACATGACCGGAAAGCCGGACGTCAAAAATGCTCTCAGCGGTGTCATGGTAATATCTCGTGATCAGCCCATGGATTTTATAATAAAGCCGTTTAAGAATAATCCTTAAGAGGCGCGCCCGTTTTATTTCGTAGGATATCTCGAAAGAGGTGGAGAAGAATCTGTCGCCGAAACAGTGCGCCGTACTCGACGTCGCCCTCGACACCATCAAGCAATACTTCCATGCGGGTGGCAATGGCTTGAAAAAGGCCTTCCTCGAAAAGTCTCCGGAACTGCAGAGCCTTCGGTACGCTCTCAGCCTTTACACGCAGACGACGGACACCCTGATCAAGACCTTCGTTACTTCTCAAATCAATCAAGGTAGGCTTTTGCCTCGACGAGGAACATGTATGTGTATATATATATATATATATACATACGTATATATAAAGCGATCGAGAGGAAGGATCGCTCTCGAAGAAAGTTCCGCGAGCACTTAACGAGGCTAAAAACTCGAGTATTCGCTATTTTTCTATTTTTCTTCTACTCTTTCCGTCGTTGAAAAGCTCGAGCTTGCGTTTACTATTTGTACACCGTTGATCGGCGATTTGACGTACGATTGACATGAAGGTTAAATAAAAATTGTCGGGACAGTGCCGCTGAACGATGCGTCAACGTTACGTCAGCGTCAGCGTTCGATGAGCAGCGAGAGAGGCGACGAAGGCGAAGGAGCCGAGGGTATGGAAAGCCTCGAGGAACCCCTTCGCCAGAGCAAGCCCTCTCTTCGTCGAGAGAGTCGTCAAGGTACAACGCAAGAGCACGACGCAACCCTTAGTGCGGAAGTTGCCAAAGCTACCTTCGGTTACGCTTCTTTCCGATTTCTTCCGAATTTAGAACCTCGACTCCTTTAGGATTTAGTCTTGGATTCGTCCGTATCCATCGAGACGTATTTTCCATTCTAATTTTTTTTTTCTTTTGTATTTTCCATTCAAAGAAAAAGTACTCGATATATCTGGCCATTTTCGTTATCTGTACCTGGAAAGAGACGTCTCGACGGACGGTCGGTGGTATATATACACGTATGTTATAGCTGTAAAGGGTCCGCAAAGTGTAGTACCGCAAAACGAAAGAAAAAAAAAAAAAAAAAGAAAAGAAACAATCACTATCGCTGCTAACGCTAAATTTATCCATTTCACAAAAAACACGCATAAACAGATATAGAGAAATCAGATCGTATCGTTACGATGCTTTTCAAACAATTACGCACCGATCCCATCCACTTAACTCGAGACTTCCTCCCAGGGGAAGGGGAGGAAACGAGAGGGGAGAAAACATTAATGCATTTTCTATCGCTATCTCTCGTAGCAACGACGACGAGACGACGACGAATCGAGCAAAACGATAAGAATGGGACGCGCCGAGACGATCGCGTGCACGAAGGATACTTGTACACTTGAATGTTTTTCTTTAGAGGCTGGGAGATGAACGAAGCAAGCCGTCCAATCGGTCGTCCGTTCCATCGTTTTCATTCGAATAACCGCAAAACATCCGCAGACGGAGCTTCGATCCTCCATTACCTTCGACTCTCGCTCTAATGAAAACCCCTTAAGGCCTGCTTCGTCTTCATCCGATGCGAGAGAGAGAGAGAGAGAGAGAGAGAGAGAGAGAGAGAGAGAGAGATACAAGTAATTGCATATCGCGTAGAGCATGTTGATCTGCTCTCTATAGATATAGAAGGAAATAATAGACATTTAGGAATGGCCACGTTTATGCTATACTTTTCATCGGCTAGAATTCATTTTTCACTTTTTCATACGTTAAGCGTAAATGTATGAAAAACGACTGATTTAATCTCGTCAAGTTCCAGATACGGCTGGTACGGACGAAGGTTCGGTGGGAGAAGTTAGCATCCAGGTTGACCTCTTCACGCATCCTGGAACCGGCGAACAAAAGGTCACGGTCAAAGGTAAACGTGTCTTATCAAACGCTTCACTTAGGATTCGATTAGAATTCGACTAGAAAAGTTCGCCTCGACGAAAACGGATTTGGAAACGACAAATTCATTCTTCATTTTCAGTCGTCGCTGCAAACGATTTAAAGTGGCAATTGGCTACGGGAATGTTTAGGCCTTACGTTGAAGTCAATCTGATTGGTCCGCATCTAACTGGCAAAAAGAGGAAACAATCGACGAAATCGAAGAGCAACAATTGGTCGCCTCAATTCAACGAAAGTTTCGACTTGTAAGTATAATAGCTATAATGTTAATTTATTGCGAAAGAGAGACAATAATGCGATAAATTAATACGACCGATTGGTTTTAACAGCATGATCGGCAACGAGCAGCAACAATTGGACTTTTACGAGCTTCACATTTGCGTCAAGGATTATTGCTTCGCGAGAGAGGACAGACTGGTCGGCGTGGCGGTGATGCAGCTAAAGGATATCGTCGAAGAGGGTTCCTGCGCGTGCTGGCTGTCGCTCGGCAAGCGAATTCAAATGGACGAGACCGGTTGGACCATTTTGCGAATTCTCTCGCAGAGAAACAACGACGAGATAGCGAAGGAATTTGTAAAATTAAAGAGCGACATCAGACAGGAAACACCTCTACCAAATCCCACTTGAAACGGCGAACCGTCGGCGCACTAAACTCGACAGCGATGCGATACGTCCTTTGAGCTTGGAAAGAGCTCCAAGGTCTTGGCGGATGGCGGACAAGATTTTGTCTGACGATGGGCAAGCAAAAGAGGACAGGACAAGGAAGGAAAGAAAGAAAGAAAGAAAGAAACAAAAAAAGAAAGAAAGAAAGAAAGAAAGAAAGAGAGAGAGAAAAAGAGAAAGAAAGAATGAAAGAAAAACAAAAAGCAAGCAAGCAAGAAAGAAAAAGAGAAAAGAATGGTTCGCTCTATGGTATTACCAATGACAAGCAACATCAACGACTTGCTATAGTCCATACCGAAAGGAGACAAACGTACGAGGAACGATCGAGACTGCTCAAAGCGCTAAATTTCCGGTCGATCGATCGAATTCCTTCCGCTCGATATTTTTAGGATCACGATGAGAGCAACGATTCGTTGCTACTCCTCTTTCCTGTTTCCTTCGCGCGAAAGGGATCCGAACGAGCGCCGCTTTTTTTCCCCATTTTTACGAGTCACACGTGCAACGCCTCTATACACATCTACCTCCACGCGTACCCATCCGCTCTCTCTCACACACACACACACACGCACACGCACACACACACACACATACACGTACAAGGGACGTACAGATAGATCCGTTTTAGCGTTATCGCTCACAAACAATCGGCACAGAGCTAGACCAATGTTCTTTCGGCTCGTCGATAAGAAAAAATATCACGTAATACCAAGGACGATTCCTGCCGTCCCTTTTGGAAATTCTCAAACTACTCGAGAGCTCGACCGAAGGAAACTGTGAAGTGGTCCCAACGACGACGAATAACGTTATCATAAGACGACATTAGGAGAGGCAAACGTCATTGAGAAGAAAGAACGAGTCGTTTGATTCTTTTCTTCGTGCCGTGTGTCGCGAGAAAAGAAAAGATAGTACGTACGAAATAAGAAGAGTCGAAAAAGTGAAAACAGTGCTGCCAGTACGCAATATATTTGCTAAATATTCGTTATGTAAGAGGGAAAAGGAGAATAAGAGAGCGCTTAAGGAAAATTATTGTAAAATGGAGAATTACGGACACCCCTGAAAGACTTGGAACGAGCGCGAGACGAGACAGATTTATCGAAGTAAAATAAGAGGGGGGCAAGCGAATAAGGGGTCCGCGATCGAAAGAAAAATAAAAAAAAAAAGAAAAAAGAAAAAAGAAGAAGATAAGGTAAAGAAAGCTCGAGGGGAGGAAATATAAGCGAAAGACGATATTCCGCGCTCGCAAAGACACGATGATAACCCTTAGGCCGTTTTGTTCGAACGGACGGAGAGTTTACTGTAGATAAACGTGGAAACATATTGTTGACGAGGAAGAATTTTTCTAACACAATTATTTAAATGTAGCATTGCGTACGACCAATGGGCGCGCCCTGACGTCAATCAAGGCGCGCCGTTAGTAATAAAAACTTAGGCATTGTAATGTATAAAGTACGTTCTTATTCGTAAGAGTAACAAAAGTAAAAGAAAGAAAGAAAGAAAGAAAGAAAGAAAGAAAGAAAGAAAAGAAAAAAAGAAAAAGAACAAAAAAAGGAACAAAAAAAAAGAAAAAAAAAAGAAGAAAAAATTATCACTTCTTTTTCGAAGTCGAAGTTAGGATGAAACACGTCGAGATCCACGAGTTGGCTTCGAGTTTTTCTCTTTCTCTACGAGCGAACGAGCGCCCAAAATCGAAACGAAACTCTCGTTATTTATTCATAGTAATTGTCCAGCAATAGGCGAAGACGTTCCAATGATACTCGTAGCTTCGATTTTTCTCGAAATATTAAGTACTATTTAAAGAAGGAAGAAGAGACGAGGCGCTTTTTTATGCGAACCAAAGACTCTACTAAAAGGCAGATGCGCGAGTACGATTGGAAAAAATGCGTCAACTCCGCTCGCCTTTCATCCTCGCGACTGCTATTCTCTCTTCGACTTTCTCTTTTTCTCTCTCTCTCTCTCTCTCTCTCTCTCTCTCTTGAAACTCTCTTACGTAATCGAAGAAAAAAGAAAAAAAGGATAAAAAAAGAAAAGAAGAAAAATAATGCACTCTTACGTGGCAAAGAACGTTCGCTCGTGGAGATGTCGTGGATATAGAAAGGGCGAGAGGAGCCCTCTTAGCTCGGAGCTTCTTCGTTGGGATCTCGAAGCGTAGCTTGATTATATCGAAAAGGGAGCTAGGAAAAGAAGCGAATGATAACCACACATCGTCCAGCCTGTGCGGATCGGACAGGTATAATAAAGGTAAAATAAAGAAAAACAATTTCAAAGATTACGACACGATTATAATTGAAAAAGTTTCTACTTACGTAGTTACGTCTAGATGCATATACTTACGTATTGTGTATAGTGTGTCTAAAAGAAAACGCTGAATACGTAGCTGCGAGGCCGGCTTGTACGAGGAACATATGGGGATATCTAGTTTACGTACGCGCCTTGTATATGCGTGGGTAAACGAAGGTGAGCGCGCGTACGTAGATTTGTGCGTATCCGAGCGTACATCGCGCGCGATCGTTTTGAATCGTCGACGAGCTTGGGAAGCGACGACCGAACTACCGTTGATAACAACTCGAGAGAGAAAACTCGCGAACTCGGACTCGCGCATTCATTTACTTCATCGTCTACGAGCTTATTCTCCGAGCGTATTTTCCAGGCTCGTTCCTCTTTCTTCTCCTTTTTCATTTTCATTTTCATTTGGAAGGAACTACCAACACTGGCCGTACACGATTACACGTGATTTTCTACAAGATTTTCTTCTTCTAGAGAGTTTTATCATATGGGGGACACATGCACACACGTCTATACATACACGACACATACTTTGCTTATCCGTAATCGCGATTCTTACGGACGAGATATATCATCCTCCATTTTTGCGATAAGCGCGCTGTTTACTTTCTTTACGTTTCTTTACGTTTCTTCGTTCCGCTTGCCTAAACTCGAACGCGTGCCGTTCAGAATCGAACGAAGAGATCACAATCGAAGAGCGTAGAAAAGAGAAAAAAAGAAAGAAAAGGACGGAGAGCGAAAGACGGGCTCGCCGAGTCCATTCCTCCTTTCGAAATCTGTCTATTTTCTTCTAGCCGCCTAACTAAGGTACGCGTAATTAGTGATATAAACAAAACAAAACAAAAAAAAAACAAAAAAAACAAAAAAAAATAAACAAAAAAAAGAAAGAAGAAAAAGAAACAGATATATACCGAGATGGCATAAAAAAAAAAAAAAAAGGGAAAAGGAAATGATAGGAGGACCATTTTCGCCGTTTCCCTCGTGTCGCGTAACTACTCTCCCGCTTGTATTAATATCTCGTAAGCTTAAATGAAAATATCTCGTACATTCTGTGATACTTGCCCCTCCCCACCCCCCACCCCCCCCCGTTAAAAACGCATGCGTACTCACCCTCTACGACACCCGTACTTGTCGCGCGAGCACGTGTACGACGACGAAGGAACAAAAGAAGATAAGACGCATCCGATCCTAACTAGCTACAATATTTTTCTCATTTTAAAGAACATTCCGAGCAGATTTATACTCTCTGTAATCGTCTAACGTCCGAATAGTCTCGAGTAGACGTTGATAATTGAGAAGATGCGAATCGCAATAAACGAGCGTCGCCTCGATCGTGGCACTCGGAGCGCGATGATATATCGACGGGTCAAGAAGAAACAAAAAGAATAAGAAGGAACAAAGCAAGTAAATAATGACGGAGGAACCTGAAACGCAAAAGTCCCTGCCACGTCTCTCCTTTTTTCCTCGAGATCGATGAAAGAAGCGGCAGAAAAAAAGGGCAAAATGAGATATCGTCGTTGATTTTGACCCTTTTTTCGCCATCCTTTTTTTCCTTCTTCTTTCGCTCTTACCTCGGAGACAACAAGGGTGGAATCGGCATTCGAAAGGACTAAACCTCGTACGGGTCTTCACGTTGGACTTTTGCGTTACAGTCGCTGGCAAAGGCGCAGAACCAAATATCGAGCCAGACTCCAGGGATCGTTCAAAGCTATCGAAAGCGCGTATTGAAGGGCGATATCGAAGAATTCAAAAAACAAAGAAAAAAACAAAAAAACAAAAAAAAAAGCCGTTTAAGAGGAGAAAAGATACAAACAAACAAAAATATACACAACTGTTGACAATACTATGCTTGAAAAAAAATCGTATGACGCGTATGTAATGTACCTAACGAATATTATTTAAAAAGAAAAAAAAAAAAAAAGAAAAAAAAAAGAAAAAAGAGAAAAAAGTATTAAGCGAAAAAAAAAACGGATGGAGTTTCGGTGCTTCGCGACTAAAGGGAAAAAGGGAGAAAGAGGAAAAAAAACGGACGTCGCGTATTTAAGGAGCGATCATGGGAAGGAAAACGTGAACGAGTCGCGTAAAAATCTGTGCGTGCATGTGGATGACTGCGTGCTTCATTAGGTAAAAAAATGATGTCTAATCGAACAAAGATGCGTCGTCATTTTTGTCGTCCCGCGGAAAGCATTGATAACTATTATCGTTGTTATCAACCTTTTTTTTCACGCGTAGATGACCAAGTAAATTCGATATAATGAATGAAAAAAGAAAAAGAAAAAGAAAAAGAAAAAGAAAAAAAAAAGAACGATGAGACGCCGGTGCGCAGTCTCCGAATACAAAAGTAAATCCAAAGCAATTGTATCCGATTCAAACACGCACATTTAACACAACAAATTTCGAGCGAATTAAGAAGAGAGAAAGAGAGCGAGAGAGCGAGAGAGCGAGAGCAAGAGCGAGAGCGAGAGAGAGAAAGATTACTATTACATATATAAAGATCCCGATCTTTGTTAATAATAAATGTTCCACTTTCATTCGTTCACTCGTACCAAAGAGTTGCATTCTTATTTCTTTCTTAATATCGGGACGAAAAGCTTCTGACCCTTCGAGAAACATCGAACGCGAACGTCAAAAAAATTTAGCTTTTTCCCGATTTCGTCCCGTCCAAGCGTTTCTCTTTCTCTTTTCTATAAATCATATCGTCGACGATAATAAAAATCTCATATCATTCCTCTCGCATCGTAGCCCGCATTGTACATAAACGTCGCGTACATAATAGACGAATGATCTTTCGTGTAGCGTCCTCATCGCGAGATAGAAAGAGAGAGAGAGAGAGAGAGATAGATGGATAGAAACGAGAGAATCGAGAGTAACAAGTCGTACAAATTTTTATCGTTGCGTTACGAGCGGATAATCAAGGTCGAATCTACGAATACACGTTCGCACGTACGAATAACGGTCAAAGTTTTTAGAAGATTAAAAGAATTCGTTTATCGAACGAAGTAAACGTGCGCGTCGACTTTAAAATCGATTATCGGTTTCGAAGAATCGTTTGGGAAATTCACGTCACACTTACATATTTCTAACTGACAAATACAAATTTAAGCGCGAACACGCGGATCTCAGCGGAAGGTTTTTTCAAAATCGCGATAATCGTTCCTGATCGTACGCCTTGTAATATATTTTACGAACGAGATGATTTCATATGTGATTTGTACATATATAAGATGATGCCAGGAGCGAATGCGTGTGACACTGTGTGCGTCAAAGCGAATGATGGTAAAAAAGAGAGAACAAAGAACGGATAGATGACGGCGAAAGGACCAAAAAAAATCTGCAGATTGAATGACAGTGAGAGAGAGAGAGAGAGAGAGAGAGAGAGGGTGAGAGGGAGAGTAGGCTGATGTTTCGATCATAACGTTGTGTTTCATATCATAAACAAAATTATAATATATCGTTATTTTTTAAGAATAAACATCGAGAGGGAGAGAGAGAGAGAGAGAGAGAGAGAGAGAGAGAGAGAGAGAGAGAGAGAGAGAGAGAGAGGAGAACGAGGAATCGAAAATGAAATGACGAAGGAACGATGAGGACGCATGGTATCGATCGCATGGCCTGCAAATCTAGTCATTAATAAAGAAATAAAAAGTTGGTGCGATTGGACGCGGGTACGTCAACAAACTCGCTGCGTCTTACTACGTTAAAGCTTTTTTTTTTCCTTTTCTTTTTCCTTTTTTTTTTCTCGATAATATCGCAAGTCAAGGAAAAATGAAGTAAAAGAGATCATCTCGCGACGAATTGAAAAAAATATAAAAAAGCCGCATAATGGTATCGAGTCGGAATAGCGTCTTACTTAAAATAAGTTATGGCTTCGGTTCTCTCTCCATCCTACGAGCCGCATCTCCGTCTACCCTATTTCAACCATCACCGATACCTCTCCTTCGACTACCCGCAATTTCATTTTCATATCGACGCAAGTACGCGCACGTGTAAGATACTAGCGCATTTATCGGCCATACAGTCACAGATAAATATATTGCACATACGATTGCACATATTATTATACATAGCACGCCACTGTACATAAATACGTAATACATGATCGTGATATTGTACGTCATAACCGCGAGCCGTTACCTCGCGCAATCCTACAAAAGTCGAGATTGTTTGGGAAAGAGAAACGCGAGTAAACGGCGAGGAGAGCGAAGGCGTTTTCTAAAAATTCGATTTCGATTTCCCGGCTCTCCCGAACGAAAAAAGAAAAAGGAAAAAAAACAAAGAAAAAGAAAAAAAAAAAGAAAAAATAAAAAAGAAAAAAACATATAATTCCGATATGTTTGAGCTCGCATTCGTATACTCACGTATATCGGCGGTGTATCGTCGTTACTTGTGCGCCACGCTGCGTGTTCTCTCTTTTTCCAACCGTATCCTCCGTCGTTATCGTTTCCACTTCTATTTACTTAGTGATATTGAGAAGAAAAAAAAAGAAAAAGATGCAAAAAAAGAACAAAAAGAAAACAGAGCTATTATCTTTGTAAGCTTAAAAGAAGGAAAAACGAAACGAAACGAAACGAAACGAAACGAAACGAAACGAAGAAGAGAAAATATCGAGATGTCTCGCACGCGTTCCATTAGCCGAGTCGCCGCGAGCTCCCCCCTTCGTCGTCCTTAGAACGTCCTTTCATCGGGAGGGAAAGAGAAAAAGAAACTACACAGGACGAATGTTCGTTGTGCTTCTATTAGAGACTTTTTTAAGGATATACCACCAGAGGTGCCATCGATCCTCGCGAGAGCATGGTAGAAGAAGGTGTATGTCGTCGACGACGGCAACAACGACGACGATCCGCGAGGATAATTACGACAGTGGAATCTCAAAGGAGATGAGAAAATCTGTAGTTTCTTCGTACATACGTACCTCCCTCGATTATATTCTTTCGTTCTATTAGCTCGATCGCGAGAAACGGCTTTCTCGTAACGGCATACACCTACATTTACCCTGCCCGATGCGAATTTCTGTAATAACAAAGAAAATAATAAACGCGCTTTCGCGAATAAGAAAAATAATATCAAAAAGAAGCGTATAAGCGATAAGTACGTACGTTTACATCGTGTGTGTATATATACATATATGCATGTCAATGTATGTGTATATATAGATATATGGATATATGTATTCGTGTACTCGTACTTATATAGACGGATAGAGAGAGAGAGAGAGAGAGAGAGAGAGAGAGAGAGAGAGAGAGAGAGAGAGAGACTATAAGAATTGCGGCACGAATATATTAGACATATGTATATATATGCACACACACAGACAACGAACTTTATTTGAAATTTCTCTCCTGTTGTCCGTTCGCACAGTTTTCTCGTTCCTCATTTGTGTAAAATGTACCATATCCAAAGGGTGCTCTTAAATGGATAGCGGAACAAAAATGATTTGCGTCATAAGGCGTTAAATAATAAGGCAAAAAGAAACAGAATGGTTTTCTTATCGGAAATGGGCTGCCTCGAAGGAAGGTAATCCAGAGATTCTAATAAATCATTAAAACTTACCAGCCTGAATGCTTTTTTTTTGCTTCCTCTTTATACCTTTTTTCCTCTTATTACGTCGTTATTTATATCTCTCATATTCTTATAGTCGTTTACCATCCACAACATGCATACGGCAGAAAGGAATAAAAGCTTTGAACGATCTCTATATAAAATGAAGACAACTTGCAACGGTGGAATCCTCTTTATTGAACGCTTATCCTCTTTACATTTCCATATAGCTCGTATTTATTTGGCATATCGACGTAATTATGACGAATTGAACGATAAAATGTTAACGAATCTGATGACGAGTAGCATCTACTTGGAAGACTTGTTCCTCATTGGAACACTTATTGGGATCGATTCTGTCTACCTGAAAAAGAAACAAAAATTTCTTAATCAAAATCAACGAGGTTATGTTCGATAATGGCAATATCTTCTCCAATTAAACACTATTTTCACTGATTTAATATCAGGGCTTTGAAAAAATTAATCTCACAAATTAAACGTATTTAAAGAAAGTAATGGTGACATTGGTGTATTTACTCTTTCATCCGTCAGCCATATTTTGATCTGTATCCTAACGAATGGATAGTTTAACGTTTTCAAGATCGATCGAATATATGTATAAGAAGCATGTTATAAAGGAAAATAAGCGTAGAATTTAGTAAATGGAGTAATCGAAATTGTTTCAACGAACGATTCGATAGAAAAAGGAAAAAAGAAGAAAAATGTTTCTTGCGAAGATGGAACAAAAGCTAAACGACGAGTAGAAACGAGTACAAATCGAATCGGAGGTTAACTCGATACTGGAAATGTTGAGACGATAAAATTCCTATGTATATTCCCTAAAGGCTTGAAACCAATTGGTCGACGAAGCTCGCTCTATGTGAGCTTTTATCAAAGAACTTGTGGATTGGTCGAATGGAAAGGTGCTCGCGAAAGATGACGCTAGATGTATACGCCGAGTCGAGAAAGAAATCGACCGAGCGCTCTCAGTCGAACGTTAGCCACGACCGCGCGAGGACAGCAAGGTCGTCGGGCTATCGGTGCTTACCTAATCATTGCGATTGGCCGACGGCTCTCCCGTAAGCCCCGCCTACCAGGTGGCCGTTCGAAAGTGTAGTCGTGTAGTTTGTTGAGACGAAACGACGGGCGCTGCTCTCTCTCTCTCTCTCTCTCTCTTTCTTTCTCTCTCTCTCTCTCTCTCTCTCTCTCTCTCTCTCTCCCTCCCTCCCTCTCTTCTCTCTCTTTCTCACTCTTTCTGTCTGTCTGTCTGTCTGTCCGTCTGTCCGTCTGTCCGTCTGTCCGTCTTTCTTTCTTTCCCCATCTCCCATACGTCCTAGCCGACTACGAGAAAATCTTGAAATGAGTCATATCGGTGCGTTAATATGTGACGGTTGAAAGGAAAGGAGGATAAGGGAACGTGCGAGAGGGTGGTTTACGCGCGGCTGTCAACCACTGTCGAAACGTGTGCGAGAAAATTGGAGAAGGAGAGTCGAACGACGACGACGGCGACGACGGAGGCGCCGGAGAGAGAGACAGAAAGGGAGAGAGAGAGAGAGAGAGAGAGAGAGCGAGGCCCTGGAGTGGCGGAGGAGAAGAGAAGAAAAGCGGGTCCGCGCGGTAAGAAAAGAGGTGTCGTGTATTAGAGTATAGAGGATAGGAAAAGGAGGAAGAAGATAAGGCAAAGTTTTCAATCTCCGAAGAAATAGAAGAAACAAACGAAGACGTTCGTGTATCGCTAAAAGGCTCGACCGAAGACCCACGGAGACGTACGAAGAGACGACAGATCGTGCGCGCGCGAGAGAGAGAGAGAGAGAGAGAGAGAGAGAGAGAGAGAGAGAGAGTGAGCGAGAAAGAGGGAGAGAGAGAGAGGGGCACGTCGCGGACAATACGTCGCGACGACGACGACAACGACGGCGACACGACGACGGCGACGACGACGACGACGACGACGACGTCGAGAGAAGAAAATCAAAGACGCTCGTGTTTTTTTCTCGATTGTTATATCGAGAAAAAAAATCTCTTTTTTTTGACGCAGATCTGGCCGAAAGGAATAACGGAAGGGAAATTTTTGGAAACGACACATATTCAGGGATATACGTGTGAGTGTCTCTTTTATCTCTATCTTTATCCGAAAGACGAAAACGAAGGCGAAGCCGTCGTCAAGAGTTCCGGGTGCGGAGATAGTTTTCTCGCGACCACTACGGAATCGTTCCGTGCTCTCTCCCTCTCTCTCTCTCTCGTTCTCACGTTCCGTGGCACGGGGTTAAGAAGAGAAGACCGACCGAGCAAAGGAGCGAGAGAGAGAGAGAGAGAGAGGAGTGGCGAGGAGCGGAATCGGTGTTCGTGCCGACACACACACACACACACACATACAGACAGCCAGAGAGAGAAAGAGAGAGGGAGAGAGAGAGAGAGAGAGAGCGAAGAGGACGTCAGCTGTGTGCGCTTTTACGACAAGGGGGACGTGTGTGGTACCGTGACGGAGAGGGAAAGAGGAGGAGAACCGACGAGAAGGAGAGAAAGAGAGAGATAGAAGCCACTGTCGAGAGATAGAGAAATGGCGGCGCTGGTGGCAGGTGTCCAGTATGGTTTGTCGTCGCATAGCAATTTTCACGAGAACAAATCGCTCATCTTCGTGAAGCTCACGGATTCGGCGCAACGTGCCATCGAGGATTTTCTTAGGAATCGGGTGAGTTACATTTTTTTCTCTCTTTTTTTTCTTCTTCTTTTCTCATTTTTTTTACTCTTTTCCACTTTGTCCGGCTGTCTCCTTCCAAACACGCACCACGTTCCTACCAGTAGCAGCAGCAGCAGCAGCAGCAGCAGCAGCAGCAGCGCAACGCAGCGCAGCAGCTAGCTTCGACGTTTGTACGTGAGCGCGCGCGCGCCAACGCCACGCAAGCTCCTCGTACGACGTTTATACGTGATCTCGCTCGCGTGCTTGGCCTTCGCGTTCGTGTGCGCGCAATCTCGTGGTCGGAGAACGCGTGTCGTAACGGATACGCACGTTTCTACGCACGTTGCTCGCCATGGGCCATATACATGTATCGTTTCGAGAGAAACGTAGAAAATTCCCTGACTAAGAGGAGGCGTCCGTGCGAAGCCACGTTGGTTGGCAACCCAAGAGAGAGAGAGAGAGAGAGAAAGAACGTATACGGTATGTACGTTCCTGTCATCGAACGTCGAAACGCGGAGATCGAGATTTTCGAGGCTCGACGTTTCTAACCGTATGCTTTGACAACGGCAATTATCATTCGTTACGTAAGGCCATCCTCGAAGGCACTCGCGATAGCACGCTGATCGCCTTCTTTCTTCTTTCTTTTTTTTCTTTTCTCTCTCTCTCTCTCTCTCTCTCTCTCTCTCTCTCTCTCTCTCTCTCTCTCTCTCTCTCTCTCTCTCTCTCTCTCTCTCTCCCCCTCTTTTCCCTTTTCTGGCTTCCATTCGGATAGACAGAGCGCGTACGTACATCTTTCGTTATTGTACGGGTTTCTTTACTTTTTGAGATTAAACGATACGGTAACAGATGTTTTGACCGTCCAACGTTCGTGACAGGAAAGTGTACGCTCGGTTACTTTCGGAGCGTACAATAGTTTTTTCGTACGCACATATGTCCTCCTCCCTTTTATACCCTCTCCCTCTCTATTCTTCTCAGTCGATAAGGCGATTCGTGACGTAGAAGAGATATCGTCCGGATCGAAAAGTTCCTATCCGACGGATCGCCTACTATATCGGAATTTTGAGAAAGGCAAAGATTACTGGCAGCTCTCTTTGTTGTACGCGCGTCGAGGGAAACGAGTAAAAACGGATGAATCATCGTTCTTGGCAGTCGTCACCATTACCGATCATAACTTTTACGATCGCCTACTCGCAGACGTACTCGAGTATGTACTTATGTACCGAGAGACTATTTCTCCTTGAAATTCGATTTTTCTCGGTGCGTAGAGAAGAGAGAGAAAGAAAAGTAGAGAAGGGATACGGGGCGTTTCGTTTAAAAGTCTCTCCATCGGTGACATTGTAGAACGGTTCTCGAGGTATCGCCGAGGCAACGCCGAAAATAGCCACGTCGGTGGTCGTGCGTGCGGCCTTTAAAATACTAACGCGCGTCGTCGCTATATTGCCTGCGTTTTACGTACTTGACAAAGCGCTGTTTATCCTGTCTCTCTCTCTCTCTCTCTATGAAATTCTCAAAAATTCGCCACGTTTCTCCGAAATTGCGATAAAAAAAATTAAACGGTCTTGATTCTTTGCGTGGCTCGCGCGAGGAAGGGGGAAGAGAGAGAAACGTCGTTACGTTAATCGCGAATTCTTTAAACGTCAGCTGACTCTCCTCCGAGCTCTCTCGGACGAGATTCGAAAGTAGAGATTCGTCGCGAGGGGCGTGATGGGGTTAACCTATCGTCGCGATACGTTCCGACGATAGACACTTTGCTTGCGGAACGATTTGCAGCACGAACCGTATCTCGTTGCAACCATCTAGAGTTATATCTTGCTAAACTTTGCTCAGCTCGCTACGTAAAAGACAACGTAGAATCGACGATTGCGAACGTTGACTTTTCTTGCGAAAAAATTGACGCGTTTCTTATTTCCTATGGAATTGTGCGTGCGCTTGATAACGCGCTCTATCCAAAAAGTATCATGACGAGGTTTCTTTCGTGAAAGTTATACGTACAGCCACGATTATCGGTAGGCGCGATTAAATAAAAATAGACTCACCTTATCTTCCCTATTTTCGAAAGCTGATTGCCGTTATTCTCTCTCTCTCTCTCTCTCTCTCTCTCTCTCTCACTCTCTCTCTATCTCTGCGCATCGTTGGCCCTCCTATCGATGATATGTTAATTAGCGTTCGCGCACGTACGAGTAAAGCGTCTTTCTCAAAAACGCTCCTTCTTCCCTTTCCACGTCGTTAACGTTGACCTCTTTTCCTTTTTTCTTCGGCCGTCGCTCTTGTTTTTTTCAGATCGTCGAGAAAGATACGCAATTATTTTCGAAAGAGGCCTTTCCGAATATCGCGAGAAATTTGACCCGTGGAAAGTTCTCGCTCCTCGGCTCATTGGCGAAAAAGACGAGAAAAATTCGCGTAATCGCTTTTTCGATTCTACGCTCTTTTACGATCGACGTATATAGCACAGAGTTATCGCGCTCGAGTATATAATAATACTTACGCTTGCTCGTGCTGCGTTACACGAGTTCGAGAGAACTCGGCGCCTCCGGATGCGTGTTCTCGCGTAAACGAAAAGCTGAAAAGAATAAATTTTAGTAAAAGAGATTACAGCGGAGAGTATGGCCCAAGCCGAAGAAATAGATGTGTGTGTGTGTGTGTGTATATATATATATATATTCGTAATCGGCCACGCGTTCGTGAATCGCCACGCATCGTTCGTCGTACAAAGACCTTTTGCCGATGTTTGTCGAAACGTCGTCGTTCTGGCGAACATCGCAGGCCATTTAGAAATATTCTTTCCTCGTTAGACCACCCAGGGAATGTGCGGCCCATTTTATTTCGTTAAGCGTACGTATAAGCGAGATCGGAAGACTCGAAGGAGATTTTTCAGGCTACGCTTACTGAGTATCTTTCAGAGGGTGTTATTGGTACGCGAGTGCAAAGGCTAGGTGTAAGAGAGAGGTTCGTCTAGAGGTTCCTTCAAATTTCAACAAAGATCCAGAACGGAATTATATCATCTCGGAACAATATCTTTCGTTTTTTTTCTTGTTTCTTCCAACCCCAGAATGATAGATTGGGAAAAAGTCGGCTAAATGCAACATTCGTACCGTGCATCTGCGAGAGAGTTAATTTTGTGCAGGACTTAACAAAATATATTTATTGTTAAAATACATACGTGTATATATGTATATACATGTGCGCGCATATATCGTCGAGCGTAATAAAACTTTATTACCGAAGATATCGATTAGCTTTTCCTGGTCGTAGGACGAATCGAAAGGACGATTGCGCGAGCCAACATATTTCGAGGTTATCTCGAGAACGAAGATGGATATACGAGGCTCGTACAATCGTTTCGTTTCGTTTAAATCCATTTGACTCCGCTGTAAAACTTTTTCTTGCGATACATTGTACGATAGGTTGTGCGATAGTTTGCTCGTCTCCGATCCCACATAAATTATCCGCTTACCGTTAATAAGCCGCGCAACGCTCGCAGGCATGGCGATATAATTAAGGATCGTTAATTGCTTCCTTACGTACTCTTTCTGTAATTAATAAGTCAACAATTCTTCGTTGTTGACTTATCAAACAGCATGTTCCAAAAATTTCCTTCCCGAATTTCTACTTCGTGCGGCACATCGATCTCCTCCAATAGTTTAATTCCGGCGCTTTTTATCCGTTCGCGAAGTCTATTCCTCCGAGTCGCGTCCCGATATCCTCCAAAAGGAGGATACTTCGTCTAATTGGCGCGACTTACGTGCACTCGAGATACGTTCGATTTACGGCACGGCGCGCGGTATAAATTATGCCGAGTGAAAGTGAATGCCGCCAATAAATCAAGAAAGCCGATACCAAAGAGAGAGCCTTACGATTCGCGTAACTTCCCAAGGTGGAAAAAAGAATAAAAAAGAAAGAGAAAAAAGAAAGCTGAAAACGTAAAATATAATACGTATTAACCGGCGTCTTATCGCTCTCCTAGCAAACGGTTTTCCTTTGTAACACACGGCGGAGGGTGTCGAAAGAATTTTCGCCTTTCGCCGCGGTCAACGTTTTATCGCTTTTTCAAAGAATTGCCGATGGAGTTAGGAAAGTTTTCCTTACTCCAAGGTCGTCGCGATTTCTACGATTACTACGGGGAAAATAGAAGCTCGTAAAGCGTTTGTATCGCGACTATCTGCATACATATTTCCTAAGAAACTAAACGAAGATAAATAAAATGTAAAATAGCCAGAGAACGAGTAGGTTTCTCGCGAAGCACGGAAGATCAAAGATCGATGATTGGGTATACGTGCATCTCGCTTGACATTCGGATTGGGCTTTTCCGAGAAATCGAGAGAGAGAGAGAGAGAGAGAGAGAGAGAGAGAGAGAGAGAGAGAGGGAGGGAGGGAGGGAGGGAGGATTCTTATGAAACTTGTTATACGCGTGGATATCCCTTTAAAGGGCCAAAGAGAACTCTACTCCGTTTTAGCAATTACGAGAGGGAAACGGTTCGTTCTTCTTTTCCTTCATCAATTTTAATATCTCTTTCTCCTCATTTCCTTTTTTTCGAACCGACGCTAAATCTGCTATCGCGTACATATCAAAGTAAAAGCAGAGCATAGAGAGACCAGCCGATTCGCCCGCTTATTTTTGGAGAAAGAAAATGTTTGTAAGAAAAATGATTGTAAGAGATCATGTAAAGGACGCGCGGCGCCCTCTTTGTCCCCAACTTCGTCATTCTTTCGCGATGCGTTTTCTACGAGACACCTCCGCGCGTGCTGCAGGAACGGCCCAAACCGACCGTTAGTTCCACGTTATAAATTTGGTCGATGAAGTAATAATACTCCGCTTTCTAATAATAATATACCGTGAATCACATCCGCGAGCGGCGCGGCGAGTCTTCCGTTTCTGCTTACAGGTATGTATGTCGCGGCTTATCATTCGACAAACCACATAATCCACACACGATTTCCCTAAGAATTTAATTACGATCTACGAGTTCTACGACTACACGTCTTATTCCAATTTCCGTCTCGGAAAGGAATAGAAGAAGATTTTCTAACGCCTCCATTTTCGATTCGAAACGATCGCTATATAACCGACGTTATCGCATACCCCTATTGCAAAAGTAAAGATAGAAATCGAGCGAGAAGGAGATATTACGAAAGAACCTTCAGAAAAATCGTACGAATCGAGACCGTTCGACGGATACTGACATGGATAATGAGAGAGAAAGTACATTTTTAGTTTAAAACGCATTTTTTTTCTTTTTTTCATCTACAAATCGCGCCATATCCCTCGCAATCTAAAGCAATAGCTAAAGAGAGAGAGAGAGAGAGAGAGAGAGAGAGATCGCATTCTTACGAGTCTAACACCTATTGAAAAAAGGAGAGAAGAGCGAGAGGAAGAGTAAAGGTCGAGAAAGACGAAATAACGTTTATCCACTTTGGTCATCCTCTGGTCATCGGTAGTGCCACTCGACGATAGAATTACTAGGGAATAATAGACCGAGTGAAATCTGAGATTGCGCAACTTGCCGCTGTATCGACTTTACACTCCCTTCCTTATTTCCTCTTTCTCGCTCTCTGCCACCCATCTGCCACTTGGATTTAACGAGCATCTAACGTAATTTGCGTCGAGAGTACATTGGCACGAAAATTGCAATCCTATTTGATGATGTAGATGCATCTAGAGGTATTACGATATACGATACGACAATAATAATGGTAATGATAATGACAATAAGAGATCAATCGTCCTCCAGTAAGTCGCTCGATCTCAAAGAAAGTATCGGCAAAGATGTTAGTGACGAGAGAGGGAAAGAGAGAGAGTGTTCTCGATTAAGGTTAGAGGAATTATTATCCAAGTTGAAAGGTTCGACGTCTTTCAAGGTGATAACTTTGAAACGAAGAGACAATTTAGACAAGAAGGCTTTTCGTCGTTGAACAAGTAGTAACCGATAGCGAAAAAAGATCCTTCTGTCTTTGCGAAAAAAGATCCGCGAAAGTGGAGTGTGCCCGTTAATATGCCACGAGGAGTCGTTTCGTGGCTACGAGCTTTCTCCGCGAGGAAGGCCTTCGATCTGGGGAGAGAGAGAGAGAGAGAGAAAGACGTCCTTTCTCTTCAAAGGACGTCTGCCTCTTCGACTTTGTTCGAAGGTCGTTGCACTCGGTCAAGATCTACGCGTCGTCTAATAAGTCGTCTTTTTCTTTCCTCGATAGCAACGTCGACAAAATTGAATTCGTTCGACACTTTTAACTTACTCTTACGGCCCTCTCTTTCAGTTATCTACAATGACGTCAAACGCTACGTAATCTCGCGGAAACGATTTTGTAAATATATCCCCCCCCCCCCCGCTCCAGAAACACACGGCATTGTAATAGCGAACATTTTTGAGATATTTTAGTCACTTTTTAGAACTCGTTTATTTATATTAAAAAGGAATGGTTAGAAAAATGTTTCGTTCGAAAGGCCAAAATAATCTATGGCATCGATTAATTCATCCCACGTAGCTGTATTATAATTTACCAACTACGTATTGGATGTTACATAGGGAGAAAGAAAAAGCAATAAATTTCCATGAAATTCCAGGGTGGAATCGATTCTCACAATTGGAATCGGAATAAGAGCGCTTGTGTGTATAACCGGTGATCCTATCGTTCTTCCCTTCCGGCTTTCGATGAAAACGAATCTCGGCCGGCAGATTTCTTTCGAGATGAATACTTGCCGTCACGAGCGCGATCGATCGATCGAGGGTCAACGGAAAATGACTGGCCCGATCGAGACGATTTCTGTGAAAGTTGATTTTTCGCGAATGCTCCTTACCGTAATTTCTCGCAACGACCGCAATCGATAAGGGGGACCCAACGAGAGACGAAGCGACAAGAGGAACTTTCCATAAGGAATTACAAAAGAACGAACAAACTATATTATATTTCTTCTCGCTTCTTCTCCTCATTCTGCCTTCGAGTGACATTCCTTCGGAGTGTACATCGCCGGCAAAATTGCAGACGTACGAAAGATAAGCGCTAACCATTATTATCTCTTCCATTGATCCTAGAAAATTTTCCCGTTTCGATTCGTCGTTATACGTCTACAGGTGCGTAGATTTTTTCGCGGAGTGCCCACGTTAGAGGCAATCGCCGATGCCTAATGAATTCTCACGATGTTGCTCCCTTAGCGATTACGATCGACAAGAATCGAATCGACCGTCTTCTTCTCTTCCCATCTAAAGCGAGAGAGAGATGCACGTTTGTGCGGTACTGCTAACGAGATGGGAAGGTCGCGCGCGCGCGCGCCTGGCAAGGAAAGAAGGTCGAACGTCCATGTGGTGGTAGTCCCTACTATGGGATAGTCCCGTTTTGCTTTGGATCAGCTGACAGGGAAGCCAAAGCGATAAACCACGCGACGCGTTTCCGCGAATTCTCGCCGATATCGGCGAATATATATATATATATATATATATATATCATTCAAAGTCTCCTTTATTTCGTATCGATTTCCTATCGCGCGTTCGACCTGCTTGTACGTGTAAAAAGATAAACGTAACTCGAAAAATATTTCGATTTATATTTTTCTCACCAAGCTCGAATTTAGAATGTAAAGTTATACGACGAGACATTGGAAAAAGAGAAGGTTCGGCTTTTTGCATAAACTCGTTTTGCAATTCATTCGGAATCGTTTCATCGAAGATTCTCGCTATATCGTATTATTTTCTTTTTTAGCAAAACGTAAAATCAAATGTACTGCAAAGCTATCGCAAAGGAATGAATTCTCTTTTTTTTTTTTGCCTCTCGAATAAATCGTATCTCTTTCGTACGTGCGAGAACAATTTGGCAATCGTCAAACGCGAACAAAGTTAGCGATCGCTTTCTCTCTCTCTCTCCCTCTCTCAAGATCATTCAAAGATTTGAAGAGATCGAGCGGAGTATTGTCTTGCCTTCTTCGAGCCGGCCTTTTTATTTTACGACACGGAGCTCCTTTCACTTTGTGCTCTCTTGGCAACATTCGACAACGATTCGACGATTGCGAGGTTCGTTGACGATCGTGTTAATAAACCTTCCAAGTGTATGCGTCATATAATAGATAGGCGTGAAGCGTAAAAAAAAGTGTTTGTAAAATATTAAATACGAAACGGTGCGTATAATTCGCGGACAGCTGGTCGATAGGCACAGACCGTAGGAGGTATCGTGCGCGTGTCGACGTTCACGCTCATTCGGCGACGTTTCTATCGGGGGCGGGGGGGGGGGGGCGTTGGGCAAGAATTTTAGGCCATACTAAAAGAGGAGAGACGCGAGTGATCTCTCGAGGATTCGCAAAGTGTCCACCGATGGAGAACGCGTTCTATTATTCGTTTTTTTACCTTTCGAAAGAGAAATTTTAGGGGAAAAAGAAAAACTATGCTTTTTCGTTAAACGATCGTTTCGGAATGCAATTCTCGCGCCGTTCGTTAAACGTCCTGGCAGAGTATACGACGGCGAGGCTTCACCTCGTGAGCGTACGTGCGACGACTCGGATATCGACTCGATCGTCGCGATTTCAAAGCAAAAACTTCCCCCGTCTGTTCGATTGTATCTGTAGTAACGGTCGGTCTATCGTTCTCGCGGATTTTCCCGCGTTGGGTCGTAGCACGGAACGACCGCCGTATTTTCTCTTTCCAAGAAAATCGATAATGCCAGCCGGTCTTTCCTTCTTTTCTTCCTCTTCCTCCTCCTCCTCCTCCTCCTCCTCCTCCTCCTTTATTATGTTCCTTTATTTACGTATCCTTCTTCCAATCTTTCTTTCGCCGACACGAAAACCTGTTTTAACCCTTTTTCCGTCACGAATCATCCTCCGACGAATTATTCCTACGATTTCTCTCGTTTATACCGTCTAAAGCTTTTTCAAATTCAATTCAATCGCATTATTCGCGACGATGACGTATCTCATATCGCAGCTAAAACTTTCGCGTGACTTTGGAAGCGACGATCGACGAGCGAGAACGTTAAAAATCGCGCGATCCGGACGAACGTTTCTCTTGCGCAACGATCATTATATCTCGTGGTACGGACCGAATGGCGCGCATAACCATAACTTAATTGGTGGTTGGCCGCATCGCGACTTTGGGATTGTAGTTTTCTCGAGCAGAAGTACATTGTGCGGATCGATCTCTCTCCCTCCCTCCCTCTCTCTCTCTCTCTCTCTCTCTCTCTCTCTCTCTCTCTCTCGAATGTCTGGAAAGTTTGGTGAAATTGAGGGCGAACGTCTCGTCGTTGCTTTACCTCTCGCAGACGTATAAAAAAAGGAACGTGGCGAAAGGGAGAAAGAGAGAACGATCGCGTTTCTCTCTATTTGTCCAAACTAGTTTCGGTAACACCAGTTCCCAGTGAATTAATTCAACGAGAACTTAAAAAGCGTTGTTGGGACGTGCTTGAGAGGGAGAGAAGGGAGTTATTTTATACGGTATAATTTGGTGGGAATATCGTACTGTACCGCCTAACTGTACCCCGGGCTGTCTGCGACAAAAGGCACAAAGGATCGAAAGAGTGAGAGAGAGAGAGAGAGAGAGAGAGAGAGAGAGAGAGAGAGAGAGTAAGTATATAAACGCCATTCGAAATCACCGGTTTACGGAACTTTGTTGTTCGAGTCGATCCTGTCCTTCGTATCGATTTTAAAACATATTTTTTTTATCAATTTAGCTCCCTTTGTTCGATTTTGTTGCGGTAAAAAAAAAGTCGTCCAAATAGGCGTGGTTAATTTGGACGGTCGTTGTTTCTGGGTGAAAAGCTTCGGTGAAATTTGACGTCGAATACGGGACTCACCGCTTGAGCACGGTGTCGAGGATTATATCTCCGACCCTTTCTCCTTCCAACGTTTTCCCCTTTAAACAAACATTTAAAAGCCGTTAATTATCGTTAACGCTCTTTGCCACGAGACCCAACTAACTTTCGCGAACGCGGTCGTCGAGATATTAAGCGACGGATATTTCATTTTGAAAGTTTCAAATTAAAATACTTCCGGAAAACGATGCGTGCGGCCGAGCTCGAACAAATTGGTTATTGTAATCTCTCTCTCTCTCTCTCTCTCTCTCTCTCTTTTCCATTCGCATCGCAGCGATGAAAGTAAACCGATTCGTATCGTCCAAGAGGAAAGGAGATCAAAGTATATCTTCGAAAGCATATAGGACTATAGAAAATCGTAGGAGGTTTACGTGGGTCGCCTCCGCTGATGCGATATCGATCCGAGCGAGAAGGGGTTGTCTTTGGAGGGCGTCGTGCCTATCGCTCGAAGGCGCAGCATTGCGGATTTTCTCGAAAGACGAGAGAACAATGAGCCTCGTTAAGGTTCTCTCACCTTTTTGCGAGGAAGGGCCGATATAGTAGAAAGAAATAAATAGACATTCTTCTTCCGATAAGCACAAGCATGTTTTCTTTTTTCTCCGCTTGGCCGTAAGAGTTGGTAGTACTCCATGCGAGCGTGATTATTCGAAGAGGAAGTAGCGACGACGAAGGTTGGCCGGTTTTATACTGGAAAGAAAATAATCACGACGTGGCATATGTTGCGTCGGATAGTCCGTCGTCGTCGTCGTCGTCTTCTCTTGTCGCGTAAGCGTGGTGGACGAGAAAAGGAAGGACAGCTCGTGGCTGCTTGCCTCCTCTGACCTAGAAATCGATCGATACCGATTGGTTGAGCTGCTCGTTCATTTTTCTCTCTCTCTCTCTCTCTCGCGCGCGCGCGCGCGCTGTCTCAAAGGTCCACAAACCCGTTTGACATTTAGACGCATACTTAAATCGTTAGATCCGTCTACAGGAGAGTTAGCTCGTTCGTAACGACGAACGAGCGTCTAATAATTTACCTTCGATCGACCCATTTCTTTGTCTTCTTTTTCTTTTTATATATATATATATATATATTATTATACATTCTTTCCCGGACACTAATCTCGAAATTCTCGCAGAAACGATAGAAACTTTGTGTTGTGAAAGGGGCACCTGTCCCATAGGATCTCGTACTTTTCCGTAATTGTGTCCATAATTACAAGAGAAACGTCATCTTTTAGTTTTTTACTTGCTTTGCGGCGGTCGTCGTATCTCGATCCTCGCTCGTCGCAGCTCGTAAGCACGGAACTCGCAGGAATATTCCGGGGTTGGCGCGTGTACACATTAACAACAACCATCCTATCGGATAAGATAACGATGCTCGTTCTCGCATCTTTCAACGGCATAGGATCGATGAAGATAACGTTAACGATATGGCATTTTGATGGCATTTTTATGGCATCTTCGAAATCCACTAAACGCTCGGAGAGACCTGTAACCTGTAACAGACTTTGTCTTTAGGTCAGAGCGACGGATCTACGACGAGGAGGATCCATTCGTTAGGACGAATACGTTGTGGAACGGAATCTAGATAAAGGCGTTCTCGAAGGCGACTTGCTGCTTCCTAATAGATGCTCTCCTCCTACGCACGCGCACGCGCCCATCGTGTATCGTTAAATACATACACATATTATGTACCAGAGAGAAGAGAGGCGAGAGAAGTTTAACGCGACGCGAAGGGAGGACAGAGACGCTCGAGTTCGCCGTCCGAGAGAAAGTGAACCAGTTGGCGGTGTTGCCGAATATCTCGGCTCTACGAGCAGCCGTCCCGATCAAATCCACATACCGCGAATTGGCAACGACGCGTCTCGAGGTCCGCGCGATTATGTCTCGCGAGATCGATCGATCGATCGATCGATCGGTAAAGCCGCGGCCAAAGGGGTAGAATCGAAAGTCAACGTCGTCCTATCCTATTCGTTCGTACGGTACTCCTCGTCAAAATGAGTTTCGCTTTCGTTCGTTGACACGCGCAAAGACGATGTATCGTTAAATGGCTCAAAGTGTCTGGGTTGCGTCCGAGAAAGAGAGATATTGCGCCGTCTTCGCTAGAATCAATCATTGTACGGATTATTACGATGATTAAAATTCTAATGGATTTTAATGGATTCTAATGGATCGAGAGAAAGGACACGTCGGTAAACGCGCATTCACTCGGATTTACGAAAGGACAAGTTGGCGAACAGCGAACGTTCTCCGAATCCTATTTTTTAATTCCCGGTCTCTCCTTTCTTCCCTATTTTCCTTCCCTTCGTTTCTCGCTCGCGATCTCATCGGTGAAAGCGATCGAGAACGTTCCTTTATAGTTTTTCTTTCCATAGTTAACCTCTCTCTCTCTCTCTCTCTCTCTCTCTCTCTCTCTCTCTCTCTCTCTCTCTCTGGCGCTCATCTATCCTCGGACACGATCACGAGATGGAATATGAAGTTTCCTTTTTTTCGGATTCGCGAGCCCGTCTTGCGGCGTGCCGCACCGGTCAGAAGCAACGCGGCGGCATTACTTTCCCTTTCTGAGCGATCGTCCGCTCGAGAGCCTAGAAATTGCACGCGAAATGAGTCGATAGTCGTAGCGCGTGCGATATGATATACGTATGTATGTATGTATCTCGATACTTTCTCGCAGGAAGGCTGCTGCAGCTTTTCCATCGATTTTTGCCTATCGACGATGCCAAATGGTTCCTAAATTCTAAGAGAAAATTTTTATTGCTGGTAAACGTTCGCAAGCGTTCGAACAATTATATAAGAAATTACGTAACGGTGTGGTGTCGACGCGACGCGACACTGGGACACACGCAGGGGTGCGAGAGTCATTGTTACTTAACGACGATTAATTGCTACTCTCTTTCCCCCTCGACCTTGCGCACGCCCGACTCTCGAGCCAATTCTTCCTACGTCACGTCCAAGGAAGAGCTCAACATTTTTTGTTTCTTCCTTCCTAAACGACGGCTTAGCTCGTTACCCAAAATTCAAGAAATTTCAACTTGAGAATAATGTATCCCTTCCTATTTCTTATGTGTTTCAGAACAAGACCAGCCAAAACCCTACGATACAGTTCCTAGGAAATGAGGGGGTAAGTAGAATGGGAAACATCCCTTTGTGCTCGAACCATTTAATCGAATCTCCTTAATCTTCTTTCTTAACGCCATTTCATAGGAAACGTATTTTACGAATGACGCGACGGTACTCGAGCTGCTCAACTCGTAAATAATGTAGTAGTAAAACGCGTACAAAGCGAGCGGCTTTACGTTTCGGATCGTAAAGATCGTTCGTCGTCGTCGTCGTCGTCGTCTCTTTCTCTCTCTCTCTCTCTCTCTCTCTCTCTCTCTCTCTCGGGATTCCCGTTGACTTGGTTCGTCTCGGAAGTTACACGATTGTCGTTTAATGCGTCGTTCGTGCGAAAGGAACGACGCATCTGCCACGTCGTTCTCTTCGGCAAGCGCAAAGAACAAAAAAACAAAAAAACAAAAAAACAAAAAAAAAGAAAAGAAGAAAAAGAAATATCTCCTTCGAATTATCGATTAAAATCGCACGTCCGTTCGTTCGTTAAAAAAAGTCAATCTCGTCATCGAGCAACCCAGAGACGCAAGGCAACGAGCGGCGAAGGTTCCTCGAGGAGTGAAGGCGATCGAGGTCGTTCGTGCAAGGTTGTTGTATGCCGTTTTCTTGCCTCTCCTCTCTAGTCGTTGCTATTGCCAATTCCTATCTCCTTCTCTTCCTCGATCTTTTCGAATTTACGTTGCGCTAATCGCGAATAAACGAGCGCTTAACACGATCGACCGATGATATCTCACGAGCTCTCTTTTCGATGAAAATTTATCGCATCCTTACTTATTAGTTTTATTTTCGGAGAACCGAACGACATGCGCGAAACGCCTAAGTACGCAATCGTTCGTCGATAAGTACTTTTCCATCTTTATACTCCATTTTTCCTACTCACAAGTAAGATTCTTTATAAATCCTCGTTTCGAAAACGCGCACGAAGATTCGGAGGTAATTGACCTCTCCTTCTTCTCTTTCCTCGTCTTTCTCTCCGTGTTCCTTTTTTGGGTGTGGTCGCTTCTCTCTAATAAATACAGTCCCCCCTCCCTCCGTATTTCCAGTCGAAATTTCCACCTTACTCCATTTCGTCGAACGAGTAAATATTTTTCTTCTTCTTTATCCGCGCGTACGAATCAGTTTCGAATTAATTATATTTATCCGTAGGATAAATCAAGGATAGAGAATAGCCGGGATTTTTTTTGCGAGGTTTTTAAATCGACCTCGTGCCGGTAAATCTAATGACGGGCCGAACGACCCGTCAAATAGCGCCAGCCGAATGTTGCGATAGTAGTAGCGCGCTTCTTCTTGGAATCCCAACGTCGATTCGTTCGAAGGAGGAAAATGCTTTAATCTTTGGCTCCGATCAATTTGGTGTCGTTCGTGCGTTACCTCAGGTGCGTCATTTGATTCGATAAGAAGGACGACGTTTGATTTGGCCGCTGCCGCCGCCTGTTCTTATCGCGTACAAGCGTGAATTAACGCGCGGGTAGGATAAGGCTTCATATAAATATGATATGTCACTATTACACGTGCGATCGAATATCGTATCCGAGAATATTATCGAGTCCGTCGATAATAATGCTTCCGTCCTGTAAATGCTTCTCTCTAAAGCGCGACCTTGTCAGCGCGTAACGACCCGATATAGTAGTAACCCTTAGGGATTTCATATTTTCTTCATTCGCAATGAAGAGAATATTCGTGGGCAGACTATCCGACACCTCTGGTTTATTCTTGGAATGGACAAGTTTTCTTTCGTCGATGAATTAAAAATTAACTTACTCGTAGGATTATAAAATCTTCTTCCCCCCCGCCCCCTCCCCCACTCCCCTTTTTTCTCCTAAATAACTCGGATCGTTTGGATCAAAAAGCGAGTGGAATTATATACCGGTACAATTCGATCGTTTCGACCGAAGAACTTGTCGTTTACCAGCGAGAGTCTCTTTCTCTCTCCCATCTACGATAGAAAGAGAGAAAGGGAGAATGGCGGGACGGGGGAAAAGATCTAAGGACGGTTGCTTTTAATATGGCTGGCAAGTTTCGTGCTTTGCATTTAAACGTATCTACAGAGCGCATACGCATGTATTTAGTACATACTCGTAACGTAGTTAACATTTTCTTATGCATTGGTTTAAACGTAGTAGAGCGCAAGCGCGCTTACTTTCGCATCGTTGCCTTTCACTCGGACAACAACCAACTAACTACTTACCGACCGTCGTCCGTTTTACCTGAGAGCCTTCATCCGCGCTTTATTCGTGCCGCTGTAATCGTTATCGTCCTTTATCATCCATCGCTCTTTTTCTCCTTTTGTCGCGTTACGAATTAATCGCCGTGTAAGGGGAAGGCTGTAAGTCGAAGGAGCAAGAGAAAAGTGAGAATGAGACGTTTCGACGAAAACGCGCTAGGATTAATTATGCGTTGTTTATCAATGCGACAAAGATTTCGCTGGATGCGCGCGCCCGTCGATCCCCCCTCCTCTTTTCCTTCGACGAGCGCGCATCCAGTGACGCTCCTTGTTTTGCTCGCGAGGCTCTTCTCGGCAATGAAATTCTTTGCCGTAACAGTTACTTTTACGCGTGACCCACTTCCAGCCATTCCAGCAGTCGAATCTAAGCGACTCGACTCGATAAGTGGGTCGAACGATCCGAGAGAGAATATATCCTCTCTTGGCCTCGGCGACGAGCTCGAGATGATTATCGTGATTATCGTCGATTAGCGTGACACATCGCGAAACGAGAGAGGAATTTCCTTTGTCCCGCCGATGATCGCGGAAAGATCCTTAGAACGATGCGCGCTGACTTTGCGCCTTTTCTTTTTCTTTTTAGAGGAATTTTTCAGAATAATTTGCGTCCTAGGAGACACGTATTTAGATCTAGGAGAGGGGATCCTCGTCACGGATTAAATAAGGTATATCCATTCTAGCTCTGCGCCGACATTTAGGCGTAATGCATTGTAATTACCGATTCGTAGATACTCGCGGTACGAGAGAGTACGAGTATAATCCAGTATATTTCTTTCGCGAGACGAAAAATAAATAAACAGTGACCGATCTTTTTTCTTATCTCTCGCGACTTGTAAAGGATGCTTTTGTCCTTGAATATGGAAAGTCAGAAAAGACTCGCGACTTTGAGATCTTGGTGGATCGTCGAGGAGATCGATAGTATATGTAATACGTATGAAAATACGTTAGGAGAAAGGAGAGGCGTCTAAAAGGTCTGGAACCGCCCTTTCGAATTTAGGCCGACCGACCGATCGACCGACATCATCGTAATAGCGTGCGAAGCCGCCGCGGCCAATCGAAATCACTAAACGGCCATTGCCCGTAGGCGGGGTGCGCCGTTCGGAGCGCTACGAACAGTTTTGCGACTGTATCAAATTCGATTTACCTTCGGTGGACGTAAGCGACGGAAAAATGATACGACCTAGGGCCACCTTCTATCGTCCTATATCTCTTTTCTATATAATCTGGCGTCTATCTTGTATGGAAGATAGAAAGAAAAGAAAAAGATCCGTTAGCATAATTAACAAAGTGAGACAGACGAAGCGAGGAATCCTAATCCTAGTTTCTATTTCCAAAGGACGAGCGTCCTAGGTCAGGAACTACGATATTTCAGGTCGCAGAGACGATGTTCCTTTGCGCGGAGCATTCTTCCCTTTGGATAGGCGCGCCCTTCTACCCGACTATTCTTTGCGTATATAGAGACGAGTGCGGAAGGACGACAGATAGTTTCTATAGGGAAGAATCGTTAGACTCTCCACGCGCGTCGTAGAGATACATAAATAATACACGTGCGAGTGTTGAGGGTTGCAGTCTCGAAAAGTTAATGTCGAACGCTAATTTTCAATCGGCCGCGCGGCTCTCTCTCTCTCTCTCTCTCTCTTTCTCATCTGAGAGGTGAATCTCTCCGTATGGTATAGGTTAAGCTTTTTGCTCTTACTCCTCGTCCATTATACGATTTTTATCGACGATTATCTCTCCCTTTTGAAACGAAAATTATAAATCGGCTTCGAACCTAGACGCCAGGATTCTTTGTAAATTTCCTTTCGAGCTCTCGATTATATCGCATTTATTGTTTCCCGATGGCAGCGTATTAACGACGATACGACACGGTAATCGATGAATTTACGTAACCGAGACTACACCTGCTATAGATAGTATTCCTTGTACGCGACGAGTAACTTCATTTTTTAACAGCAGCTTATTATCGGTCGATAGGAATGACTCAAAAAAAAAAAAAGAAAAATAATAATCGCGAAAATAAAAGATAAAGCGAGACGTTTGACGGGAACTATATCAAACTTTACTACCCGTAACTTATATACATATGTACAAAGGGGAAAGGGGATTGGTTTTATTTAAATCTTTTCGCTTCGAACGGCGCGATTACGAATAGCTTGTACGTTACGACGTACGTATATGTGTACAAGTCGTCGAAATATTGACTGTCAGATACGCGAATAATGAGTACGTCAACGTCGATTTGTCCTCGGCGTTGTTCCATTTCATGGCGAACGTATTATTTCGCGAGGGCGTCAGACCAAAAGTCTCTAAAATCTGTCGTTTGAATCAACCTTCAAATATACACACATGTGTATATGTATATATATATATAAGTCTTTCTTTTTTCTTTGAATTAAAAAGAAATTTTGAAAGATGAAGAAAGAGAACTTATACGACCGTAATGCGTTCCATCGAAAGCGTCGACATCCGGCAAAGCGTCGGCTCTGAACGCGAGCGTTAGCTCCTTCGTTACATCCTTTCGAGAAAGATGACGGTGAGAAGATTCAAGTAAGATGCGAGGATCGATTCGAAAGAGAGGTAATCGAATTCGTCTCGCTCTCACGTGAAAATACCGTTAAAAGATTTGACGTTCGTATGTCGTTCTAACGGCCTATCTCGCCCATAAGAAATAGACGAAATTTATCGAAGAACGGTATTTGGTGACGTAACACACGTGGTAATTTTCAAACGATCCGACAAGCTAAACTTCGGCTTTTATCGGTTCGTAAGACGCGTTTGGTCGATGCGTTTTTAATATCGGTGACACTTTGCGATAAGAGTTTGATAAAAATCGAAAGAAAAGATAATAAATCTTTGAAAGCTTCTCGCTTTCAAAGTCCTCCAGTGAAATTCGTGCAAGGTCGCGCGAAATCTTCTCGGTGCGAACGATTTAGACCGGAAATTCCGAAGGCGATCGTGCGAGCGTCGATCGTTCGCACGCACACGCGCGCTCATATAATTCTCTCGCTCCCCCCACCTGCTCTCTTTCTCTCTCTCTCCCTCTCTCTCTCTCTCTCTCTCTCTCTCTCTCTCTCTCTAGTTTCCATTCATAGCGTAACCTACACTCCTCTCTTTTCACCTACGACACCTTTTCCTTCTTCTTTCTAACTCGACTGCAACGGTACGATTACTGAAATTCCGAATTCATTAGCGGCGAATAACTTTCACTTTGCTCACGCGACACGTGTCGTACTCATTTCTCACGGGCTTTAACGACAAATAGCGCCTGAATTATACTCGAATTTCTCCATTTCCGAGTAATCTCTTCTTAGTCATGCTCGATGAATTTCAACGTGTCAATGCGCGTATCGAATAAAAACAAAAGAAGAAAAAAAAGAGAAAAAACAATTAAAAAAATATAGAAAAGACGAAAAGCTATGAATCCCTTTCAACTTTTTTTTTTTTCTTTTCTCCTTTTAAGATCGCAATAAAGGTGTTAAAGGACCGATCGATGCCGAATTAAGGCGATATGACCGAATAATGAATGTGTCAATGGGTTGCTTCCGCGTATAGCTTCTCTTTTTTTCTTTTTTTGATAATATTCGAAAGAAATTATCCATTTCCTTTCTTTCGCTTCTTCTTTCTCATTTATCGTTTAACTTGCGAGATAAAATAAAATCCCAGCCAAAGCCCGTGCGACGAGTTTTGCGATAACAGATCCGGAGAGGTGTGAAACGAGAGTTCTCCTTCGTCAGAGATCTTTTCAAATTCCTTAGTCGTTGGTGTATCGAACGATATTGAAACGTAAAACTTGTATCAAGGCTTATCGATCGCGCGTATCGTACCGACATACGTAACGATACGTTCATTGCACAATTTTGCCACCGTAGCAATTGCTACGTTAGCAATTGCTAACGTAGCAATATGCCTCAACAACGACGATGGCGACATAACCGCGAGAGAATATCGCTTTGTTTCCAACGATTTGACGGTTTATCGCGAAACTTTCGAACGTCCTCGATTCGCAATATTTCGTCTCTTCTACGATATAAATAATTGAATATTCATTTAATATTAAATTAATCCGTAAAAGTCATTCGGTACGGATAACGAGCCGTAGAGAAAAAGGTTCGCTAACTCGATAAAAAACTCTTACGGCGTTGCCCTTTACTCGAGAGAGAGAGAGAGAGAGAGAGAGAGAGAGAGAGAGAGAGAGAGAGAGCGCGTTTCGGCCGTGTACTTGCACGAACAAATATATCGATACTTTCCAAGAGATCCTTGACGAACGGGAAAGGAGCCTTTCGTGTGTTCATCGATATCGTCATTTTTAGCCCGCGGCGCTACACCTGCGATTTTGCCCTTCCTTCGTGATCACCTCTTTCTTTCGGTCATCTTGGAAGAAGATTTTCGAGGAATTAACTCGAACGAAAGCAACGGCGAATATATGCATATATACATTTTGTGTGTGTGTGCGTGTAGATATTTTTCCGATACGATAGATAAGCGAAGCTACGGAATAAACGAATGAAATGCGAAAGATTATATAAGTGAAAACGATTGGAGGTCACCGATCGTCTTTTTTTTTTGTATTTTACTTTGTCCCAACAAAGAAAATCATTCTTTCATGCGAAAAAAAGAAAACATGGAGAAAGAGTAGAATCGTATTATATGGTCGTAAAACGAGATACATACGTATACGTATAAACGCGAAACATTGGAAGGAGAACGAAGCCAATGATTATACGATATGCGGGGAGAAGACGCGGCGAGGGCTTCGTCCAAGCTCCTTTATGTAAACCTTGAGCCTAGATCCGGATTCTTGAGTAGCAACGCGGGAACGAGGGAAAGACAGAGAGAGAGAGAGAGAGAGAGAGAGAGAGAGAGAGAGAGAGAGAGAGAGAGTGACAGAGAGACGTATGGGAGGGGAAGCGAGTAACGCGTGCAACGAGCCAAAGAGAAAAGAAAGAGAAGAGAAGGGGTAATACTTCTATTCGATGGAAGGGGATGACCGAGAAAGGGGACAAGAGGAAGGGGGATATAATACGGAATCCACGCACTTTTAGATCGGCCACGAGGGAAAAGCCAAGCACGTCGGCGAAAGTGTTCTCTTTGGTATCGTCGGCGATCACTCGCGTGCGCGCGCGCGAAAGAGAGAGAAAGAGAGGCACGTATTTAATAGCGGGTCACGTCGAAAAAAGGAAGAGAGAGAGAGAAGTTATCTATATCTTTCGTGATCTTCGCCACGATCGATAGATCGATCGATCGATCGAACGAACATCGCACCGACGCAAACGTACAAACATATACCTATGTAAGAAGCATATGTATTATAATACAGATATACTAGCCGATTAAACGGTCTCTTTGGAGTAACGAGGACACGACCGTTCGGCCAAGTCGCAAGGCAGGATTTACGGTATAATTTTTCTTTTGCCGATTCGCTTCTTTATTTCATATCTTTCTTTTGAAATATTACTTTGAAATAAATTAGGGATTATACGAGTGATACGACGTTATTGGTAAATCGTTACAAGCGACAACAACGATATCGCTCACGAGTGAAATAATTACCCAAACGATAATACCTGCCTCCTAGTACTAAACTATCCGGATAATTATCTCCGTTCCCGCGATGCCGTGTCGAGATAAAGGAGAAAAAAAATCGATTATCCTCAAAAAAGAAAGAAAAGCTGGATTCGGGTCTCCCTTCTTGTATATACATACGTCCGCGTGCATCGATAAAAATGACCTCGTTTCTGTCAAACGAAGATTAAGTAACTATGTTCCAACCCGCGCGTTATACTTCCTTTCACTGACAGAACTCCGCGGTGCCTAAGAATTGCGCCGCTTCACGGCGCGAGACAGAGAGAGAGAGAGAGAGAGAGAGAGAGAGAGAGAGAGAGAGCGAGCGAGCGCGCGGCTTCTACGTCTTCGACTTTACCACTTTACTCGTTTGTGCGCTGCGTGCTTCTTACGCATCTCTTTTTATTACTTAACATTACTTTTACTTTGTACATTTTTCATTTATCATATATCACGACTTTGTTAAGTCACTCGAATTTATTTGAAGATGGACGTACTTATACGTAAGACGTGTATAATACTACGACGGCGAATAAAAAATAAGAAAGCATCTGTCCTCCTAGTCATTGCTATTATCTCCCACTTTGCTGTGGTAATCTCTCTCTCTCTCTCTCTCTCTCTCTTCCCCCCTCACCCCCTTCTCCTTCTCCTTCCACGATGCCGAAGGTATGTAGGCTGTGCCACATCCTTGCCCGGAAACCGTTACCTTGCTGGCTTTACGCTCAATGGAGCTCGCCATACCGTTGTTTCCCATACACGAATTTCCTTTACTACCTTCGTCGTTAGAAGAGAACCGAGCGGAAATTCTTATTATAGGCCACCGCGATTCGGAAACTCGTCGCGCGGCGTAGCTTTTCAAGGACGCGCCTCCATCAACGACGCCACCTCCTCCAGCCTTGGAATTCGTCCTTGCCTCGAGCGTCGTTTATTACGAATCCTTTGCGGGGGGGGGGGTGGGGAACAAAAGGATCGTTAATCCGTAAATATTGCGATCAACGGGAACCGAAAGGATCTTTATCCGAGTCGTATCGCGCCTGCTTCGCTGAAAAAAGTGCGAACCTTGGATGTTCTCCGCGATCGCTGCTTTCTATTTATTCCTTTCTGTCTAATCCTCTCTCATCTCTTTTTCTTTTTATTCGTTCGAGCAAACGTTTAAATTTTAGCATGAAATCGATCGAAACACGTCGGAAAGGGTCGTGAAAGAGGAGATACGTCGCCGTGCTCAAAGTGCAATGAGAATTGCAGGAGTAAGAGCGGAATGAACGAGTGGATGAGAATAAAGAGAAAAAGGAAGGGTTAAAGAGGCCGGGCCCGGGGCGGGGAGGGAGAAAGAGAGGCTTTGCAGTGGTTAAAAGCAGCGATGCATCCGAACGAAACGTCGGCGCCATGTCTGTGCAAGAAACGTGAAACGCATACATATTTCTTTCTCTCTCTTTCTGCTCGTCTTTCGATTTAAGCAAGAAAAAATAGATTATCGCCTACAAAACATTATCTATATAATAAAGATCGTACTTGCGGTTACATTTGAAACGCTTACGATACGAGTTTTTTTTTTTTTTTCTGCACTTTTACGAGCGTCGACTATCTTACTTCGTATTAGCTTTGACGTCCGAAATAGAGTGTAAGTCGTCTCCTCGGTGATATCTTTTGCGCAATAGAAAATGCGAAACTCTTTTTTGTACATTTTTATGGGACGTTGTATTTATATGAACCGAAATAAAGAATGCATAATAAACTTTTTCTCCAACATTCGTATTATTATTATTATTATTATTATTATTATTATTTGGTTAAGAAGAAGAGCACGTTTCGGTCGCATTAGCACGAGATCGTTTTTCGTGTATCGTATTTTATGTTATCAAAATAATCCGGGCATTCTTCGCTTACGTAGAGAAATTTCATTACGCCTCAAGGATAACGAGGTACGATCGGAATGTAAAATTTTAGCCTAATCAGCCGATCGTCGTTGTACGAAAACTTATCCCTCGGGATATTTCGAAGTTCACGTGGACACGAGAACGCGTCTCTCTCCACTTTCCACAGCCGCCTCTCTTGGCTCGTCTTTGGATCGCCGAAACGGCATGGAAGTGGGCCGAGAATTATTTATACGTCGCTCGACACAGCTGATCTCTCTTCTCCTCCTCTTTTCTATCTTTCTCTTTGCCCCCGTATTTTTGTGCGTCTAGGCGTGGAGCCAGCGGCGAACCGCGGAAAGATGAGAGAGAGAGAGGGGGGTGGTTCGGGGGGAAGACAAAAAATATAAAGACACGCGATGAAGAAGAAAGAAGAACGAAGGGAAGAAAAATATTCAAAGCCGAGGCGCCTGTAGATATTTATTATCGAAAACTTGTTATCGCGAATAAGAAGACGGCGTTACACGTGAAAACGATGAGAGAAACGAAAGAGGAGCCGAGATTAATAAAGTTTAGCGTACGTATAGCGAGCCAAGTATAGCGATGGAAAATATAACGATGAGGATTAAAAGGAGAAGAAAAAAAAAGAAAAAGAAAAAGAAAAGAAAAAAGTAAAATCTAAGGTGTGAAAGAAAATGAGTGAGATAAAGCATCGAATATGCTCGTTTTAAATCGATCCGCGCGTGAATATATCATCGATTCGGTTGACGCAATTATCATCGAAACGTTCTTTTTACTTGTTGACCTTTATCGTGCACGCGCGTTAAATCCGTTTCCTTTGCCATTGTAAAATGTAATGTGTCATCGCAAAACGGGAGAAGCGCGCATTCTCTTTCGAAGCACTCTCCGGCGTGCATCGCGGGATTATAATCTTTTCTTTGCGGTTTCCTCCTTTGCCTTCAGAATCGCCGTCGCGAGCGATTATTTTTCCTTGCGACGCTACTTTGGCTTTTCTCTCTCTCTCTCTCTCTCTCTCTCTTTCTCTCTCTCTCTCTCTCTCTCTCTCTGCTCCTGTCCTCTTCTCCGTTTTAGCGATCGATCACGCTCCGTCGATCGTCTCGAAAGCGGACGCGTTCGAGCGTGATCGCGATCGCTCTCGGGATAGAGGGAGAAGAGAATAACTCGCAAAAGTTTCCATTTCGAAGGGCTTCCTTTCGAAAGAGTGATTGTGACGTCACGACAGGATGCGCGAGATTGCTTTGCGTCCGTTCTCGTGGAAAGCGAAGTAGTGTATGTAGTGGTCGCCCGTCGGGGACGCGCTGCTTCGAAACGAAGAAAACTTTTCTTACTTAGCCGCCTTGGGAGACGAAAAACAGAATTCTCTCTAAATGGCGTCTATCTATCTCTGCCTCGATATTCGATACGTCCGCGTTGTTTGCTTGCGCAATACTCCCGAGCTGCGTTAGCGTCGCTTCTTTATTTTAACACGAATTATCGAGACGAGATCGAGTCCTCTCCGATGGAGGATATATATCGTCGGCGAGGTCGCGTGGGATTTTTTTTCTATCCTCTTTTCCGTCTTTTAATCGTGTCCGTGTAGTATATACATTTCGATACAAGTTGAGAACAGGTCGAACAAGTTTAAAAAACAAGAATAAATGACGATAAAAGGAAGAAGACTCGATAAAAAGAAAAAAAAGAAAATGGAGACATATTTACGATTAAGAAAAAGAAAAAAGAAAAAAAAGAAGTGATTCGCGTCTCGTTGAAAGCAAATAACGTGTAGCGCGTTTATGTCATAGTATTATTTATTTTTCCGAGACAAAGCGATCTCGCAAGGCTATCCTAGGAAATGTAAAAAAAATAATCGCGCGATTATCGCATCTAGGATAATACGTAGATATAACGGAAGAACGCTCGTAAGATGGGCAGGGGAAAAAGATGGAGAAAAAGAAAGATAAGGAAAGAAAAAAAAAGTAGAGTCGTAACTCGGACTCGTGTCCGCGATCGAATCGTCGTGCACCTTCGATTCCTTTTATAATGCGATAACGGCTTTCAATGTCAGTAGGTCGCGTTTAACGACATTTTCAAAGCTCTTCGTCGCGTCGTCGAGCTAACGCGCTCCTTCGACGTTGCTTTGGCTTCTTCCTTCCTCTCTCTCTCTCTCTCTCTCTCTCTCTCTCTCTCTCTCTCTCTCTCCCCCCCCTCTCCTCCTCCTCCTCCTCCTCCTCCTCCTCCTCCTCCTCCTCCTCCTCCTCCGATATTACTCTTCTTCTCTCGTCGCTCGAATGAAATCTCGGTCGACGCTCGAAGGAAGGGAAAAGGTAAGAATTCGTTCGGTTGCATCTCACTGAAAATCCAAGGAATCCATCGCGGCACGTTGCGGTGGTCGCGCAACGAGAACCTAAGCGGCTCGGCGTGCCTGCCGGCGCTATGTAGGTTACTATCGCAACGGTCTTCCGTACCTCCTTCTTCTCCTCCGTCGCATCGAGCCGCTGCCTTTAAGAAGGTCGTTTACGGCGCAACCCGAATCCACATTTCTCTTTTCTTCTCCTTCCCTTCCCCTCCCCTCGCTTCGCCTTGTCTTATCTCTTTATTTCTCGGCTCGAATCCCGTGTCAACAAAGAAACAATCATCGAACGATTCTCTTAGGAAAATACTCGCGATAGATTACTACTTCTTACCGCTTCTTTTTTCTTCGATTCAACCCCCCCACCCCCCACACCCACCCTCCTCTCGCTCTATCCGTCTGTTCTTTTTCCTATCGATAGCGATCTCCGCGCTGGGATTAACCGTACGCGATAACGAACAACGGGAAATTACGTTCGCGCGAAGTGCCTAGACGTAACGCTCGTTCTCTATCTTGAAAAGAAATTGAAATAAAATTAATCGGAACTATGCTCTTTTCGATGCCGAGAAAAATCTAGTAAACAGCGTAATCGCTCGTTCCGCGTCATTCAGTCTTGCTGTTGTTCTTGTCGTCGTCGTCGTCGTCGTCGTCGGCGTCTGCAAATGACGCGCAAGCGCTTCGACGAGACCTCCTCGATGGACGTAGGGACTTCGGACGAGCCTGGGGGACGCGCGGCGTTCACGCCTGCGATCGCTGTGACAAATCTTTCGTCCGACGTGCGCGCTCTCGAGCGCTGTTGCCCCTCGGTTGGTGGGGAAAGCCGAGCTATGCCACGTGATCGTTGCTCGCGGGTATATAAAGCCGCGCGATTCGAGCTGGAATCAGCCACTCGCCGCGGCTGGCTCCGAAGCGCTTCGATCGATATGCCGTTGTCGTTGCGCTTTACCTCGCCTCGTACCTGACACTGCGTTCTTGCGCTGTAGCCAAAGAGAACGAGACAGAGAGAGAAAAGAACGATCAAAGCATATATTATGCATACATATCCGAGCGGTAAGAAAGAACGAGAGAGACAGAGAGAGAGAGAGAGAGACGACGACGTAAGAGGAAAGAACCGTTTCGATATTCGATATCGACGGAAAGAGAAAGGGAAAGAAAAAGAGAGGAGAAGGAGGAAATAATAAAGGAGAAAGGCACGTGCAGGCGTGATCAACGACTTGGGAAATGTCACGTGTACGATTCGCTTGGGGTAGGTCACAGAATTCGACGACCTCTAGAGGAGTGACGTACGCTCTTATCCTCTTTCTAATTCGATACTACACCACCGGAACGAGTAGCTACTACCGTCTCGTCTCGTCATCAGTGACACCACTTTTATCGCTCTAGTAACCGACGATGTTTCCGTTGCGTCTTTGTCCTCGCCAAAGAGGCGCGTAGCATTGGCTACTTGCTCGAGCAAAGGAGCGCAAAAAAAAAAAAAATATATATATATATATATATATATATATACAGGCACACCCACATACATGTATGTATGTATATATGCGATCAGCCGCGTGGATAAGCGGCAGGGCGCGCGTCGACGGACGCGTCCTCGAGAATTCTTGGGCGTGGTTCGCCAAACGGAAGAGGACAACGCACGCTGGACCACCGACCAGCGAATCCTTGGGTTATAAGTCGTTATTCGAGTACGACGGATAAGGGGCGAAAGAACGGAGAGCTATATTCGTTCAAAAAGATACCTATATTTATCCGTATGTAATATTTTACGTGTTATGTATGTGCAAGCGCGTAAAGAGGAAAACGGCGGTCGCAACGGAGACGCGCATCGATCCAAGGTCCGCGAGTGAGCTCCTCCCTTCTGCCTTCGCCTCCTTTTCTTTTTTTCTCTCTCCTCCCTCTCTCTCTCTCTCTCTCTCTCTCTCTCTCTCTCTCTCTCTCTCTCTCTCTCTCTCTCTCTCTCATTCTTCAAGGTGAACTCGAGTCGAGAAAGGGGAAAGACGATCGCGCGTTTTCGCGATACCGCGTAGTCATTGGCGCTGTTGATCCTCGTAACTCAGGAAAGGAGAGAAACAAAGAGAGAACTATCTAAAGGCCCAAATATACCTGCTCATATAGGTTTGTAGTTAGAACGGAAGAGAGAAAGGAAAATCGGGCAAATTTCATCTTTCGTAAAGGACGCGCTTGGCTCTGATGCATTCGTCATAAGAATGCAATTTTCTATTATATCCAACAATTCCTCTCCTATCTCTACTTTCTTATTACTCGCGAATATTGACGCGTGTTGTGCTTCCACCTAGTCTTTGTTTTAAAATAGCCTAAATCATTCTCGAGTGAATAGAGACGATAGAGAGAGGAGAGGGAGGTAGAAGCCGGGACGCGTCGCAGATAATAATAAAGTAACGGGGCGTTTGTGTAGGAGGAGGAGTCGTCCGAATCATTCCAGTAAAATCCCGCGTCTTATTTTTACTCGACTTGGACGCGCGCATCCTCTCGCTCTCCGCGTTACCGTAGCATTCGCGTGAAATTTATTTTTCTTCTTCGACCAAGGGGAGCTATATACCCCCTATATACGTTCCTGCTCTTCTTCGCCTTCGGGACGAATCAAAGGGAATTTTCATTACGAAAATAATGAATCGTCGCGAATGGAAAAGGAAAGTTCGATTTCTAGAACGTCGTCAAAGCGTGTTTGCCGAGGTTGAATGTCGCGCCGAGGTCGGTCCTCGTTGAAGAAAACGAAAGAGAGAAGGCTGCGCGTATATCTCGATGGACGTTCGTTATAAGGCCGTTTCCACGCTCTCTAGAAATTCCTCCGTGTAGGAGAGTAATCTCCGCGATAGAGAGCGGTCAAAAGACACCCCACCCCACCTCTACAGTGGTCGCTCTAAGAAATCCGATCGTAATTACTTCCGACTCGGCGAGGCCTTCTACGGACTCACCGTAAAAACGGAAATTCACTTTCTTTACCTTGGCATCGTGCTACGGCTTTCCCCACACCTCTCTCCCTCTCTCTCTGTCTCTATGTTTCTCTCCCAAGCGCCTTCCCACTCGGAATGCCTCTTGATGCATTTCCTCCATTAAAAGTTTGCTTCGATCGGTGGACAACCGATTAGCTCGAATTTATACCGTATCTTTATGCGTTCTATTTTTCGCTCAAATAGATATCGTAACATCGATGAGCTTTACCTATCTCTCCGCCGCTCTAAGAATGATGCAATAATTTTACTTTCCTACGCAATGAAGATAAACTACTACTCAGGTAAGAAAAGAGATCGCTTCTCGTGGGATTAACGAGCAACGATCGGGGACAACAGCATCGATCGGATTTGTTTTCATATCGAAAGATCGTCCAATTTTCAAAGCATCGCTCGAAAACGAATTAATCGCGTAGATAGTTTTCCACGTTGCCGAGGATGCGCCAGCGTTCGAAAGAAATCTAAGAAAGATCTCTTCTCCATTAAAAATCGATCGAAAATCGACGCGTCAAAGAAGGAGAGAGAGAGAGAGAGAGAGAGAGAGAGAGAGAGAGAGAGAGGGAGAAAGAGTAGTCGTGCGCGGTCGCGTTAATTAAGGATTCCTTTGTAAAACGTGCACGGCAAAGAAGCCCTTTCTCCGTTGCACTTTGTCCTAGTCTTTTGCTTTACGCCACCTCTCTTCTCTATCCCACTTTTATTTTTCTACCGTAAAATGTATCACGCCCGGTTTGGTAAACGGTCCTCAAGGAACTAACGTATGTACGTATACGTATGTTCGTTTCTTCTTTTAATCGTTTCGGGCAAACGATGGACTGGCAAAAAATGGACGAAGAGTCGTCGAGGAAATTATTAAAAACATTCGTTCGAGATATGAGGATCCGACACCTTTGTTGAAATGCTGATTCGTAGAAGCGGGAGGATCGTCGAAGGAGAGAAAGAGAGAGAGAGAGAGAGAGAGGAGGGGAGGAGAGACCGGTTTGACATTTCGATAGATTTTTATTTTCGCGGCACGGCGCGAGTGGCGCGCAGCCTTCAACACCGGATCTGGCTCCGATTTCTTCTTCTTCTTCTCCCTCTTTCCGATGACCTCGCCTCTCGCTACGTGATAGCATTCGCGATCACACGAAATCTCGCACATATTTCGTCTTTTTCATTCGCTTCTTTTTATTACAAAACCGTCGAATCGATCGAACATCGAGAGTTTTCGATTACGGATAGATAGCAAACGAGGATAAAGATTCTCGAGAAGAGTTTTGATACTCGATTTAGAAAGCGTCGAAAATAATCTTGACAACGGAGCACATCCTTCTTGCTTTGTCTTTCCGAGTCTCCTCGATGAAAATCTTTTCGTAGTGTCAAGTCGAGCCAATAGCAACTTGCCAAATAACCGAAAGGATACACGTGTATGTGTATGCTCGTGCATATGAAAGATGTACTAGTCGTCGGAGTAATATGTATAAACAGTTTGTGCAATAAACACGAGCCTTTCGCTCATTGCACTCGCCGATAACGTCTGCGCGTTCTAATAATAGTGGAATCGCGATAGCGCCACGTTGTCATTGACTCTGAGAGATGTCGTCGTCGTCGTTCGTATATGCATTTATTGTCCCATCTCTATCGATTGAAAGAGAAAAGAAAGAAAGCCTAAAACGAAACAAAAGTCGAATTTGATATAATGGATAAGCAAAAAGGATTACCAAGTAGAAAGTCACATAACAAGTATATTATATATTTACATAGTTAAGTTTTAGAAGTGATAAGATATTTCTCTCTCTCTCTCTCTCTCTCTCTCTCTCGCTCTCTCTCTCTCTCTCTCTCTCTCTCTCTCTCTCTCTCTCTCTCTCTCTCTCTCTCTCTCTCTCTGTCGTAAAGTCACACGTATTAGCCAAGTGATTCGCATGCGCGTTCGATCGCGAGAGCGCGTTGCCAGGCAAGCTCTCTCGATAAAGAGACTCTCTATCTCCTCCACTTACCCTTAACACACTTGTTTCTTTCTTCTTTTTTTTCATATCTTAGAATCCATCGTAGAAGCTTTTGATAATAGCTTTTGACTTTCGATGATGCAATAACTGTTAAGCGTTTACTACGTCATCGATAAAAAATCGTCGACGTAGACCAAAGATCAACGTTGAACTTTTGAAAAATGTATATCTAAAGTCAACGGAGTACAACGGACTCGACGCGAATCGAATCGCAAACACGCGCACACGGAGCGCGCGTCTCCGTCTTTGTCGCATACGCGAAGCTCTAAGAAGAAACGAGGAAAGATTTTCTTTTCGTTATTTAGCATTTTCTTTCGCTCAACTTTCCTACATTCCTTTTTTAAGTCCTTTAAGTCCTCCTAAAAGTTCATCGATAAAAGGAGCTTTTTCTTAAACGAGAGATTCGATGACTACCATTTCGCGATTTCTTGCGTTATTACAAAATTTCTCTCTCTCTCTCTCTCTCTCTCTCTCTCTCTCTCTCTCTCTCTCTCTCTCTCTCTCTCTCTCTCTAAGAGAGAAACGAACGAACTCGAAGCGACGTTAATATATGCACGAATAAGTTCATGGATCAACGGACGTGTTGTCTCGCTTCGATGCGATTAAACGCGACCGAAGAATCGAATGAAAGACAAAGAGCTTTGAGAGATAAGATATACGAGGTATTTTCAGCTCCTACGCATTGGCGTAGAATTTTCATTCGATCTTTGATTTAATTCACTTATATTTTCGGCCTTATCTTCGTTCTCGGTATAGCGCTTCCACGAAATTCTGTTTTCTCGGGGAATCGAGAGGTTTCTTCGAAGCTCGAATCGATGAACGATAGCCACGGGAAACGGGAGCAGGGAAAGAGAAAGGAATGAACATTTTCAATAAGCTTCTCGTATGTTTTATTTCCTCATCGGCGGAAGGGGGTAAAGAAAAAAAGGAATACGTTCGACTTCGCTCGTTCAAAATATTCTTGAAATATTCTTGCGAGAAAGAATGCGCGTCTTTTTCTTTTTTATCAAAAAAGAAACGTTGTTTCGGGATAACAATGCGATTATCTTCTCGTTATCGGCATAGGAAGCGGAGCTACGGTTCCTTTTTTTATACGTATTCTTTGTTTCGTGAGCTTACCGCGGATTCCCTCTCCCACTTTCCCTTTTTATCTCTTTACTCGACGTCTGGTCTACTGATTCTTAGCGCGAAATGATGGTAGCACACGCACATATATATGTATATATATATATATATATATATATATATATATATATATATATATATAAATATCATCGGCAGCGACGACGCATTTATACGTAGTACAACGTCATGTACGGGAGTATGTTCATCGTTTACCTGCTCGCGTAACGTCGCGTCGATTTTCGTAGATTCGTTACTACTGCGAGGCTATTACTATTTTTAATTGTTTCCTCGTTTCTCCGTAACGTCTTGCGTAAACTCGAGCAAAAGCTAACAGAGTCGTCTAGCGAACAACACTTTTATCGTTTAGCATTACTGGCAGGTTGCGGCGTCTAGGCAATACGAAAGAAGAAGCCAGATTCGGACAACGAAGACGATCTCGCGACGGTAACGCTCGCTAACCTACTGACACACTAATTCACGAGCGAGCGAGCGAGCCGTCCAACGAAATTGCCTCTCGATTTGCTTCTTTCTCGGCAAATCGTCTGGTGGGTGGCTAATAATCTCCCGAAAGAAAATCTTTTCTCTTAAGCGTGCTCAATATTTCGACGGGGAGGAGGTGAGAGAGGAGGAGGAGAGAAAGAAATGGAGAATGAACGAAAGATGAATGGAATGATGCCGATGGCGTCTTGGAACTCTTGCGGTACTCTTGTTTCGAGGAAAGGGTGGGCGCGATGGCATATTAGAGGATCGATGATTCAGAAGGGTATTATTTATAGTTAGCGCGCGCCGTGCGAGCGGTGAATCAGGGACGAGTGTCCAAGCAAGAATGTACCGATATAGTGTGTAAATCTATGTCGATGCCGTCGCCCTTGCAATTATCCGCGTCGTCCCGAAAACTATTTTCCGCCGGTCGGACGAATATAGAAACGAATAGAACTTGTTACGTTTTTCTCGACCGCTTCTTCCTCCCCGCTCCCATTTTCGGTTCTTCCTATTATTAGATTCTAATATCTTTAATGACGAGCCGAAAAGGAATCTATAATCAGAAGATATTATCGACGACGTGCAACAATCTCTCGTCGGTTCGATCTCCGATGACATTTTCATAATCGATACCAAGGACGCGTCGGAATAATGATCGTGGGCGGCTAGCGCGTACTCCTTCGCGCGAAAGGAATAAATTCGCTCGGCGTAACGAGTCGAGCGTATCAACACGTCGCTCCACGATATATATTTATTTAATGTTCGAGAAAGGATACAAGTTGCGCCTGAGGTCGCGCGCGCCTTCTACGAAAATACTTCAAATGACCGACGAGGGTGCATGCGCCTCGTTTAATGACGTTATCGATTTTTCTTTATTAGTAATTCCGTCCATACGCCTGACACAACGGCTGTGTTCCACTTTGAAGAATTTGTCTCTGGGCAATGCCCAGTATAAAGGGGGAATGAATCCATCGCCGATTTTTTATGCGTATCCTTCGTTCTCTTCAGGGCATTCAGGGCAAAGACGCTGAAAGCTATGCTCTCTCTGCGTAGAGATTAGGCAATTTTCTTGGACGACGATACACACCGGGTCTAGGCCTTTTCCAGCCAAGGAATACTAATTTTCTTGAAGCGCCGAGAAGACTCTTATAAATCGACGCGTGTGCCGAAACGCGTGAGCTACGGAATTCGAAACGAAAGTGATATGATCGATCCCTCGCGAAAGCAATTTCTTCGTCTTTTCAACGAGGCCCTCGAACTTTCTAAAAAGCATCGTTTATATACTTCGCTTACATTCGATTTTACTTAATCATCGAGATATTTCGTCGATTGCGAAAAACAAAACGAAATGATTATTGGAACGGCGAGTCGGTCGCGTCGATATAGGAACGCGCGCCGTTCCAATATATAGGAAGATAGAAAATAAAATAAAGGAGAAGGAAAGAAAAAAGAAAAAATGATGAAACGAACGATTCATTCTCCTCCCGCCACCGGCCCTGTATAATAACGATCGTCGCCAATTTCAACGTGGATCATTTTACGCTACGCCATTAAACTCCAGAGAATTTCCATCGAGTTCGATTTCAACGAAGCGTCGGATTACGTCACTTTTTCTCGGTGGAGAGGAGAGGAGAGGAGAGGAGAGGAGAGGAGAGGAGAGGCGTGTGGTGGCGAAGGCTACAATTATAATCATAAAGCCCGCGCTTGGTTATCGGTTATCCTTTCACCTCCGATCGTTAACCCGAAATCGGAGAACGAAAAGGCGTCTCTCGAGCGCGTTAGAAAGGGATCGTGGCTCTGTCGCCGTCGCCATCCCGATTTCGTAATAACGCCGGCTATTGCGCGCGAGAGAGCGCAGGATTACCTTAACGTAATGAAATATCCCTATCCCCTCCTATTATTATTATTATTATTGTTATTATTATAAGTAAGGCGCGAGAAACGATCGGCGATGCGCGACCAAGAATTTCGCGATCGACTCGCGAAAAAAAGGCCTTTCTAGCTCCGCCATTGCTCTTAAATTTCTTTATTTCTTAATTGCCCGCCGTAAACAATTTCAACTCGCGGCCCGTGAAACCAAACCGCAGAGAATTTCGACGAGAGAAACTAAATGGGTATGCATCTAAATTACAACGTGCAATTTCACGGAGCTTCCTAAGCGTTAGACGAGCTAAGAATTTTTAACTGACGCCTCTCTCGCTAATTAGAGTCATTCATCATATTTCGTATGCTCCAAACAAAATTACAGAGCTATCTTTTTTTCAATCGGAGAAAATCGAGACGCGATAGCGCATCGTCCTCCTGATACCCTCTTAGGCAAACGTCCTTTCAACTCTTCGTGTTCCATCGTTTGACGTCTCTTTCTTTATTAACGACACCGACCGTTAACGAGCCCATATTAACGCAAACGCGATATAAACTTTTAATTGCTATGTCATACGAGACGTAGATTTTTTGTTGGATTTTGGGAAGAGAGCCGGACAAGTTTTCCTTTGTATTTCGACCCGGTTGGTCTCTACGTGTCTCTCGATTTAATGGGTTATCGTGCCGTCGTTGCCTTCTTTGATTCCCTGCCTGATTCTCAGGCGCAGACGCGCAAGCCTCACTGACTTTCACTCAGTCCGCGCGATTTATTTTCTGTCATTGTGTACGCGAATCGAACGTTCGCCCCTTCCTCCCTTAATTAACGAGGAAAGTACTCCTCTTCTCCTTCTTCTTCTTCTTCTTTCGTTGTATCTTTCACTTTCCTCGAGATATCAAAGAGGATATATAAAGAGCGTAAATGAAAATGGCATTTTTTGAATAAACATTAAAATTGACGAGGAGAGTGTCTACTCGAGCGCCGATTACTCGGTGCGCCCCTATAAACGACCTTGTGCCCTTTTATCCCAAGTCGAGGACAATTTTCTCTCTTACTTATATTTAGTCCAGGATAAGATCGGATGCGGGTGTGCGAATTTCAAAATTCTCTCTCTCTCTCTCTCTCTCTCTCTCTCTCTCTCTCTCTCTCTCTCTCTCTCTCTCTCTCTCTATCTCTCTACCTTCCATCTATATTCTCTCTTTTTTTTTTCCAAGTACGATACGAGCCTTAATATTTTTTCCCCCTTAATTATATCCCCGTCGAACGTCGTAAAAAAGACAAACGACATTTTAAGCAAGTTTTCAATGTCCAAAGGGGAAGAATCAATGGACGTGATGTGTGTGTGTGTGTGCATGCGTGTAACAGGGGGTGGGAGGAAAAGGTATGACGCAAGTGGATGACGAAAGCACGATCGAGATGAAATACGAAGCCTCGGGTGTACCATAAGTCTTTTATCATCGAGTACAAGCTACAAACCTCTTTCTCCCTCCCCGATCTTTCTACCGCAAGCAACGATCTGGTGGTTTCGTTGAACGCGCCTCTCGGATTTATTTCGTATATTCGTCGTTCGTCCGTTCCGCGTTTGCGCGCAGAAAAAAGCATTGCTCGCAGAGACAAGCTCTTGCGACGTTGCGAGCGAGCGGTGAAAGTTGTCCGTCGACGGGGACAATCGCACAAGTATCTCGTTTAAAAGTCCGTTTTAAAGAAACAGCGAACGGTGAAAAACGGTACGATCGTTTTGTTTGGACTAAAAGAGTTCTCTCAAACTTTTTCCATTAAAAGTTGTACGTTTGAAAATGAAATCGAATTGACCCATAGCTTTTCTTTCCTTTTATCTTTTATCACGAGATTCGATCGACGGCTCGTTGCTTTCTAGGCGGCGCTACCCGCGTTCACGAGAATGTCACGTAGTAGGCATGCGTCTAGGATAGTTTCGTGGCCTTTGGGACCGAAATAATTCAAAGCTGGCACGGCGAGAGTAGGTGGGCGTTTGCCACCTCTCGCTAATCGCGACCACTCGCGAACGAACATTTACTAAGGAGTCGAGACATTTTTTACACCGATCGAAAATTTGACTTTCGCCTCGGCATACATAAATGTTATCATTTCCTAATAATGTTTCCGATTGCATCGCTGCCGCCGCCGCCGCCGCCGCCGCCGCCGCCGACGACGACGACGATAATATCGATCAATGATATCGATCAATTTCGAAAGTGGACGCACTTCGGACGGCCGCGCAATGAAATTGAAACGACGAGCGCTCCCAGCCAGCAGCAGTAAGCGCGCGCTCCCTTCACGAAACTTTCATATCGCGCGTTCCCGCGCGATTCGACCTTTCGTTTAAGAGAGACCGTTCGACGATAGGGGGAGGCCCCCCTTGGCCTCGATACGTAAATTCCCGTGAGAGAAGCTCGAGACACCGAGCTGCTTCCCTCCTCTTCCCTCTCGACTTTGCTCGAATTTAAAAGGAGCCTTCCAACTCTTTTTTTATCCATTTCGTCCATTTTGTCCATTTTATTATCGATCGAGGCTTATGCGCCGCGAAATAATAAATTTGATAAGAAGCGCGCGCGCGCGCGCTTTTGGGCGATATAAAAGAAAAAAAAGGAAAGAGAAGAGAAAGAAAAAGCCGCAATTTCTCAAATGTCGAGGTGCCATTACGAACTCCTCGAGTTCTCTTGGCAGGACGAGAATGTTGCGGGAGAGAAGAGAAGGAGAGAGGAGAAGAGAAAGGAAAGATGGGGAAAATAGGGGGCCTCGTACGATCGACTCTTGCGAAATCGTCGCTCGTTCCGAGTTCACCCAAGACAAGAGGGAGGGAGGAGAAAGAGATTGACTTTCGAAGAAATTGGAATCGACATGGAGGGAGGGAGAGAGAGAGAGAGAGAGAGAGAGAGAGAGTATACAGTGAGAATAAAGTAAAATCGATTCAAGTATGGCACTCTCTATCGAATCGATCTTTTCCAAAGAAAGAAAAAAACAAAAAACAGCTCTCCGCTCGAATTGATTGTCATATTAAATGCCCCGCATTTAAATGCCACGTGTCGTAGCTTTGGAAGGTATGTCACAGAGATTTAACCGTTCGTAGAGAAAGGAAGGATACATTTCAATTCGATATTTTAACTCGCCTTTTTGCAAATTTAACATTTAGCCTTCGAAAATAATCTTCCGTTATTTTCATCGCACCAAACGACGATAGTTGATCTACACTTCCTTGTCTTCTTTATTTCAGCAACTGTCGTTCCCATCCACGCAATCTAGCCATGGCTCGGCGGGTTTTACCTTCAGCCTGTCCGGCAATCAAGACATCGAGGGTCCTCAGGGTGGCTTCGAGTGCATTCAGCAAACAGGTCCAACGTGAGTATTGCTTTGTAATTCTCTTCATTTTTTTTTTTAAATATTTGGCGAGTATGAAAGGTGAAATGGTTTGTACGTTTCTAAAATGGACTTTCTCCTAAATGAACTTTCGAGCATTGAACGATTAACCAAGTTAACCATTGGCTAAAGAGAAACGTCATAGAGAAGAAAAAGATGAACGATTTAAGATGGCAATATAGACGGAAGGAGCTTTTCGACGAAATCTATCGAGTAAAGATCTCTCTTAAAAGAGCTAATAATAAAAAGGAAAATACAAAAGTGTTATCTGCTTAATATCTTAAAATTAGACATAGGCCCAAACGTTTTGTTAGAAAGCGTCTCCTCTTTTGAAAATCTTTCATGATTTATTGAACAATTAGAAGGTATATTTTATGAATCTTTACCCTTGGCGAAGAAAAGGTACCTATATACCTGCTTTTCAACTTTATACCTGCTCTTTATTAGCTGAAGTTCAATAAATTCGAAACTCCAGTCGATAACAATGCAACTCTGTAATATTTTCTTTCGACTATATTTGTGCACCCTATCACATTTTTCATTGTTTATCCAGGAGTCTGGAAAGCCTCGGAGCGTTGCCATGTAAAATGCGGATACAGGCGAACGACGATGTCTACGAGACAACTAGACATCGAATGGCAGTGGCAGAAGAAAATAATAAGAATAAATGGTAAGTAGTCGATCGGCCGATGATCGATGACTAAAATTAACGAAAAACTATTGTGGAAAACTATTGTGAGAGGAAAAAAAAAGGACATAGGAAAAAGGGACCGTACTTTCTCTTCCGTAAGCTATGATGAATTCTCGGAGAGAATATAAAGAATGCACATCATCGTTCTAGAGGGGATATAAAAAATTATTTATAATGTTTACTTTGAATTTTCAAAATCGATAATGAGATAGAGGCCTTAGGTGGTGAGGCGACGCGCGACACCTAATTTCTTTAACGACGGAACCACGGCCAAGGCTAAGAGCGCCTCACAAGTGCAACCGTTCGTCACGGTTGAATCCTCGATCGAGACTTCCCCCACTTCCCCCATGAAGAGAGCGCAGTGCTTTATTGTGACCTGACGGTGTTAGCGCGAGAAGCGCATTGCGTAACGTAATAAAGAGTTCGTCCGGCGCGTTGAAACTTGGATGCGACAAATGTCCGTTTCTCTCAGCTAACGATCGCTTTTTCATCCTCCTCCTCCTATGATATCGCCGTTGTCCGAGCATCATTAACGCTCTAAAAATATAGAGCGTTAATATAAAAATATATCTTTTATTCGTTATTTTGCGACAGGCCTTATTATAGTGAGATTTCTTTCTTATAATCCGTAGCACCAGGGTGATCAAAGCGAACGGACCGGACATCGGTCGAAAGGTAAAGGTTAAAAGTACAGGAAGAACGATACCAACGGCGTCGAGCAATCCGAGACATCGGGAACCGTCGTCGTCGTCGTCGTCGAACGTTCCGCCATCGTCCATCGGCGGTAATCAATCGAGATTGTCTTCCACCTACAAACCGGCTCCTAGCAGTAATCCATCGATCGTTCGTAATCAACCGGAGAAAAAGGTCTCCGACATTATGCGAAGACCTCTCAAGTACGTTTCTTCTTCTCCGTATACGCCATTAATAATACGTCAGATCTTTTTCTCCGTACTAATAACCGTTATAACGTTCCCTTTCGTTCCGTTTCTATTTTGTAGAGAACGGCTGATACACCTACTTGCTTTGAGACCATACAAGAAACCCGAGTTGTACGATCGCATCAGCAGAGGTAAAGAAAAGATACACCGCGGTTGTTTATTTTAGATTAAAAATTTACGATCATCTCTCCATTAATCCATTCTCCGTTAATCACGATCTTTTAGAAGGAATAAAGGAACGCGAACGCAGCAGCATGACAACGATTCTGAAGCAAGTCGCCTTCATGCGGGACAACACGTATCATCTGCATAGGTACGTTTGGAACGACGTCCAGGAGGATTGGCCGTATTACACGGAACAGGAAAAGGCCATGCTGAAGAGGAGAAAACCTCAGAACCTTACGCCACCCGGATCCAGCGATGGTGGTTCTAGCGGTGCGTAGCTGGATCTTACGATGGATTTTACGTGGATTTTCTTATTACAATTAATAATAATTTGAATATTTATGTAAAATGTCGTAGGTAGCGGACAATCACCAAATTCTGTTCATCCGGGTTCGCCACCGGCAATAACCGGGCCACCGCCGAATCTTCTTAACAAGAGACCTGGCTATTATCAGGGTAACGACGGTCTGCCAACAAAGAAGCCTCGAATATCGCATTATAAAAAGCCCGAGCCTAGCTCGAACGCATCCTCGTCTTTGTCTTCCACTTCTTCCAAAGCCGGCGAGAGCGGAAGGACGACAGGTAGTGCTGTTAGTGGTGGTGTCGTTGTCGGTGCCGGTATTGGTGGGAATGCCTCTAACGGTAGTGGTGGTAGTGGTAGTACTAGTGTAGGTACTAGCGGTAACGCTGGTTTATTTGATGTCTGGGACCAGAGACAGCAACAACAACAGCAGCAGCAGCAGCAGCAGCAGCAGCAACAGCAGCAACAGCAACAGCAACCACAACGCGAACGCCGTGCCGATTATCGGGCCGAAAGAACATCGAACAGTGAAGTGTTACGAGGTAGCGGAAGCTACGCCAACGGCAACAAAACTTGTTCAACGACGATGAATAACATCGGCGACGCGAGCAATCAAAGCGACTCCGTTATCTCGAGCAGCGAGAGCAATACCATGAACGTCAACACCGTCAGCCATAATTCCCATAATAGTCTAACTCATAATAATTCAACGTGCAACAATCGTAATCACCACGGTGTTGGTGCCGTCAGTGGTGGTAATAGTGGTGGTAATAGTGGTGGTAATAGTGGTGGTGTTAGTAGTGGTGGTGGTGGTGGTGGTGGTGGTGGTGGTGGTGGTGGTGGTGGTAGTGGTGGTGGTGGTGGAGGTGTTAGTAGTGGAGGAGGAGGAAGCGGCGGCGGGCCTGTTAGCAAATCGATCCCAGCCAGTAGTGAAAATAGCATTGGTTCAAGTGTAGATCATATTGCGCGCAACGTGGCCAATTCCACGAGCGGTCCAGGAAACATCGCTATGGGTGGAGTTAGTGTTGGTTCTGGTGGTGGTACCAATAGTACTAGCGGTGGTTACAGTGCTATACCAAATGGTACGATCACCGAACGAAAAGACAGAAGCGATCGGGTTCGCGGCGATAGAGAGAGAGAATCAAGAAAGAGGAATAGTGCCAGCAACGGCGGCACGTCCCTCTCAACCACGGATCATAATCTCGTCAATCTTCCTGTCTCCGAGTACAACGATAACGCCGATGATAACACCGTCACGACGTCCACGTGCAATGTCGATTCGCCGGAAAGCCACAAGTTTACCGACTACCCTAGCTACCTCGCGTAAGTTACTTAGCGTGCGGCTCTTCTCTCTTTCTTTCTTTCCTTCTTTCTTTCTTTCTTTCCTTCTTTCGATCTCGCAGATTGATGATCTTCTTATCGCACGATTTACGGTTGCGACAGATATTATACGACAATAAGCAGCCTGGAACAGAGACGACGTTATAAAGCTGAATTTAACGCGGACTACGAGGAATATAAAAGATTGCACGCTCAAATGGCGATGGTCTCGGGACGTTTCAAGCAATTGGAGGAGCGCCTGAAGGAAGAGGAAGCGATGGGCAATATAGAAGGATGCAAGGTAAACATCAATTTTCTAATGAAACCGGATTGCGAGGAATGAACCGGCGGCTAGATAGATTTACTACGTACGTTTGATTTCTTCGTAAACGGCGGGTACATCTTCGTCTTTTATTCGCCCTTTCTACTTTTTCTTATGATTTCTTTCTTTCTTTTTTTTTTTTTTTTTTTTTTTTTTCTCTCTCTCTTCTTCATTTTTCTAGGAGGTCAAACGGCAAATTCTTATGGAGTATAACGAAACGAAGCGCGATCCGATGCAAAGGGAGACGAAACGTCGCTTCCATTATCTGCACGAAAAGTTGAGCCATATAAAGAGACTGGTTCTAGAGTACGATACGCTAAACAGTAGCGGAAGTATGATGCTCATGACGATGATGGCCAACCGCAAGATGGGTGATACAGGCGAAATGGATACTATACATTACTGACATACGATGAAAAGGCCGGCTTTCTTTGACTACGTCTGTTCTCGGTTGTCGGTACGCTACAGTCGCGACTTGGTCGTTGTCGCAGAATTTGCATTTTCTCGGCAAAGTTGCAAGGCTGAACTTCTTAACGGTCCTTATGGTTCCTGGATTAATTATCGCCGAAAAACTAAACTTAACTGAACTGAATGGGGGTTGCGCGACTCGAAAACGAATGCCGCTCGACGAATCTTCCTGCCCGTAACTGCGAGAATCGATGGGAGAACGCGTTACCAATTTTATTCTCCAACTTTTCGACTTTCTCCGTTTGCGCAGAGAGCACACATTGCGATGAGCTAACTGTCGAACTGGCGTTTCAAATTCGACCAATGCTAAGCTTCTCGGTTTATCGCAGATTATATAAAACATGAAAAGGCTGACGACAATCGGTACGTTTAAAAGGCAAAGATGCAAAATGACAAAAGAAAAAAAGAGAAAAGAAAAAAAAAGAAACAAAAAAGGGGAAAAAAAAGAAGTAATAAAACGAGAGAAAAAAGTGATCGGCTAATATCTCGAAGGCGGGCGTTGTGCGGTAGCGGTGAGTGGGGACGGCCGAAGATCTTTCCAAATGCTCGCGTACGTTGCGAGATAAGTAAGTACACACATATATGTCGAGTTCAAAGCTCGCACCTCCTCCACGGCCACGACGACGCAACTTGGAAAAGTCAAAGTATGACGGGGCAACGAAGAGAGTAGACAGTGAGAGAAAGAAAAAAGTAGTTTTAATTCTAACAAAAAGTTACTTTACCGTGCGCACGCGTCCAAGTGTGTCGTCCAGTTTAAAAGTGTTAGGTATAGATTAAAAGAAAAGAAAAAGAAAAAAAAAAAAAAAAAAAATATATAAATCTAAAATCGCGTGAAGATAGAAGAGGGTCCAAGAGGTACTCTTGGGTTGATCACGTGCCAAGCGTTCTCAAAACTGCATATTCTTCACCTTTCTGTCGAAAGGGAATGAAAGAGAAAAAGAAAAAAGAATAAAGAAATGGACGAAAATAAATGCGCAGGAATATCGTTTGCGAGATATACTAGTGCACGCGGATCTCCCAGGATTCATATACATTTATATTACGACCGTATATGCTCGTACTTTCTTTAGGACAGATAGATAAATAGACGGAGAGAGGAAAAGTGCAAAAAGGGGTGAGGGGAGGGGGGAGGCCGGTTGGGTTAGGGAGACAGAGTACGTGGAGGTTAAAAGGAGAGAGAAAGAAAAAGCATGAGAATCGTTGAGATGATTCGTCGTAGACGATCGAATTGTATCGTGCACATTACATATCGTGCATAGAAAAATCAGCATTTTGCCTTGGACAGATCGTAGTATAATCGAAGCTTATTGTGATCGCTTAAAGTTACAGAATCTATCTTATTGTATATCTTTTACGATTAACTCCTGATACATATTGCATTTTATCTTATCGTTAGATACTATGCGCGTCCACGATTTGACCATTTCTTTCGCGTCCATATATACCTATATATAAAACTTTCTTCGTATTATTATTGTTAAAACGCATAAAGATTTCTTCTTACGTTAGATCTTGTAGGTAATCCTGTTTTCTTAGAAGTAATTGTTTCCAACGTTTACAACGTTTTTGAATTAAAAGAGAGATAGTTTGTTGCTTTTTTCTCTACTTTATGGACCTGTTTTTATAATATTACGATGGGAGATGCAGCATATGTATATATATGTACATGTATATACATACGTACACACACACACGCACACACACACACACACACACACACACACACACACACACACACACACACACATACACACATATATATGTGTGTGTATGCATGTATGTGATAGAACCC
>NC_140810.1:0-77500 GCF_050613455.1 Vespa mandarinia | reverse complement strand
GTGCGTGCGTATACCTACGTATGTATGTTACGTTGTATGCGAATTATCAGAGACGAATAATAATTAATTTATAATCTACGAAAGAGAAAAACAGTGCCAAAGGGCAGATCATCTTAGAGAAGCATTTGGTAAAATAGAAAATAATACAAATTTTGTATGCGCTATTTATGAAAAGAAGAAATGCACGACCAATGGACAGATTAAGGATTTCTTTTTACGAATAGCATTCTATAACTTTATCGAAAAATCATTAGATGTAAGAGAAATATTGTTTCTTGAAATTTTGTCTTTTTGTTATTACGAAGATGATGGAATTCCTTTCGGAAATTTATTTAACGTTGACAAAAGACGATGCACTGTTTCTTTCTTGGAGATGTTTATTACTTTACGTTCCCTTTGGATATTATTTTCTCTTATCCCGAAAAATATCTTTCATATTTTTCGATTGAACAATACAGTATATATGTGCAATTGCGAATATTTGTCGGTTCATGTTTGTTCGACGATTGTTTCGCCAAAAGAAACTTATGCCTTCGAAACGAATCAAAACGTATTATAAGATTGAAATATTTTCATCCAATTATAAATTTAACCAATCGCAATTGATTTTTCCTTATTTGAAAATCTTATCCTTTCTCTTTCTCTCCCCCCCCCCCTTCTCTCTCTCTCTCTCTCTCTCTCTCTCTCTCTCTCTCTCTCTCTCTCTCTCTCGTATATATTCAAAAGTTAAAACTACATACGTGAGAAACAAAAAGAGAGAACAAATACGTAGCACTTATTTTAATCGATTGTTAATAAACTTAAATCAAAATCTTGACCGAAAACGATCTGACATCGTTTAAGAGTAATTCCCGAATTTTCTGTTTTTGTTTTATCTTCGGAAACAATCTCGATGTTTCCACAAACGTTTGTATTTTAAATTCGCGTCGAAATCAAAATACCAAAATATTCGTCGCTATAATGAAAAACAAAAGAAAGAAACGAAGATGATTTGCAAATTCGCGTCTTAGTTTTTCTCGCAGAGTGTGTATAAAGTGTCTTATAATATAAAAAAAGGAAAAAAAAAGAAAGAGAAAAAGTAAAAGAAAACAATACAATATTACGATACGCTAAATACTGCCTGAATAGTGTCTCGTTATCAGCGTTGAAGTATCGTTGAGTGATCGTAATCGCATAGACTTAATATAAACGAAAGTAACATCGATGAGAAAATATACAAATCCTATTGGCGTCTCTTTTCCTCTCTCTCTCTCTCTCTCTCCCTCTCTCTCTCTCGCTCGCTCGCTCGCTCGCTTTTTCTCTTTCTCTCTTTTTTTTCCACCATTTCCTATCAAGACGCATATACATTTACGTAATTTACCCATTGAAAGGTGAAAAAATCCAAGTGCCAATTGTAATGAAGCGTGAATAAATGACTATAGATATTATATATACATACGTATACACATACATCTCACGTGCATTATTTCATACGCGAAAGTTAATGACGCATCAATAAAGGTTGTAAACGAGGAAGGAAGTTCGAATGAAATGACATTTCTACGTCGGATTGGCGTGGTTGAAGCGATGATTAGAAGTAAAAAATAAATGAAAAAAGCTCGAGCCTCTTTCCTCGAACGGCACAAGTGCCGTATGATAATCGAAAATAAAAAATGAACGTATTGTCTAAATGAATTTTTAAAAGAGTTGCGTTATCGTGTCTTACAAAAGGACTTTGTATAAAAAGAATAAATATCGCGTAGATTTTAAATCAAGTACCGTTAGTTTTATAGATAGGCATTGTCAATATTTGTCCTTTTTTCGTTATTTTACCTATGTTTCTTCTTTCTCCTCTCGCTGCATATTGTTCTGCCTTTATTCTCTCTCTCTCTCTCTCTCTCTCTCTCTCTCTTTTAATTTCATCTAAATTATCGCTTTTTCTTATTTCAAATCCTATTAATATCGTTTGATTCTACATCCCTCTCCTTTCATTTTATGTCTTTATATATACGTTTATCTTTCGTCCAATACGCACACGATGTTGAACGTTGATCTATGCATGTATCAAACATTTGGAGTAAAAATCAAACGAAACGTTCAACCTTTTTGAATTTAACAATAAAAAGAATTGCTAGCAAAAGATGGACGACGATGGAGACTAGAAAAATAAATGGAAAACTTTAGTACTTTAAATCGAGTACGGGACGTCTAATTGAGGGTTTATTATTATCATTTTTATTATTATTATTATTATTATTAGCAACAGTAGTAGCAGTAATAGTGCAGTAGCAGTAGATGTAGTAGTAGCAGTTGGAATAGTAGTAGCAGTAGTGTAGTAGTAGTGAATATAATCTTCCGTATCTTCTTTTCTCAAACGACAGGCGTGCTCGTTCCGCTGACAGGTTTTACTTTTTCTAGAAATGGAATATGAGAGAGTGAGAGAGAGAGAGAGAGAGAGAAAGACATGCATGTCCGTTTTTATATCGCGCGTAGTACTATACTTTTTGACTGTGATGCTAGAGATTTTGTTATACATAAAAATCGCCTGTGTACATTTCGTTAATTTCGTGTGTACATTTCGTTTCAGATCGAGTATGAATGTGATGGAACGTTATAGATGAAGAAAAAAGAAATGAAATTGGGTAGGAGAGAAAGAGCGATAGAATAGAAAAAGAGAAGGAAATTTATAAACAATATTGTTGTCTCTTTCTCTTCATTACTTAAATAATTTTTTGCGAGATCGCGCAAAAATATTGCCTCTATATGTTGATATCATTAGGGATGATTGAACGTGCTAAATTCGAAACTCTTCTCTCAAAATAATCACTGGTAGAAGAGAAAGCAAAGAAGGAAGAGAAAAGAATTCCCCGCGCGTTCTTCGATTATCGTAGTCGGAAGATTAATCAAGATTTCTAATAACGAATAAAGTTTTTCTTGTTTTATACTCTTCAAAATGTATCACGCATTTCAGCCGGTAGAGCGATGATCGATGTCGCAACGTCGAAACATCAAGAGCCATTACGCACTGTCGACCAGTCGTTTGCGATTTGCTCGACGAAAGACGAAAAATCAGCCGACCAAATGAGTCCCCCGTGAATCCCTCGTGTTTTTGTAATGGCCGCGATCAGGTGCTAGCGAGCTCATATATTCTTACGAATTTAGAAATTTCTGGCGATTTAGTCGCTAACGCCTGGTCTAGGCTGCGTAACGGCAAAGAGTAGTCCATAGCGTGCTCTCGCGCGCGCGCGCGCGCGCGTGTGAGAGAGAGAGAGAGAGAGAGAGTAAACGAAGAAAAAATAAAAGAGAATCGACGCGGCAGCTATTACTATTACGTACATATATCATAATTGTTATTTGAATGTAGGTTATTAAACAACTAACTAATAAAGATAGCGTTGAAAATGGCTTGGGAAAAGAATGCAGCAATGTGACGTATAATGACGTTAAGATGATAATGAAGGAAAAGTCAGGTTTGATTTCGCTAATCCTTCATTCTCATCGTATAATTCTGGAACAACTAGAGCGTTGAAAATTGATGAAAGGATTTTCGTATATTTAGGATTGATATAGGGATCAACTAGAGAGCAAGAAACTCGTTAAATATAGCAGCAATCGGTTTAAAACGATTAATAAGGTGCGTGTAAAAATGCTTGCGTTTTGTGTGTTACTACGTTATTTATTATTCACATTTCTTAATAACATGAGATATATCACCATGATCAAAAAATGATGTCATCTCTTTGATTCAATAGAATTCTTATCCTCGTGGCTTATCCTCGTACGATATCTCTTTCATATAATCTCTCTCTATCTACGTATGTATTTACACACGTATGTACATATTAGATACATACTTTGTGTAGGTGAAAATAATAAGTGAAAAGTAAATAACTTTGAGATTCTTCGCATGGATTATGATTCAATTGGTTGCATTTCTATTCGCAATAGAAATACGAAAAGAATATTTTGCCAGTGACACGATGTCACGAAAATCGGTGATCATCTACATCGATCTTTTAGCTAAGGCCTTTGACATGATGGGTGCTCTCGGGTTGAATGGAACTCACAGATATTGATATAAAACACTATCGTAGAATTTCTATTCTATTTCTATCGCGACGAACGTTGGACGAAAGAGAACAAAAATTTTCACGCCTTTCCTTGAGTATTTCTTTTCTCTATTCTTTCTTTTTGTTTTCTTTCCTTTTTATTTTTCTACGGCTGGCGATGACGATTCAAGTATTTTTGACGTTACCCTGTATAAATATATAAACGATGTACCGGCGATTCTTTTATTGCTCACCTCGACAAAGGCTCGTATATTCATTATATAGTTGTATATTTACAATTATTACCTATATATTTACAGTGAATGTATACATATATATATATTATATTCACTAATTACAAGTATACAAAACAAAAGAGACACGGATAAAGTGGAATTATATTGTTGGCTAAATTGAGTCGAACGTTTTCGACTCGTTAGAAATGTCTTCGGGAAAGAGCGGAAAAGTTCGCCGTGTAGAGTGAACTTACGTTTCTTGGTTTTCTATCTTTTTCCTCCATATTTCTCTCTTACTCTTTCTTACTCTTCTTCCGTAGAACGCACGGAAGATGAAAAAACTGATGCTTTTGGCGTACAAGCATGATTTTCATTTCATCTATTTTACGCAGATTTTCTTTCTATATACATATACATATATATATATATACATATATATATATATACATATATATATATATATATATATATTTATATATGTATAATATGTAGAGAGAGAGAGAGAGAGAGAGAGAGAATGGAGTTCGCAAACGATCTATTACAAGTCGTCGAGAAAAGTCGAGCGAATACGTGCCTACGAAGGAGAGAAAAGAAGATACAACATATGCCTAGATCAACGTGATCGATATTGTCTCGGCTTCTCATCTTTTTTCCGTTCTTTCTTCGGTCGGTGCCTCGCGTTTGAACTTATCGCGTGCGTTTATTTTATTCGGGAATCGTGCATGTTACATGAGAGTATCGAATGAAAAATCGCAAGAAAAAAGAAGAAGGAAAGAGAGGAGGAGGAGGAGGAGGAGGAGGAGGAGGAGAGAAATCAGAAACGTGCTGCGGTTACGATGAGTCGAATACGACCAATGATTGTTACGTTGACGATGTGCTTACGGAGGAGTATAGTATAAAATAAAGTGTATTTTAAGGATAGATCGAGCGAGGGAATTCACGTTTAAGTTTATGATAACGAGTTACGCTGCTGAATGTGGTTAGTGCGTATAAAATGCAGAAATAAATAAAGGAAGAATTAGGCGTATACTACTTTAATCTACACCAAGCACGACGTTCTCGAATCGAATTCATTATTTTTTTTTTGTCGAAAGAGGCGAAAGGAAAAAAGCGTTAAAATGGTGGACGATCAGCGGCGACCTATTCGAATAGGTCGTATATCGATAGTACCATATCGTCCCAGATGATTTCCGTCCCAAAATGGGCAATAATTGCATCGACGCGCCTGAGAAAATAAGAATTTCTGTCCTTTGTTACTCGGAAAAAAGCTCGGAAGGAAGAAAAAAAACGAAAGAAATAAATTTAAATTATAATAATAATAATAATAAAAAAGAAAAAAGAAAAAAATACAAATAGTCCATCCGTCGTATCTCTAGGCGCGTCGTATTTTTGGAAGGAGTGCTCGATACTTTATTTCTTGTCGTCCGTCATTCTCTCGTTTTTCTCCAAAACTGTCGCAATCACCGTTTCAATCTCCTTTTTATTTTTTACCGTGGAAGACGAACGCGCGGAACGAATCGTAGAATTCGTACCGTCGGTCCTTCGTCGTCTTTTCCGAAAAGTTCCATCCAAAAGTACAGGAACGCGGCGCGCGCGCGCGTACGCGTTCGGTACTCCCGCCGAACACGGGTAGCCGACAATGAGTTAAAATAATGTAGATTATTCGAGAGACTTGCCAGTTTCGTTGCACAGTAATACACAAAACACAATGTAGATTCAGAGGGAATAAAAAAGAAAATATATTAGCAAGAAATGTTGATGCGCGCTACGAAAGGAAAATCTATAGATTACGGATTAACGAATGAGTTGCGTAGCTACGTATTTGAAAAAGTTTCACGAGATATCGATGTGTATGTATATATTTTAAGTTTGTATTATAACTCTCCCCACTTAATTTGTATGAAATGGAGAATATCATTAAAATGATGAACGAAAATATGTGGTTACCGTCTCTTCATCGTACAACCCGTTATCCTAAATCGATCGTTTTGTTTTTTCTTTTAATGACACGATCGAAACCATTATCGTCGCAATTCACGTTACACTTATCGTTATTGTCGTCAATACGCTATGCTCGTTTTTATTTTTTTATCCTTTCCTTTACATTTTAGAATTAAGGAAGAAGGAGAAGAATTTCTTCGTTTTTTTTTTTCTTTTTCTTTTCCTTTTCCTTTTCCTTTTCCTTTTCCTTTTCTTTCACGGGTATAAACCGCTTATAAACGTACAAGAAAAAGTGAAGTTATATGTGGGAATATATTAGTGACGCACTCACAAGTTGAAGTACTCACTTACTCAAGTATGAACGGCCGTGCAACAGTGCGCCGCGCATGGTAATTATTATATGGTAGAATGCGCGCATGCGTGCCGTGCCCGCGACGTGAATGAGCAGACGAATTGATTGGTGGGGGAAGAGAGAGGAAGAAACGCAATGGCACACGGTAATGCGATAGATTCGATATTGCGATAACGGGTAGTAGAGTGGCGCAGCAGACTCGTCGTGCGCATGACCGCACCGGTAAGTAGACGCGACGAAACGACCATCTCGTCTGCTCTTGTGTTGATTATTTTTTATGGACTTTCAATAAGCATAATATCATAATATTTTAAAAGACAATGATATAACGTACGATAGTCCCGATCTCATGAGAGAATTCGTAATCTCGAGGTTAACTTTCGTCCGAGCATACCTAAAAAATGTCAAATTCTCGAGAGGCCGAGGTGAGTTTCAGGATATTTTATTTTTATAACCTGCTCTACGTTTTTCCTTTTACATATATATATATATATATAAAAATTTTTATATATGTATATGTATATACATACATACATATATATATACATATATACATATATACATACATATATATATATATATATTTTACGAAAAGAATTTTAACGTCATCGAATCCAAATTATTTGATTTTCATTGTATTAAAAGCAAGCTTTTGTCGATGGATTATCAAAAATCAACTTTCCTAACTTTCAGGTACAAAATCTGAAGGAACTAGGAAATGCCTGTGTTAAGGAACAGAAATATGAAGAGGCTATGTTTCATTATACTCATGCTATCAAATTAGATCCACAAAATTATTCTCTCTACAGCAATCGTTCCTTTGTCTTTTTAAAGATGCAACAATATCACTTTGCGATGGAAGACGCTCTGATGACTATACAATTGAAACCTGACTGGACGAAAGTAAAAATGGAAATATATGTTAAATGGATTTATACATTTATTCTTTAAGGCGGAACGATATGAACTATTTGTTTTAGGGTTATTTTAGGAAAGCCGAAGTAGAATCGCAAACTTTCCGTTTTAGCGAAGCTCTGCAATCATATAACAAAGCATTGTCGTTGCAACCAAACGAGCCTGGAATTTTGAAAGCAATTAATAAAGCATCTGGAATGCTGATGAAGGATAGAAGAGGTAACGCATCCGATAATGAAACCGGCCTTTAACAGTTTCATTAATTATATCGCATTACGTTGCAGCCGATCAGCAAATCCCATGGCTCGGCGCTGGAGTCGGTATCATTCTTGGTGTAATAGTCGTTATAGCAGATTATGTATTTACAAACAAGCCCACATTGACGGTAAGATAAAAAGTATTCTGGGTATGTAACGAGAAAAGTTCAAGTTCTATGTCATATAAGGAATGCAAAAGAGAATGCAACTTCTTTTTTCTTTTTCCCTATGAATTGTAGCACCCATTATTAATGGCCTTACTGACGATTTCGATCGCAATGCTAGGATTCTGTATTGCAAAAGGATTTCGTTATTTCGTAAAATGTCAAAGGAAATCATTACTAGAACCACCGATAGATCTTTATCCCGAAAGCAACAAGGACGAGTTTGAGAATGTCGAAGCCGATAAGGAAAGTGAAAAAGAAAGACATCCAAAATATAGTAAAGCTTTAGCTAGACAAAGGTTCAAAAAAGGAAAATCGTAGTGTGTTTTTCGTTAAAAAATCTTCTTTTCTTGTTGCATTTTTATATATTAATCGGAGATTTATCGTATCTACTTATGCATTGCATTTGATTTATTTATCAACTCTATCTTCAAAATGAGATATTCTTTCTCTCTCTCTCTCTCACACACACACACACACACACACACACACACACACACACGTGCATTTGGATTCATTATTATCCATAATAAGTGAAAACACAGATAGATTTTTATAAACCATTAAAGGAATTAAAAACAATATAATCTCAGTTAGGTTTTATGATAATGGAATTTTTATATACACTCTCGGGAACATAAATATTGAATATTTATCCCAATTAAATATAATACAACGAGTCTTTTTTTTCATCAAAGCCGTTGAATTATATATTGGTAGAGATATACCGATTATTACGTTTTTACTTACATATATAATATCCCTTTCATATATCTCAACTCTGTAATAGTGCTCGCTTATATACACGACTATTTACATCTGGCCGAATTTAGCCCCGACCTCGATAAAATATATTATACGAAGAAAGATCATACATACGTCCAGTACGATTATTTCTTATCGACGTTATATCATATTAGCAAGGCTAGAATTAGAATTGTATCAACTGTTGCAGCATCATTGTGCGTAACATTGATGCAAGAACTAAATGATAAAATACGTGAAAGGAGCATTAATCGAAATGTTTCAATTCCTCGAGTATATTCAGAGAATTTTTTACAAGAAAATTATCTTATAAAAAAAGAAAAAGAAAGATAATGAAATAATATGTCTATACGATAAATTTATACTTTTAAACGTTTGTTTAAGTAATCTTTCGAGATCGAAACAAATCACGGGAGATCAATGATTTTTACTTTTTACAATGAAAACGCTAGCAGTTTGAACGGCCAATTTACCTGACTCCTCGCGCGTACTTTTCATTATACATATAATGATTAATATAATGCAACTTTTCGTCAAGATTATAAAGTTTGCACGAGAGGTCATCTTAAAAGGTCTAACGTTTCTCCCTTTCTCTCTCTCTCTCTCGCGCGCGCGCGCGCGCGCCTTCCTCCCCCCCCCTCTATCCATTATTTATATACAGATTCCGCTATTATATGATACACGCATCGTATTTATGCATCTTTTGCTATATATTTCAATTTTACGATATAAATACGCGTTGGTAGATATTTATTGAAACGAATTGTAAAAGATTTTGAAATCATTTTGAATCTATATTAAATCTCAGAAATTTTGACAATGAGAAATAAAGTTTGAACAAATAATAAAAATTTATTTTATTAAGGACGTTGGGCACTTTTTGCTCATAGCGCATGTGACAGAAATGCGAAGTTAAAATTTGGAGTCATTCGCCATACGTTCTATAATCTAGATATAGATTTCGCTAGATCGCAGTAATACCGATCAAGTTATATGGAAGTTGCTTCTTCCTGGAGGAAGTTCAGTTTCCGCTTGGGAACTGACAGCAGGACAGTCGAAAACTTCAATAATCGCCATTGAATACGAACGTCTGCATTTTCAGAATTTCGAACATTATTAAAAGTAAACTATTACAGAACTATAAATTTTGAATGCATTGATCATGGCTATATGTAAATGTCTATTTATAAATTTGTCGTTAGTTTATCGTATATGTAATATCGTATGGTGCTGTGATTACCGGCCAAATTGAAATTACTTTTTGCGTTAAAAATTACGTTATGTTGATATACGTCAAACTTCTTGAACCATCAATGGAATATTTTTATTTGTCTCTTAACACATTTTCATTTTCTTCATTTTATTTATTCGTAAACGTATATGTAATTACAAGGTTTTCGTACCATTTTTTAATCTTTAATAAATATATCTTAAACTGGCGGTGAGCTATGACGGTTGTATGGACAGTTGGTATCTCTTGAGCTATACATATAGGCGTTCTTTTCTACTTGATAAATTCATTACGAACAAATTTCTTATTATTTTCAACTGTACAAAACTTTGCATTCGTTATTGAAGTAATTATTTTGAATGTTGCGAACTTGTCTCTCTCTCTCTCTCTCTCTCTCTCTCTCTCTCTCTCTCTCTCTCTCTCTCTCTCTCTCTCTATCTATCTATCTATCTATCTATCTATCTATCTATCTATCTATCTATCTATCTATCTCGTAAACACTATAAAATTAATAAATATTTAAGTAGTAATATATATTGCATATGGCGAATCCACAAGCAGCGCAGGACACACATCTTTTTATTCTACTGATTACTAATAATATCCTGAATTTGAACATTACATTTAATAATACGCTATACACTTTTATTCAATATTTCTTAGAACAACGATCGATAAGACAAATTATAAATTGTCCTTGTTGTTGTTTGTCTTTGATAGCTACAAAAAATTTACAACTCTATTAATAAAAATATAGACAACTTAAACAGAGATGTGATATTATTAATTTTACTAAGTTTATCATAACATCCTATATCCTCTACTTTTATCTGAAGAATTCGAGGAATGGTGATTGTTAAAAGCTGTATGTATGACACGTGTATTCTTTGACACGTGTGTGCTTTTATTATATCTATTTAATATGATAGCGATAATCGTAATGACGACGATACTACTACTGGTGCTGCTGCTGCTGCTGCTGATGATGATGATGATGATGAAGATGATGATGATACAAAACATTTTTTACCTAAATAGGTAAAAAACAATATGCTCTCATAATTGTACAATCGATCATGTGCAATTAGATAATTGAGACATCAGAACTAATAAATTACAATATAGATAATGAGAAAAAAGAAAACTCTACAACGGCTTTGATTATAGAAATAAATGTCGCATTATAAAAACGTGTGGATATTATGTTTTTTATAGGATTGAGAACGTGACGTTATATTTATATGTATGTACTTACATCATACATGCAGACATCTCATTGTAAATGCAATGAAGGCGTCTTATTCTATCCGTACCATATATTTTTTATATTTATTCTTCCTAATAAATAACAATCAATACCAAAGATAAATATTAATTAATGTATTATGTAAGCGTTATGATCTAAAGAAATGTTAAGTTAAATAATAAAAGTTCATCTAATTGTAAGATTTTTCTAAACTATGCTGATTCGAATACCTCTTATTTTTATATGAAAGAATGATGTATGTAACATAAGATTGACTAGAATTAAAAACATTGAATTATGTTTCTCAAACTACTTGTTTACTTATTTACATATCGTAAGACCGTGGGCTTATAATGCAGATTTTATCATTATTTATTAATTATCATTTAACAATAAATATCATATGTGTGTGTGTAATTCCTGTTAGGCTTAGGTTTTATATTAAAGTCATTAATTAATACAAGATGGCTATAAAAAAAAAAAAAAAAAAAAAAAAAAAAAGAAAAAACATTAAGAGTACAATTATTCACTTAATAATATTTTTTTGAAGGGAAAGAAATGTAAAAAAAGGAGTATATACTTTTTATTAAACACTAAGAATCTCTGTCTTTTAATTTAATCGAATACTACGGATCTATACTATGCATTATAAATATTCAGCTTGTAGACAAAGATGTACGAGTATGTAAATACTTGTCATTTTAAATACACGAGGCATACATATTTTATATGGTTATTTGGCGTTTTCTTATTCATAAATGTGCACATTCATATAATATCTTCAAATAAAACATTTTATCAACTATCAAATTATGACATCTTTCGTGCGAGCTGTTGAAGTAACGAATAGGTGTAGCAAAATAACTGTTTTCTATGATTAAAATTGAAGGATATATGACGTAGATGCACAATAAGATTATTCGCTTGGAATATTTTAGCATATTTGAAAAGTGTATGTAAACAATTCAAAGTTATGTGATTGTTTAAGTTATGTGTTAAAGCAAATTTTATCAAACATTTTTATGATAACAAATATTTTATAAAATGATAGATATACTCTTATGTCAATTTTTATAAATTTTGATCTATCATTCGGAATGAACACATATTATTCGGCATTGCCCTTCATGATTTTAACTTTAGTAGTACTATTATTTCTAAAAATTCAAAAAAATACCTTTCACCTAATCATACCATTAATATTTATAAACACACATTTATACGTATACTTATTAATAACTAACTGTAGAGACTAGCAAATGATGTGAGAGCATGTTAAAACATTAACTATTTTTTACTTTGGCAAGACGTAATAATCATCATCGTTCTTGCTATCGTCGTACTTGTTATAAAATAACATGTAGATAGAATCTTCTTTACAAATCAGATAGGCATTCCATTAGTTTGGCTTTAGGCAGTCAAAGTAACACATATGTTGCGCGAACAGTAAAACATTATCGTTTTTACCTTTTATCGTTTTATCAAGAAAGAAAAAAGTTGAAAAATACATAATTATTATGTATGTACATATATGTTATCTCTATGTCTTGTCAAAGATAACATTTACATTATTTAAAGAAATATCCATATTGTTGTATATTTACAATATGCCTCCTAAATAAGTATAAAATTGTATAAGCAAATTTTATGCAAATATCATTAGTAAACGACAGAAATACAGAAAAGAGAAATTTTTTACATTTGGCCAAACTAAAATCCGTACTTGTATTAATATATAGTATTTTAAAGATGGTGATCATAATAATAATAATAACTACATCAACAACAACTATAACAACAACAACAACAACAACAACAACAACAACAACAACAACAGCAGCAGTAGCAGCAGCAGCAACAACAACAACAACAACAACAACAACAACAACAACAACAACAACAACAACAACAACAACAACAACAACAACAATAATAATAATAATAATAATAATAATAATAATAATAATAATAATAATAATAATAATAATAATAATAATAATAATAATAATAATAATAATAATAATAATAATAATAATAATAATAATAATAATAATAATAATAATAATAATAATAATAATAATAATAATATTTCTAGTAGTGGTAGAGTACTAGCAGCAGTAGTAGTAGAGTAGTAGCAGTAGTAGAATAGTGGTAGTGGTAGCAGCAGCAGCAACAACGACGACAGCAGTAGCAGCAACGGCGGCAGCAGTAGCATCAACGGCAGCAGCAGCAGCAGCAACGGCAACGGCAGCAGCAGCAACGGCAACGGCAGCAGCAGCAGCAACGGCAATGGCAGTAGCAGTAGCAACAGCAGCAGCAGCAGCAGCAGCAGCAGCAGCAGCAGCAGCAGCAGCAGCAGCAGCAGCAGCAGCAGCAGCAGCAGCAATGGTAGTGGTAAGGGCAGTAGTAATCGTAATAGCAATATTGATACAATTACTACTACTATTGTAATGGAACTTTTCTTATATCAATGACATATTTTTAAATAAAAATATCCGAAAATAGAGTATGTTTTGGATCAGAAGCTTACAAAATAGGATATAAAACGTATCTTGGAAAAGAAGTAAACATAAGAAATTATTAAAATTGTAATGAAATTAATGCAAATATCAGTCAGTTCATCTTCAAAGGAATAAATAATTGTCAATTAAAGTAGGATACGTATATAATGTTTGACACAAACATATTATATGGCACAATGTATGAACATAGAATTTTTTCATTATTGTTGCAGTGGAAGTCAAGAGTTTGAAATTGTCTAATATTTAGTAGAAAACTTAATTGTTTAAATGGAACGTGTCTATTAATATCACACTTTTTTCAGAATTTGTTTACATTGACAATATTTTTCAAAGTAATATCTCGTTTCTCTTGATATTAATACTGTCCCATATTTTCTGTACTTAATAAATCTATTTTCAATATTATAACATATATAGGTTCTTATATATTTGTGCATTAAAAGTATTATTTATCCATATCGTCGGTTCCCCCAAGCGCTCCCCTCCCCGCCCCAACAAAAAAAAAACAAAAGAAGAAAGAAGAAAATATAATTTCTAAATCTATGGTATTAGTAAGAAAATGTAAATCTATTATATTCTATAGTTATATGTCGTAATTTAATGATATGGATAAAAGATAATCGTAAAAAATCAGTTTTGAGAGATCCGGCAACATTTCCATCTTATAATCAAACAAACGTATGTACAACTTAAGGGAGACTTATAGAAAAATAAAATAGTCGAAATAAAGATTTGGCTAGACAATAATGAACTTATAGTCAATAAAATCAGAACAACATGCATCTTTTGGACTCCTTAGTTGCATACAAAGTCTATGCGGTGATATGTCAAAGAATCAATGAGTAAATCTTATTTTTGTAGAATAAAATTGCACTTTCCCATGTTTATGGATCAATTTCAATGTTACGATGAACGTTATAATGAAAATTGATCTCGCATTCGATAATAAATATACTGTAGTATGCAAATATTATGCGAAGAAATAGAAATAGAAATTATAATATATGATTATGTATGCAATTAGGAAATAGAAGAATATAATCGGTAAATTGCTGATTGTAGATTGTTCTGCGATAACTATTGTTAAATTATAACAATTAATCTCTTTAATGATAATGGGGCAGTTCCAGGAATTTGCTGGTTATATTGATATTGCATATTTCTAATAATCAAGCACAGTCTCAACGTTACCCCCGCATGGAATATTGAATACAAGAATTGAAGGAAATTTAATTAACGATATAAAGGGGAGAGACTTCACACAGGGTTCAAAATTTGCTGCTGAGGGGTGTACTCGAACAGGGCTAGAGGGAAGGTCTTGATGTGCGTTTGCCACTGCGCCGATAGTTGGAAAAATTTCACACTGTACCATTCGGTACCGTCGATGCTCACTGAAGTGAAAAAAAATCAATAATGCGATACCATGCGACAACGTCATGTATTCAACGATAAAATGTTGAAGCTTTTTTTAAGTTAAAAATCTTACCTCTCAATGGAATGTTATGAGTTTTTGCCGAACATATCAAACGCGTAACACCGTCTACAGTTTGACTCTTTGGTTCGTTCTCCTTTTCCTTTTCTTTCTTCTTTCCTAATCTCATTACTGGAAAAAGAAAAGAAAAGAAAAAGAAAAAAAAAAAAAAAAAAAAAAAAAACATATACCCAAAAATGTTCAATAACATCCCATATACGCTGGTGTTCAGCAGATACTATTGCATTATATTAAAGATGATATGTGTAGATTGAAAAAAAAAACTATCTACGATCTATACTACGAATTATTAATATAGTACTTTATTAATTTAGAAAAATGACGATCTACGTTCTCAACGTTATACACTTACTCTTTTGTTTCTTCTCTTTGGTCGTGTAATTCATGGAGAGATGATGACCTGGAGCTTCTCCTAACGGTGGAAGTCTTTGCACGTGTAATACTCTGAAAGCTTGTCTCAATGTATTCTTGCCCTTTTCTCCTTGCGTTTGTTTGCTCCAATAATCCAATTGCAATTCCACAGGTTCCCAGCCTTCCCTGACGGGCTGGCCTACATTAGGACTACTAGGCGGGGTCAATCTGCCAGGAGGCGGAATTGGTAATCCTGGTGGTGGGAGAGACGGTGGAGAACCGGACATTGTAATATTGCTTTCCTCGAGATCGACCGACGTGGAAGAACTACTGTCAGGACATCCAACCCGAACGTCATTTACAAATGGAATAAATATTTGACTGCTGTCATCGGTTTCTCTATAAGAAGAATACAATTAACGTCGATATAAAATGTTCCCTTGGTTTTCTTTTTTGTTTCTTTTCTTTTTTTCTTTTTCATTTTTATTATTTATTTCTTTTCTTTTCTTTTCTTCTTAAATTAGAAAGAGAAGCTGTTATACTTTAGGATTATATGTTACCTATATGTCACCATTGCCTCTGCGATCGGCAATGGTAAAGTGGAATTGGTTGCAGCTACATATTCAGATACTCTTGCCGCACCTTCGCTCGCGCCTCCGCCTTCTCTTTCGAGTAATTCTTTCCATTCGTCGCCAAAAAGGACAGAGTATTTGGCATCCACAGAGGATAGATATTTTGACAAAGTATTAGAGCCTAGAGGTACCACCAAGAACCTTAAATAATTTTGCCAATCGGGAGGCTTGAAGCTCAATAATTCTACGTAATGTCGTAGTACTGCATTTACAAAACTATCTCCACCAGCGATTACGACCTTCACCGGCGAAGGCGGCTTGGCAGAACTATTACAACTGTAAAATCAATAATAATGTAAATTTATTTCATCTATATTATAATAGCCGACGAAATATATCTCTTGTAAAATTTCTAATTACAATTTTTGTATCCTCGTTACCAGACACGTGAACGTGGCACGTATGTCAGCAGGTGAAGCGGTAGTAAGTACTTTGTGATTTCTTTCCTGAAGTCTTGCGGCAAGTACGGCACCGCCTGGGTCTGCTAAGGAAACCAATGACACAGCCTCCGGTAAACTGTCGTCCGGCAAGACACGACTCAATTGTTCGACTAGGGCTTTCCTCGGCTGTAATAAAGAAAAGTCTTGTCGTCATTGACATTAGAGATCTAATATAATGTTATATATTACAAACTATATCGAGGTACCTCGGAACTACTCGAATCACCGGACGGCTTTAAATCGACGCTTAGACTGTGCTTTTTGGATTTACTACTACCAGGCGTTCCACGATCACGAGTGAAAAGTCTACTTCTTCTGTCCGAACTTTCGTTTTTATTCGGTTGTTCTGATTTCGGCGGAGATCCGGTAACGATACTTGGCGGGTCATTAGCTTCGTGATCGGTCCAATTCTCAGGATGAGAATCGCTGTCTGCCCTCCTCGAACTATCGTCACTTTGCCTGTCTACGCCGCGTTCTGTAACATAATCATGTCACTTTCTACTATTCTCATAATGTCATTATTATCGATTATTAACAATTTATTATGTTATATAATAGATAAGAGAAAGAAGGTGAAATATTTTTAGTCCATTTACGTAAACTACATCGCGATCATCGAGAAAAATATCTTGTAATATATTCGGTAACGGCGTGAGATGTACCTGAGAGAGTAATAACGTTTTCGCTAAGCAGGATCTATTTAATAAGATTACTTCTGCATATACTCATATATGTGTATACACGTATTACAAAATTCATACATATTCTAATGATTGTCTTAATTATTATCGCCTAGAAAATATGTATGTTGTTAACAGGAAAATTGTCAGGCTAACATGGTCGATTACTGAAAAGTAGTACAACACAAATTAAATGATTGATAGAAGTAGACAGAAGAATTGATAATATCAGAAATACATACGTACGTAAGTAGACAGATATAGAGGACCGATGGACACGATTGAATTATGTACGTAAGAACTACGTATAGGAGGGGGGGGGGAGAGAGAGAGAGAGAGAGAGAGAGAGAGAGAGAGAGAGAGAGAGAAAAGATACTAAATACAACACAAGCAAGCCTGTTAGTTAAAGAAAAAAATAATTGTATATTTAGACGATAAATCTATATTTAGAGCAAGTAAAGAGAGAAAGAAAAAAGGAGACGCAATATTAAAGTCTCAGTGTTTAATTAAAGAAAGCACTTTTAATCAAAGAAAGCAGACAAAAGAAATGTTAATAATAAAACAGAAATTACTACAGAAGAATAGAATGCCACAAGCATTTATTCTTCTTACGCCGTACATAATGTTTAAGTAATATTTACGTAGTTTACCGTACAAATTTCTATGAATAATTGTCAAATTATAATATCTATTACAATAATTGATATAATAAATAACAAGCGATTTATAAAAACTATACTTTCGAAATTAAGAGTTTTACTTAATACAGTTGATAATAAACCATGGAAAAGAAAATAAATTCATTGACATTCATTGATATTTATAGCGAAACAAGCTATAATTTTTAATTTCAATCTTTCAATGAGTTTTACATAATTATCAATGAATTTAATAGTCAGTATTTGAATAGATCATTTTAAAACAATAAACTACCTAATTATCAAATCCAAATCGTAATATTTATATTTGCCACTCAAGCGCTAGAGTTTCCTGTCCAACTTACAATATAGTATTTTGACCTATGTATTTCAATTTCAACACTTTCACATCTTTTCCTTAATTATATATGTTGAACATGGAAAACAAAAAAAAAACCAAAAAATAAAAAAAAGAAAAGACAAAAGAAATACTTAAAGAAATGTGTCTTCAAATAACTAATCATTTACCTGAAGCTTATTTAAATCATTCCACAATTAGTTATTACATACTCGATATTAACGACGATACATTTATTCTTTCCCTCATGCTGAATTTATATACAAGCATGCTATTCTTTTGAAAAGTAAAACATGAATGCGTCTGCATACGCATTACATGCACGTAAAATAGCAAACGCTCATATTATTATTGCATTTGTTATTTCGAATTTTCACGTTACATACCTGACGTTACATGTCCAATGTGCTGTTTCTCTTTGGCTGGTTGACTTCCAACGTAGTGCTGATTTACGGTACTCATTGCGTTGTTGTCAGCTTCCCCTCTTGTTACTACTACCGAATTGTAACATGCAACAGTGCAAAGCCAACCGACCAAATCTTGACTTAGTTAAAAAATCCAGATCCAGATATAGATGATCGATTTTATATCATAGTTTGTACAACATATTATATTTTGGAAGTCCACAAAATCAAATACATTCTCGGATCCTCGTAAGTAGATGTACGCAAGTGAAATCTCCAACGTCTACACGTACATATATTATACGATGATGTTTATATGACTTGCGTGCAATCTGATCTTCTGTAATAATTCAATGTGTAAAAATAAAAACTAAAGCGAAACGTTGAACAAATAATTTCTTCCAAAAATACGAATGTAAAAAAAAAAAAAAAAGAAAAAAAAAATAAACTATCTTTTCTGTGAGAGGATCTGTAGCATTATAATGATTTGTATTTAATAAATTATCATGCGGCGACAAGTTTTATATCGAAAGAAAAAAAAAAAAAAACAAATGATTTGCAAATGATAAAAATATAAGTTATAGACCTCCTGAAAAATCAAGCTAATACTAGTATGTAGTTGTAATAGAAGCAGCAACAAATCCGTTCTTCGATAAATATTTACGTGTAATGTGTATGTATATATATGTTTATGTATATATTGTACTACATCGCTTATTTGAAACTCCGAATCGAATATAAAATTCAATCGAACATGAAATATATAAAATAGATAAAACTGAGCTGCTTCTACTCTCGATATTTTTAACAAGTGTATTTTTAACTCGATATATTTAACAAGCGATATAAGCTAAGAGACAAAGAAAGAGATATATTGTTTGTGAAAAATAAATGAAATGAGAATATTTCTTGAGAGAAAACAAATTCATATCCGTAAGACGCTCTTGATCTTGGTTTTGTTTGTAAAAACTTGATCGATAATAATACATTCACAAACGTTATAAAAATATATTTTCTTTAATGTTGCATTTTCTTTGACAATTAATTTTATATTGAATATTTGTCGATAATTATAATGAGAAATGTCACTTCTCGTACAAAATGTTAATGTCTTCGAGGATTACATATTGGAAACTATTATCTTAATTCGCATATTCGACAGATGGAATGATTCGCAAGAAAAGCACTTTTCGTAAAATAAAAGGAATTTGCAATTTGAAGCATTAACAAATAACATAGGTTTTAGATAGAGCACTTGATGATCCTTACCGTTTTAGTCGTATTGGATATTAGAGAGGTATGCCAATATTGGAATATTGGAATTTCATAATATTAAAACGCGCCAATGAAAGATACTTTTTCGCGATATTGTGACAACAACCAAAGTACATATCAAGAATGTAACGATTCTTTTCTAATACGCGTTTTCTACTGGCTGACGAGAAATCAAAAGAATTAAGAGCGGAATGAAGTAAAAGATAATGGGAGAGATGGAGGGAAGAGGACAATGGGACGTAGTATAGAAAGAAAAGGGAACAAAGGAAAAGGGAAAAAAAGAAAATTAAAGACGTCGAGAGTCTTACCTGAATGTGGAGGTGTTAAAAGAGATCGACTGGAACTGAAAAAAGGCCGTAGCGAAGGCTTTGGTGTACTACTGACGGACATGGTATCCAATTCTGGACCACTGTCCGATAAATCTTCGAGTTCGTCGAATAGCTCTTCGATCTCCATATCACCGCCTGAGAATAGTAATTAACGCGATACGATTACGTAGAAATCTAGTACATACAGATTCGATTTATCTCGGTCCCAGCTTAGGATTGGCCGAATATAAAGGCCGAAAGAAGCATTATCATCGTGTATTCATATACCTGAAAGCTTTTGTCCGATTTCTTCTTGATCATGATCCAAATCTTCGGACACTCTGAACCTCTTCAAAAGGGCTATAAACTTTTGCTTGAGATTTCTTTGCTGTAAAATACACGGGATAGCATAATTTAGAATCTTGCGGTTGTTTTTCAAAATTCAAGATGGATGAATGTGTAGATAAAGAGAGAGAGAGAGAGAGAGAGAGAGAGAGAGAGAGAGAGAGAGAGAGAGAGAGAGAGAAAGAGAGGCGGGGGAGGGGGAGGAGGAGGAGGAGAGAGAAAATTTCGATCGAAGAAAGAGAAGAGAAGTTTTACGCACTCTGGCATTGGTGGGAATCTTTCCCCGATTTTTTCGTCTATGTACCTCCAGGGTTGGCTCGCTATCGCTACCCTCCGCTTCAGCCTCCGAACTGAATTCTTCTTCTTCGTCGCTATATTCTTGACACAATCTCTCATTAGGGTCATTGATAAGTCTTTTGTCATGATCGACCGGTTGAGAGCTCAGTGCTACGACGCTAACGCGTGCCAAAGCGACCGAATGTCCACCGTATTTTTCCGCTTTGTCGGATATCAATTCTAATTCGAGATCCATTTGCTTCTGTAACACCTACGAATGATATTTGAAAATAGTAACGAGAGGAAAGCTCATTCATTTACGCACAATGATCACATATAACGTAAATAATTTTCCGTCTTTGTAATTATAATAGTTTAATCAACTTACCTGAGCCATATTGATTACTCCTTCGGCGAGAGTTTTATATCCAAGCATCGTACGATTCTTATAACGTTTTCTTCTTTGCAATAATATTAAGAGCTTATTGCCATCTCGCTTGAGAAAGTGTGGATATTGGAGCGCAAATTGTAATTCTAACTCCGTGTCTAACATACCACCGGTTGGTATGATCATTTCGTTAGAACGCAGCGTTCTCTTGGAGCTTTGCATCTTTACAGCGATTATGATGGATGTTAGATCGGAACCCAAAGGTCGAAGTATAACCAGACGCGTCAATGTCAAGGAACATAATCTGCAATCCATATATATATATATTTATATATATACGTATATGTGTGTGTGTGTGTGTGTGTAATGACATTCACACCAGATCCGCGACAATTGGCACGATAAATATTTTCACATATCTAAGTACGTACGCGCGCGTTATTAATTTTATATATATATATATATATATATATATATATATATATAAAATTTAGTCCGACTAATTGTAAGAAAATACTTGAGAATATTACATATATCGCGATTATGTTCATTAGGCATCGTACATGGCGTCTATTTTTACTCACGGAAAGCTTATACCGATTCGAAGGCTAACATCGTACGACGTACTTATGCGATACTTATAGATGTACTCGAAACTACAACTACAGTCAAAATTATAACGACAAGTGGCGTCTAAGCCAAGTATGTCCACATAGTAGGAGTATAGGTTGTTTCGACAAATGTTGTACAAATGACTCGTATAAATGTACAAAATGTCGTAGTAATGGATAAATTAGAAACACAGAGTCGCGTTAAATAGAAATATCTCAACGTGATGAAATAAAAAGCTATATAGGTAGGATAAGGTAAAGAAAAGGACCCGTTTGCCATTGACGAATTATTCTTTTCCGACCTCTGCTCATAATTTATACCGCTTAGACTGCTTAGTATACCCTCATAGGTATATCTATATCTATGTATGTAAATCAACGTACGTCTGTACGTTTGTATTTACGTATCTATACAAGTATGTAAGTGAAAAATATCATATACATAGCATACATCCGAAGAATCAAAACGAGTCGTCTTCTTATGTCGTTTACGTCTCATTGCATTATGACTGTAGAGAGAGAGAGAGAGAGAGAGAGAGAGAGAGAGAGAGAGAGAGAGAGAGAGAGAGAGAGAGAGAGAGAGAATATATAGGTATATTATAAAAAGTGAAAAAAATAAGGAGAAAAAATGTGTTAGTCACTCGACTGGTGCTTTTTAAAGGTGGAAAGTGACGTTCCCTTTTTAATGTGAGCTCGATGCTCATAGGGTAGAAAGTACTTAAAGAGCTCGAAACGTCGTATCATGTTGAAAAGCAACAATCTCGGAATACGTAGATAGACACATTTCCACGTTACACATGTTCGTACATATACGTTGTCACTATCAATGAGTATTTTCCAAATTACACGAATAATATTGGCCTTCTTCTTTTTTCTTTCTTTCTTTATGTATCTATTTCAATGAAGAATAGATCGATTTCTGTTCCAGTGACCGGAGTAGAGTTCGGACCGAAGCGTGTCAGAATGAGCTAGATCGAGGTATATACATACGATATCCAATATATAGATACGTAAAACATACGAACGTATTTTTCAACTCGTTCGAACGTATCTACACATAAAGATTGATCAAAAAGTTATCATTCGCACAGCCGAAAGAAACATTTATGCATTACGCCAATGCTCATATAGAGCTATACTAAGTATGTATATTATTATATTACTTCTTTTTTGCATTTGGTAAGAAAAATAAAAATGAACAAACGGTCGAAACCGCGTTAAGAAAGAATTTTATTATCTTTTTATAAGTTTATTCCCCTTCAACTATATCATATTGTTTACCGTCCAAAATATATCGTAGAAAGATGCAGTACGAATTTTCTTCTAGAACGAAAAGGAGAAGAAGTTGATAACGCGGGAGTAATATTGTATCTACGATTTAATGTTTTCTATATGCCATACGCGTGCAAGATATCATCTCCCCTTTATATATATATGTATGTACAGTTGCTTGGTGTTAGATTCGTGATAACTTTACTCGTCCGGTCTCCAATAATATATACATGCATATATATATATATATATATATATATATATATATATATATATATATGTAAGAGTTCGACCATTACCCTCCTAAAGAGTATGAGACCGTTCGTTTGCATACTTGGGTATATTAAAATTTTGCAAAATATAGTATATTTCCTAACGCCATGTATCTAATGGTATATATAAAAATAAAAAAAAGAAACGGAATCAAATTATTTTTCAATCTTACTAATCGGACGCGCACGCGCACGCGCACGGACAAATCGGCACCCAACGAAATGACGAAACATTTACAAATTTCTAAATAAATATTAATCGAAGCAAAACGTGCATGGGAGCGTGCGTGTGTAATAGATAAAGCGAATCGCGTCACATGAAAAATAGGAAAATTTCATCGAATGATTGCATCGAGACGTTTGGATACACGCGGAGGATCTGACATGACAGCTAGCATCTTTCTGAGCGTGCCACACATGCCTACCATCTCCCCATTGTTATATGCGCTTTGCAATGCTATAATGCACGGTGTCATGAATTAATCGTAGAAATTATTGAAATAAATTATTGGAATATTTCTACGTCTTTGCAGAAACGTTGGAGCGGATCGAATAAAATTTCTTATTGTTTTTCGACATGGTTCGACTTATACATGTTTGCGGTAGAAAAGAAAAAAGAGGGAGGGAGGGAGAGAGAGAGAGAGAGAGAGAGTGAGAAAAGAAAAGAGCACCTTGCATTCGCACAACGACGCGGCGACTTTGGCAAAATATACGTACGTACGTACGTACGTACGTATTCCACGACCCGATGAAATAAAACGGTAAAGCGTACGTTTGATTTAATTACCTTGGAATACAATTTGGTGGCGTACGATCGACTTCCCAAGTGGCAAAGAGTTTCATTGGAACAGGTCGGGAGGTCGGGGCCGTCGCCTTCATCCTCTCCGCCATTTTTGGCCCGTTGGCCAACACGAGAGGAGAACAATGATAGACACCGTCGCTAGACCGCAGCTTGCGGCTGACTAATTCAACCTATCTCGCTTGTGGCGCCATAAACTGTCAGATCGTGGCTACAAATTTCTCTCTTATAGACTAGGAACAGGCTAAACCAGAATAGACTTCTTCGTACGCAACGCCCTTTCTCACGATCTCCCAAGTCTGTCTTCCTACTCTGACCATCGATCGAACAAGATGATGAGGAGTCGACATCTATCGACGTTTCCGTCAACTTCGACGAAGGAAAGGTATACTTTAAAAGGTATAGACTAATCAAACTGAGAGAAGTGCAGTAAAATAAAGCGCGCGCGAGGCTTATAAAAGAGCACAATGGGGCATATTGCCGTAAGATCGTAAGGAATGTTATATAGTACGTACAGTATCGTACAATACGTACGATATCCCGTGTACGTGGCAAATACGTTGCATCATAAACATTTAAAACACGTAACATTTCTAGGTCGATTAATCTAATTCGTCGTTATAAAAAGTTCGGTATAATAAATAGCAATGCAATATTATGTCCGTACAATTTTTATTAGAAAAATGTATAATCGATATATCATAATAAATATACATTTCATTTATTTCTTAAAGTGATAACTTTACATTCGTCGTTCTTTCTTTTTTATTTTTATTTTTCATTTATTTATATTAAATGATAAGACAGCCACCACATCAATAAGGGTTGAATAATCGCTACAAAAAATATAAAGTAAAGTCTTCTTCTATTGCCGTTGGCTGTGTACGAAATCTGACCCTGCGGAATAACTCTTAGCTTTAAAGATCTCATGAGAAAAAATGCTAATGTCGCACTAAAATATAACAATGCTGCATAATAGCCAAATTTTCTAAATGGCAATGAGCTTAACAATGCTGCATTTATACCAACATATTTATATCCGCAGTAGGCCAAAAGATCCAACGTGGCCAGGCTCGTTTCGATATTCATTATGTACAAACTGACAGTATGGACTATTAGTTCTATTACACCCCAGGCCAATACAGAACTAGCTAATATACTAAGTTGTTCAGGGTTGAAACGTTCTTGAGCACCTAAAACCAAGCCCGCTAGTACTACGTAAGTTAAAAACGACATCATCGGGATATACATGTCTGGCGCATTCTTTTCGTAACGTGGTTGCATGGGCACATCCTGTTCGTACTTTACAGTCCAGTCCTGTTAACAGCATTATGTCGCATTTTAAATTAAACCGGATTTAAATGCGTTAAACGATTAATTATAAATAGTCTTTGTCTCTAGATCATCTTTTTAATCTTACTTTATGAGTGAACGGGAAGAACAAAATTGCTAGTTTTCCAAAGACGTAATTAGTATCCACGGCGAAGTAATACTTTAATGCTCTAACTGGCACATATTTTTCAAACTGTTGCCTTCCCGAGCCTACCAAAGCATTTCCGTATTGTACGGCCATATTGGTAACGACCGGCTGCGACAATATTTGAGCCGCAAACTGGGAACTGGAATAGCTCTCGGCATTGCCCTCGTTACGTACATATTGCTGCATCGACGACTGATTAAATCCGTGAGGGGACGACGGATCTTGTTCTTGGATATTGAAAATATATTCCGGTGATAAGCCGTTGTTTACAGGTACCTTGCGAAAGCGCAGAAAGATCAAAATTATTCTACGATATATGAAGACTATATCTCATATCTGGCATATGATTTACCTGCTGATTGTACATATACGTGTTTTGTACCGTTGGGATAGGGAGCGTTGATAGACCAGCCGACGGATCTAATAATCTCTTTGGCTTACCTGTTTGATAACATGTACTTTTCATAAACGAACAATGGTGCCTGATTTGCGGATATATAGCCTAACATAACCTCCATTGCTATGTAATTGTGTCTTACTTTAATTTTTCTTATTCAAAAGATGAATTAATCGAGAGGAAGGTAATTCGCGAAAAAGGAAATTCACGAGAATATACTCTCAACAATGTATAGTATATGTATTTGGGTAAGAGTAGAATTTATCTTTCGAATCGAACGATTGATATGATACTTATGGTACTTACCACGGCGTGCACCTGATTGCTTGTAATTCATCTTTTATTTTATCGCCAAGCAAATTGTCACTTTTCTTAAATGTTAAAACGTTTAACGTTGAATACTCAGCTTTCTATTTTAGGTCCGCTTATTCGAATTATTCGTAATAGGTTGGAAGTCGAAAACACACGGGACACTACGATCGATCTACGTCATATTTCGACGTTCTCTAGTTCTACGGTCTCCCGCTACTCGACAGTCCTACCAACACAATTTTCGATCCTTCTTCTATCATCCATAAGGATACTACATGCAAGAATATTTATATTTATTAGATCGAAACGAAATTGCAAAGAAATATACGATGCCAATCGTATCTTCGTTTCTTCATCATATCATTATTTCATGTCGATTATTTTCAATGTGAATGAACTGTCACAAATGTAGACTACTTCGGTTGGTGGGGTCCCCTCTCGCAAAACATTGTTTCGCATGGTGTTTAATAAAAATTTTTAATACGTGCGTATAGAGTATACAATACTAAATTGTATATGCCATATACAATTTAGTTATTAAATAAAATTATAATTACGGGTCTCAATCAGATTTATCATGTTAAAAGATAATATAATTCTTTTCCAAATGTGATGATATTTTAGAGCTTAAGTGATTATTAAAGTAAATGAAGACTACTCTCTTTTACCGATGAATTTTATAAGAGATTATAAGAGACAAAAAAAAACGTTTAAGAGGGGGCACCCGGGTTTGAACCGGGGACCTCTCGATCTGCAGTCGAATGCTCTACCACTGAGCTATACCCCCGTTCGTACGTTCAACGAACGTAAAACGTATATACTGTTCTTGTCTATGTATGCATACATTTATATATATATATATATATATATATATATATATGTATATATATGTATCAGACATACATACATGCACACACAGAAGGAAACTTTTATGAAAGACGACAGACGAATGGTAACATAGTAGATTTTTTGTAGGAAAAAGTATGCAGGTATGAATATAAAATCAAATTGCATTAGAAAAATTAATCGCGCCAAGACATATTTTTATTATACAAGCAAGCCTACTGTTGTTACGCTACTGTAGCGAAGAGTAACCAGGCAACCTCCTCTATATTACATAGTCGGTAGTCTAACAGAACGTCAGTATATACCGTACAGTAGTAAGGTGTGTTTCTCACTTTCGTGAAAAACAATCCGCGTGGTAGAATCTTATCGTTCATCTTCCATCTTAGGATTCAAATTTCGAATTCGCGCCCTTTTTCTAGTCACGATGAATTCGAAGGAGACGTTTTACGACATATTATAATATTCTTGAAGTAAGTTTTTAATTAATCCAAAATATTTCATACAAATATTTACGTTTATTATACGTTTTCGCCTTTATAATTAATAGCGAACGATCATTTATATTTATATTAATGATCAATACCTGGGAGGTAATAAAAGCTTAATGCGACGAGTAGCCAGCCAAGCTTTCAATTTATATCGTACTATTTAGTTATTACATATTAATATATAGACGCGTACCAATGTCACATCTGTAATATCTGTAATATCGAATATGTCACAAACAATGAGGACGGAATGTTGAAAATTATTTTGCAACCAAAATAATATAACGCACGTTATATCTCAGACGAACTATATGATATTACGATATCAGAAATTTTCTAACACGTGATTCAGAATCACGAATAGCGAAGGTCTCAACGAATTATTAACGGAGTAATAACGATTGACGTGTAGCAGAGTGAATCAACGAAATAACGATTTTCAGTCATCCACACGTTACGGCACGCGCGCACGTGGGACGCTTCTACATATGCGATACACATATGCATGCATGTACGTGTGTATGTATGTTGTGCGAATTTTTTCAAGTTACGTCCATTGGCAAAGAATAATTAAACCTTTCGCATTACCTCATCATTTTACCGATTGTAAGATAAAAATTATTTCATTGAGATGAGATTAATTTGACGCAAGTACATAAGTCCCATCGGTCCCATTTACTAAGTATATGGAACGAGAAGAAATAATTAATGGGATGAATCGTTAAACAATCTTCGAAGGAAATGTATACGATAGATTTTCTTGGATGAGATAATCTTTATCAATCCATCAATATTCTCGCGCACTTATACGTAACGCGCCGGAGAATTTATTACAATAGTATGATTCTATTTGAAAGATTGAAAATGTTGACGATACCGACATGCGATAGTATATTATATATGCATTCACAAAATTATATGATCATTGCATTATCGTCGCGAAACAATTGATTACCGATATATAAAAGGATAATCATTAATGTGTCTAGAGCATATAAAATATGAAATAAGCTGATATAATAGAATTAAACACGTGGCGACCTTGCCGTGAGATTTTCCATTATGGTTCTTTATCGGTGTCAAATGTTGTGACGGTTGGTTTCTATGGTATCGAGTGACCTGGTCAGTCTACCACGTGGTCAGTAACCGAGCTTTAAATTTGGAACTGGACTGGATGTAACGATAGTGGTTCCTCGGTTAGCTTCTACGAAGCACATCATTAAAATGTGAACATCACTAGTTAGAAAGAACTAGTAGTTCAATCAATGTGATCGGGACTCTCATCTTGGTACGAAAGCTAATCATCCGTAAGCAAATCGACATTGGCTCATTTTATTCCCTCGGCATATCGTTGACAGGCGTGAGTTATCATTAACACTAACGAATTATTATACGTTAGTTTGATGTTAAATTATTCCGCTTGGACGATATACACGGACAAAAGTTTCTCTAATAATTAAAAAAAAAAAAAAAAAAGAAAAGTAATAAAGACAATGGTACGTAGACAGACACAACACCCTGACACAATCCAATAATTATATTTACGTACGTTTTGGATAGTTATATATAGACGTACGATTAACGATTCGATTATCGGCATTGTCTATATTCTTTTAAGAAAGGTTTTAAGAAAATTCATCGAACTACTTCTTTTAAGCGTCGACCCACATTCGTCGACGGACGTCGAGACCGGGCGGATTTTCTTCCGCACGATGAGTTCGATCCGTCTACAAGGCAGAAGATGTTCTTACGCGAGGTTGTATTAGTCGAGAAACGGTGTCAAAGACGGGCATGGACACTAAGACCCCACCTATACCTTTGAAGCTTCCAGAGAAGGCTCAAACGAAGAAGCAGGAACGCCTGGCCGATCTGTCCTTGCCGCCATTGACACCTTCTACGAATCGCCGACAGAAACTAAAGCCTGTTGTTAATACGTGCTCGCGTGACTTCGTTTATCCTACATGCTATCAAAATCATCATAAGAAGAGACCTTACAGGTAAGGTCTTGGATGGGATCTATACATTCTTTTTTTTTTCTTCTTTTTTTTTTCTCTCTCTCTCTCTTTATTCTCTATAAAGACAACACCAAGTACCTACGAGTAACTATTACCGGAATACCTACTTCCTAATGGAAATGAGAATCTTCATGATTTTAAATGGGACATGAATTTATTACAATTGAAATGGCTACTTTCGTAGAGTGTTGCAAATTGGCGCCACACCTTTGATGCACGCTTGCCAGCAGGCCGACAGACACAAAGTCTTGAGACTATTGAGGGAGCAAGAGGAGAGCATCGGTTATAGAGATCGAACGTTAAGAAGTGCACTTCATTACTGTATGGACGCAGGAACGGGTGGTGCCGTAGCTTCAGCGGCACCAGAATTGGTCAACGCTCCCGATGCCGAGGGACATACGCCTCTTCATCTCGCAGTCATTGCCGGCGATACGCAGTTGGTGGCCGTATTGTTGGCGAACGGCGCCGACGTCAATGCCAAAGATTTGGAAGGTCACAGCGTTCTTCATTGGGCTACCGGTAGGGATCTTGGCAGAGTTAATTATTAAATTCTCGTTGGGCAAATACAAATAATGGATGTCTTTTTTCTTCGATAGAAAAATAAATAGAAAAAGAAAAAAAAAAGGAAAAATTAAGAACACGGCTCTTACATATTACATTAAAGTAATGTAGAAATTTACAAATTTTTAATATCCGGATTATCGGATTGGTGTAAATAATAGAGGCGTTCTCATAAGAATGATTTATCTTTCTATTGAAATTTGTGTGTTAAATTTTGTATGTTAAAAGAAAAGAAAAAAAAAAAAAAAAAAAGGAAAGTATCGTGAGTCTTGAGTAGAGTCAGTGGGTAGAGTCGACCCACCGCGAGGTGACGTAATTCCGAGCACGTTTAGCGAGCAACACGCAAGACGTTGCTAAAGATCGTATTGCTAAGAATTGACCGTAGATGTTATCGGTAAATATCCAAGCTGCCTAAAGCGTGCTACCGTGCGATATAGATAGGTTGATATATTCCTAGGTATATATCCCTTTTTTATTGCTTTTTCGCTTGTTTACAGTTTGCGGAGAAGCGGAATGCGTACGTCTGATCTTAGCTGCTGGCGCTCGGCCTTCAACGCCGGATCTTCGCGGAGGCTCGCCTCTTCATTACGCCGCGCAATGTTGCGGCGCCGCAGCGACCGCCGAACTTGCCGTACCGAAGAAAGTTGGCTTAAAGGTTTTGCAAACTCTTATAGAATTCGGCGCTGACGTTAATGCGAAGGACGAAGACGGACGGCAGGCGATCTTATGGGCGGCCAGTGCCGGTAGCGTCGAGGCAATTTTGGCCTTGGCAAGGTAATTTTAATATACTTTCTAACTATCTAACTATCTGACATATACGAATGATATCTATATCTATCCATTTACTATGTTATGGGAATATCTATATACGTATCTATTATACGAGATAGAATATCGGGAGGGAGGAAAAATATTCCAAGATAATAAATAAACGATAGATAACTCTCTTTCGTTGGTACTGATAAATGATAAAGGGCCGGGGGAGCTGCGGCCGCAGGAGCATCGGACAAGGACGGTTTAACGGCGCTTCATTGCGCCGCGTCGAGAGGTCATGCGAGATGCGTCGAAGCGTTGATTAATTTATGCGGATCCCAGCCCGATCACGTAGATGACAACGGTTGTTCCGCTCTGCACTATGCCGCTACGCTCGGTCACGCCGACGCCACGTCCTTGATTCTTAAATTAGGGGCCGATCCAAATCGACAAGATCGAAAGGGTAGAACGTAAGTTGGGACGCCAACGTTGATCGGTTGCAACGATCATTAAAACGATCATTAAAACGAATCTATGGGATAAAAAAGTAATGAGTAAATAGGAATACGTTTATACGTTTTCAGGCCGGCCCTATGCGCAGCAGCCAAGGGTCAATTGGAAACGTTAAAAATTCTGGCACAGCATGGTGGCTCGTTGCACGCTAGAACGGTACGAGGCACGGGCGTTGCTCACGAGGCCGCGGCTTCTGGAAGAATCGAACTGCTCAGATGGTTGGCTAAAAAGCGTCCGAGTATGTTGGATATCGCTACGCAAGACGGTAAGACGCCTCTTCATGTGGCAGCACTTCATGGTCATTTGGATGGTTGCAAGGTGCTCTTGGATCACGGTGCGAGAATAAATGCGATTTTAAGAACTAACAAGGGTAATACGATGACCGCTTTGGACGCTGCCCTTTACAGAGGTCACAGAGATTGTGCTAAATTGATTCAAATGCACGGTGGCACCACTGCTCAACGATTAAGAGACCATAGGGCTACGTCCACTGGAAAAGGTCAGTACAATGGTCAGAATACGTCGAGTGCCGGGCATAATTTCAATCTGCTTCAATTCAATTGTTTCTCTCTTACGATTAGTTTATACCGCTAAACTTCGAGTTGAGCGTACAGAGAGTGGCACGGATACGGAAGGCAGCCCTCCAAGGTGGGATTATCATCGACATAAGGCTCCTCGTGTCTATTACGAGGAACGATGGATCGAAAAGAGAACGCGAAAGAGAGGAAATTCCAAGAAATTGTTACGACGAGACAGTCGAAGTTTCAGCGAAGAAGAAGTACGATTCTCCAAGAAGGCATCTCCGAGAAAAGAACGCCAACGACGAAGCAGAAGCGAGTCTGCGAGGTATGCACTATTTCTTCGAATAGAAATTTAATCGGATATCGTGTAATCTGGTTATATACGTGTAATCTCGGAAATTTTTATAAATTATAGTAACTAACATCTATAGAATCTGCTCGATGTATATCGATAGAATTTAATTATTATCGTGATCACTTACGCGGCGGCTTCTTTCCGATTGTTACCGATTCGCGTTACGCGAGCATATGACTTTTTTGTTCCTTTTTTTTTTTTTTTCTTTTCTTTTCTTTTCAGATACGACGAAAATCGCATGGATACCGATGAAAAAAAGTTTACGAGAAAAGGAAGAAAAAGACGAGTTACAGGGAGATCCAAGGATAATTACAGCGAATCGTCTATAAATTACAGCGACGATAGCCTCCAAGAAGATTTAGGGAAGAACGGAACGGTAAGGACGTATTTTCGGCGTAAGTTCGAGAGACGAAGATCAAAATCTCGTGCGGACAAGATTAAAAAGAGATCGAGATCCGAGGTTGAAACAAATCGAGCCAATCTGAGGCATTTGCAATCGGTGATTAAGAGCGATCAAGACGAACACAGCGGTACCGACGACAGTTTGGAAGTAATCGTTGTCAGGACGTCCGTCGAGAAGAAAAAGTGCGAAAAAATTGTGTCCGGAGGAAAAGCAAAAATGTCGAAAGAGAATTCGAAAGATGGTAGAATAAGAGAGTCTCATAAACGCAACTTGAAAAGTCAAAAGTCGGAATCCAGTGAATTTACGATGCCGTCCGATAAGGTATACGATGAGGCATCCGAGGAGGATGCCTGCGTGGATCATCGGCCATACTCCGACAAGAAAGAAACAGATGAAGAAGGATATAAGGACGTTGTTGGCGTTGACGAAGTCGCGTCGAAGTCGTCCACGCCGGAGGATATGGGAATGTCCTTCGTTGAAAGTCGATATAATCACAGAGGAGACGTTACCGATAGTACGAGCCACGAAACCGTCGAACGAGTTCTCGTTACGGCTATGGTCCACAAAGATCAAGGTCCGGACACTCCAAAGTCTACGATCGAAATATCGAAGGAAGTCACTTTTGAAGATGGTTCGGAGAAGGAGATGATGGACAAAAATTGCGAAGTATTGGAAAGTAAGGTCGACGATGTCTATGCGAAATCCGAACAACTATCTAATTCGCTAGTAACGAAGGCTAAGGATTTAAAGAAGGGCCTCGAAAATATGCGCAATGGGATCAAGGATAAGAATGAGAATGATAGCGAAAGGAGTGGTGATGATAAGAGGATGGTAGGAGACGTCGAAGCAGTGGAAGGTAAGACCTTATATATATAATAATATTTACGATAAATTTCAGTTTTTAACCAATCGAAGAGACCAAGCAACCAAATTTTCCTTCATTCGGAATGAAAGCTATAGACTGAGTTATTTTTTATAAGATATGTGTGTATACACGCGCGCGCACACAGATAAGTACTGTATGTACAGTATTATTATCTGTGTTCCTAGGAGACTCGAAAAGCACGATCCATATTATATTTTTTCAAAATTAAAAATATTTTATTTTAACTTAGTTTTCTATAGAAAACATTCACTAGGTAGGTTGTGCGCACACCATGTAAATGAACCCGAAAGAACTTCATCGGATTCTCAGGAGGCGCAAGATCAACGGGGGAAGATTGAACATCAGGAAGATTCTTTTATTAATACGAAAGGCGATAGAAAAATTCTTGATATATCGCCGAGTCCCGCGAAAGACGTCGCAAGCTGCGTGGATGCGGTGAATGATGGTTTGACTTCAGAGATAGATTTGCAAGATTTGCATACATTGGAAGGATCATTTCGAGAGGAGTTGCCAACTTTGGCGTTAGAAGAACTTTCAAAAGTAGAAAGCGAGAAACGGGGATCGGAAGAAGTAACTGAGACGATGGAGAAACACGATATAAGCGGTACATTAGAAAAAGATGTTCCTTTAGAAATCTTGGAAAATATTGCTTCCGTAGAAACTTGCAAAGGGAATATTATCACCGATGGGTTTACATTAGCGAACAAAGAATCATTTAAAACCCGAGAGGAGTTATCGTCGACTTCTTTCGATGCTCCTTTCAGCAATGACTTCTTCTCCGAGGATAAGGAACAAATAGATTCCGCGCGTGGCAAATCTGTGGAATTATCTTCAGATTCTAGAGATTCCGTATTGATGCGAGAGAATGAGAATGACTTTTCGAGAACGAATACTCCAGTTCTCGCGAGGAGTAACGTTCTCGAAGTAAAATCCGACGGACATAAAGCACCAAGTGAGCCTAATAAAGTCAAGATTGTACAAATAGATGCAAGTACCAAGTCTTCTACGAGCGAGGAAAAAGCATTCTCGAGTAAAGGTAAATGGGCACATTTATAATAGTTATAGGTTATATTTAATTTATTCGATTAGCTCGTAAGAACATTCATCGAAGTAAAAAGATGAACATTGTACTTATATATATATATATATATATATATATATATTACTATCTATCAGAGAACAAGGATGGCTCGCCGACGGGAACAACGAAACGTTCAAGGTGTTCAAGAGCTTCAGCGAGAAAACAAATGGAAGGGGCTGAGTGCTCTTCGAATCTAGTGAAAGGATCGAGTAAGATCAAAAATTTATTTGACAAGTCGGGGGAGCGTTCTCTCGATCGCAGTGCAATAGTTGCCGTTATCGAGAGCCCGGAATGGGATGAAGAGGATGAAGAGATCGATAAGGAGATTAGAAAGGTTATCGGAGAAGACGGAGAACGTGATACAGAGCCAGAAGAAAATAACGAAATGGGTGTTATTAGAGTTTTGCCGGGTAAAAGCGAGGAAGAGGCTTATAGGAGCCTGGACGTCGGTAAATCCAGGAATTCGGGTATCGTTACTTTACCTCAGGTAAATTGACGACGCTCGTTTACGTTACTTTACGCGTTGAAATAACGGAAAATGTAATAACTTTCTTTAATAATGTCCCTGTTACCAGGTACAGAGAAGACCATGCACGCACTCGGGAAAGATTCTTAAGATTACAGCAGAGGATCAACGTCTTCGACAGTGTACGAAACAGTGTCGTCGTGACAGTGGTGGTAGAGATAGTGGTATAGAACCAAGTCCAAGAATTTCTAGAATACCAAAGAGAAGGAACGTGGCTGACTATTCAAAGATGGAGAAACATCATGCGATCAATGTAGATACCATCACGAGAGATGTTCAGATTAGTCTTCGTCGTTATCACCTGGAAAGGAAGATCTTTTTTCAATTGATGGAACTCAAGAGATTGCAGATTAGGCATGGTAGAGCTAATGAGCAAGTTTTGGTTAAAAGACAGGTAAGAAGGTAGGAATTGGAAGAGGTAGAGAGAATTGATATTCGTCGACGCTTCATTTTATATACAATAGTTTATCCTTAAAAAAAAAAGAAAAGCGAAAGAGAGAGAGAGAGAGAGAGAGAGAGAGAGAGAGAGAGAGAGAGAGAGAGAGAGAATCTTAATACTATATTACTATATGTATACGTCACATTATTCACACAACTTATGTACTTACATATGTATAGGTATTTCAATGGTCGCGACTCGCGTACGGTGGGTGTACATATTAAAATATAATATTTCATCGTTAATTGCGCACAACATTTCTATATGATAAATATGAGATATACACGAATGCTTTATTTTGTCGGTACTTTATCTGATCGGAATATCGAATAGTCATATGACAACATTTACGCTACATCATCATGCAGACCGATCGAATCTTTTGAAATAATTTCTAGGTCGAGTCATTTCATAAAGCTGGCATGACTGGTCCAACCCTTGGTGTTGCTAAATACGATCAACCATTGACCTTCAGGTTTTCAGCATTTCCAATCCTATTGTTAACAAAGTAAGGTTTAACATTTGAAATTGTACATTTGATTTTATCCTCCATACTCGACAGACACTTCGAAGCGTTCTTATACGAACAGTTGAGGAAATTACAAAGGAGACCAGCCACGCCAAATTTTTGTACAGATGCAAAATATTGCACCCAAAGAACTCATCGGTGTCATCATGCCACAACTGCCTATACCTCAGTACCTGTTTACACTTATAGTAAGTTATGTGCGTTCGCTTATTAAAAGTACTTAGATACCTAAGTACCTATTATGCGACTTCCGATAATTCGTTAAATGCTTGACCTTTCCTATTTTGATAATAGACGATGATTGTAGTTGGCGGAGAGGCGCAAGAACGAGCGGATCACTTTCCAAAAATAGAGACTCGTGGAAAAGGACAAATGACGGTAATTGAAAATTTTTTCTTATCTTCCATTTTTATCATCTGCATAATTATTAAATAGAAATAGATCAAATTTGTTTGATCATAGGTGGAAGTAACTCACGGAGACGAGAAACAAGTCATCGCACTACCAGCTGAAAGGCTGGATTGTACCAAAAGATATTTCGTTACATTTACCGTTAGAGGAGAAAGTCAAGGAACAACGAAATCGTCTCATTCTATGAAACGAAGTGCTACGAGCGTTTAAAATGCCCGTTATATATAGTATATATACTTATATACGTACATATATATATATATATATATATAAATACACACACACACACACACACACATATAATATAACATAGATACATGTGAGATATAAGCGATATCTCGCCTCGTTTATGTATTAACTTCGTACTCTGACGTTTCTTTTTGAAAGAGAAAGTGAGAAGTCGAATTTAATTTTATTTATTTAAAAATCATAATATTTATTCTATTTTAGCATCATATTACTTTCCAAATACTATTTTGCGAATTACCAGATTACATTTCAATACAGAGATCAACGCGGAATGAATGCTTGTGGTATAAATTTTTATATAACATACATATTATAGGTATTGGTGATAAATTTTTCTTTTTTATTCCATTAATTTTCTATCTTTGACAATTAATTTTCAAGCAAAATATATTATATATGTTATCTAAGGTAACCCAATATCTTAACTATAATTATATATTATTCGATTATCGGTTACTTGAATGGATAAATTTAATTATTTGCGTTTATATTGGTGACCGTGTAAATGTAACATATATTACGTACGATTAATTAACAAAAATATACTATACGATAAAGACTATATTATTACTGTAGGTTCTATTATGCATTATCGGTATAACCAACCGACGTTATCGATCACACATACATATATGTACATACATTAAAATTGGCCGTATAAAGTTATACAAAACGTTACAAATCTTCCATTCTTCCATTTGAATACTTTTATCAACCAATTATATCGTCCATTTCCTCAGTTAAAGTTCAAACAATTATTTCATTTTGTCCATTCAGAAATATCGATAGGCAAGGCCTATTTGTGTTCTCTTCGAATAATATAATACGATAATCGTAATATATATATATATATATATATATATATATATATATATATATATATAATAACTAAAGGTAGTTAATAATCCAAGGGACAAGTCGACGTTGCGTGTGGTTGAAGCGCGAATAGAACTATTGTTACGGAATATCGATCCCCTCGGGGATGACGTAGTATAGTAAACGGATGGACGTTGACTCGACCAGGTTATCTTGGTGAAACGTGTGCCATCGAATTTTCATAGTTAATAGAATAATTCGACGTTGTCAATAATGTCTATGCGTTTTCGATTGTGTCTTAAACGAATTGCAAGGGTATTTCTAATATCAAAAGAAAAAGTTTTCATTCAAGGTAGAAACGTCTTGTGAGTGCCTTTCGCATGGAGAAATGGCTTCAAGATAGTACGCTTTGGCTTTTTGGTAGTACGCTTCCATTGCTACCAAGAAGGTAAATATTTACAGCGCTGCGTCTATACTCACAGTATACAATCTGCGACAATCTATAAAAATCCATCCATTTTGTATCTTTTACATCTATATTCACGATACACATGTGCTTACACGTACTTAAATATGTTACGTATATGCACGCGGGCGTGCGTGCGTTACGCGTTTGTCGCGTGTACCGTGACGCTAATATTATACCTTCATCGATCATACGCATGCATACTATGTCTGTATATATATATATATATATATATATATATATATATACATATGTTGAAGGCATGGAAATATTAATTTGCGATTGATTTTAAGTATCGCAAGAAGCGGTACTTTTAAGAGTTTATTTTAAAACGTGGCGTAATTGGATTAATCATTTAAAATATATCTATAGGATATAAAAACATATTCATTTTAAATCGTTCTTTAGATATATATTTTTTTATAAAATCTTTACCGTTCTCTATCGCTATTGTTAAAAGCAATATTGTTAATATCGTTTTTTATTTATTTTTTCTTTCATCGCTGTCCGTACAACGATGAAAGAAATACTTTTCCCGCTTTTCACGGTCATGGACTAAAGATAGGAGCGACTGTAGCGTAATATCGATCGTCAATAATCGTGCGTTCAACGACAAGACGTGAAACGACATTTCTACACATTAGTGTTACTCAGTATGTTTAGTGGAAAGGAGGGTGTTTCGATCGAAGAGCTCAATGAACACTATTATCGGCCTATTGTACGTAAACAAATTCAGATTTTGCTCTTGTCAAACCAATCGTTAGTGTAACAGTTATACGACAGAATCACGTCGTTTCTTTCTCGCACACACACACACACACACACACACACACACACACACATATTACGAGCGTATCACGGAGAAAGATATTAATAAGATAATAATAAGATATATTTGTTGCACACGAATAGATGTTGTAATATTAATGAAACTTCAAATAGGCACTTAAGACGTTATTTACATGTTACTTTATGCGTCTGTTAAATCGTCATTTGTTCGTTAAACAGTTAAAGATATTTTTGTGATCGATGGCGTGACATTATATAAACGTACATAACCTCTTGTGGGCAATGATGGCCCATCGTTCGATTTAATTTACACGTAACATTAGTATAATGTCATTGCAATTAGAAAATTACTAGGAGTTTTCAATCTTAGTTCAAAAGGTTCATTATAAAATTCTTTGATATGAAAATTGACACAATTACGTTAACAACACCGAGATGGTTAATGATCTAAAATTTGCGAATTATGGACAGTTTATACCATTATGGTAAGTTTTCGAATTTTATATTCGTCAATACATATCAAGTTCTTTTTTTTTTTTTTTTTGTAAGCGTCCGAGTGAACACAAAAACACACATACACATATACGCGTGCGCGCGTACACATACGCACAGAGTAGCAAAGGTTTTTATAAATCCATGCAACGATCTACTACTTGTATACCATCGCGTAAGATGCAGGATACATTATTCACGGTATTTCTCCTCAAAGTATTGTATGCACTTTTATAAAGAACCTCGCGCAAGCGTAACTTTGAAGAATATGGATCCTCTAGTCTAAGGTGAGATCTTGCCGATACCATCGACTTTCCTAAGTACGATTTCTTTTGGATTGTAAATATACGATTCATTTTATATATCCATTTGATATATCCATAACTATTATATCTTAATATCGTTCGTATGATCAAATCAACATCCTTGAAGAAAAGAGCGCATGCGTCGTGTACTGTCCAATGGATAAAGTCAAACGAGCTTGGGGGAGAGTTTGATCCTCGGTCATCGGCGAGAATGAAGACAGTGCAGTTTGCATTCTTCACCGGCGTAGCATGCTTTTTGCCCAACAGTTTACGTCCTTGCCATGCCTTGCCAAATATAAGAAGTGCGTATCACAAATCTCGCGCGATATATATATATATATATACATACATATACATACATATACATATATACCTATATGTATGTAATTCGTTGAGTGTAATTCAAAAGATCTATTGTACTTAGCTTATTTTATTAAACACTTATCAACTGATTAGTTATACGGTAGGTCTAATAGTAAGGGAAATTGAAAAGATTTTAGATTCTTTTATATTCTATAACATCGCTATTTTTATATATCAGCGTTCCTGTATATTAGTACAGCTCTTATGTCCGTAATATTCTTAATAAAACGATTACATGTATTTTATTTCCCTTTTACATAAAGTAATATTACACGTGCGAATGGTGGTGGTAGATCGCTGTGTGGTAAGTAAGAAAATATTCAAAAGCTATGACCGAGGCGACACGGAAGTATGTAGAAAAGTTAGGAGACGTTAAGATGTAAATATAGGTTGTTTGATTACACTTAATAGTTCTCTTGATATTTTTCTTATTGTCAAATATAAAATAAGACATCGCGTTTGATTATACAGGTCTCGCGCACCAAGCAAGGCGATGGAACGTTACGAACGGTTGGGACGTCTTGGAGAGGGTAGTTACGGAGTCGTCTTCCAATGTAAAGATCGGCATACAGGAAAATTGGTGGCTGTTAAAAAATTTCAACAAACGGAGGACGATCCTCTTATACGAAAGATTGCGCTTCGGGAGATACGCTTGCTCAAGGTCAGTGTTTTGACCTTCATTATCGTTGTAAGAATGAAAATAGAATATCTATATGTACGGAGAAAATGATTTACATATTTGTACGATCAATAGGAAAACTTGTAAAAAGTTGTTGCGATTGATTGCTCTTGTATTCAAACTCTCAAATAGCCAGCAAAAAAAGTTTTTCATTTATATTGCTGATGAAAGAGTAGAAAATTGTGCATCTTATTCGTATCGAATAATTTAGAACATAGTACGTGAATGAATATGAAAATGTATAACCGCTGACTGCGACTTACGAGAAATGGTCAGCGGTCAATACGGCGGTGGTCAATATGTTGGCGTGTGTTCTGGGATATACGAAGAACCGCTCGCACGCGTCGGTCGTTGCTCTTTCGTTACGTGGACGTTTCAATTATTTGAGAAAATGTTTCTCGATACATGATTTTATTAAAATTCATTGTGATCATGGCCTTCCCTTTGTCGATATAAATTACGTATTTATATTTTCCATTATTATTATCTTGTAATTTCTTTCGTTTTGTTGTTCTTTTTTTTTCTTTCTTTTCTTTTCTTTTTTTCTTTCTTGTTTTCTTGTTTTCTTTTATTTTTGTTTCTTTTTGTTTTTTTTTGTTTTTTTTTTTTTTGTACAAAAGCGCACGCGCTTATAGAGACGCTTATTCATGGAAATTGAGGCAAATCTTAGTTAGATATCTATTCTTATTTCTGCAGAATTTGAAACATCCAAATCTGGTGAACCTTTTGGAAGTATTTAGACGAAAAAGGAAGCTCCATTTGGTATTTGAATACTGCGAGCATACACTTTTAAACGAGATGGAGAAATTCCCGTACGGTTGTCCCGATCTCATGATCAAACAGCTTACATGGCAAATTCTTCAAGGTATTGCCTATTGTCACCGACTTGGCTGTGTTCACAGAGATGTCAAACCAGAGAATATTTTAATTACGGCGGAGGGTGTTGTAAAGCTTTGTGATTTTGGATTTGCTCGAATGCTTAGTCCTGGAGAAAATTATACGGAATATGTGGCAACGAGATGGTACAGGGCACCAGAATTATTGGTAAATTCTTCTTAATGAAAATTCAAATCTCTAAGTATTCATAAAGATCTCTCGCAGGGCGAATTTTTTTTTTTAAATTAAATTATGCGAGTATATCATTAGAACTGGTTTTCTAAGCTATTCGTATTATCTCTTATATAGGTTGGGGATACCCAATATGGAACTCCCGTAGACGTATGGGCAATAGGGTGTGTATTTGCCGAATTAATACGAGGAGAAGCCCTATGGCCTGGCAAATCGGACGTGGACCAACTTTATTTGATAAGAAGAACTGTAGGCGACTTATTACCAAGGCACATTGCCATATTTCAGCAAAACGAATTCTTCGCTGGTATAACACTTCCATCGCCGCAAAAGCTTATACCATTTAAGGATATTTTTCCTGATAGACCCAGTACACTCTTACAGGTAATATTTACAATCAATGCCATTATATATTTTTATCGTATATCGCCTTCATTAACGTAAACAGTCCATATATTTTATTTTTCATAAAAAGATATGCTATAAAATATATTCTTTTCATGTTCATCGGTAGATTGATTTTTTGGAGAAGTGCTTGGACAAAGATCCAAATGTAAGGTGGACGTGCGAGCAGCTTCTACAGCATGGATACTTTGAAAATTTTCATTTTAAAATTCCTGACGTGGAATTAGAAGAATTCGAGAAACTCAAAAAATACAGAGATCGTACGCGATTAAGTCAGATGAATAGTCATGCGATCGAAGACCATGGATACAGGACTGATAATTCGAAATACAATCAAATGCTACTACCGCAACTTCCTCAAATGAACGTTGTCACGCATGGTCAAAATGACAATCGGCCTAAAAGCACGAGTATGCAACATCAGCAAGGCTTCGATCATTTGCCTACGATAAGAGGCTGCAATTAGTATTGTAAAGTATATCTACTTGTGGTTCGTTAGTTATACATATATAATACATTATACATATGATGATAATGATGACGAGGACGATGATTATTATTATTATTATTATTATTATTATTATTATTATTATTATTATTATTATTATTTTATGACAATTTTCCTTAATATATTTAATTATTAAATATATTTGAAGATTACACTTTTCTCTCTCTCTCTCTCTCTCTCTCTCTCTCTCTCTCTCTCTCTCTCTCTCTCCCTCCCTCTCTCTCTCTCTCTCTCTCTCTCTCTCTCTCTCTCTCTCTCTCTCTCTCTCTCTCTCTCTCTCTCTCTCTCTCTCAAATATAGATCCTATCTTGTTATAAATTATGTATGCACGAAAATCCGCGAACGTTTAAATGAGCAATTTAATACATTTTTTATGAGCCAATAAGCATAAAACTTGATATCGTTGGAAAATTAATGTTACACAACGTCTGTATTTTAGTTAGGATTATGTCCATATTATTCAATGAATAGTAACCAATGAATTTATAATATCAAAATGAAATATAGTAAACGATATTTACTATATCTTATTTTTATATAACGTTAAAGGAAATACGTATATATCAGTTTTATGATTGATATTGCGATGTGCTTCTAATTAGCATTAATAGAGATGGAAACACCAAGATAAGAAGCTGTGCACTAACCCTAACGAAAAGATTGTCTTTATCAGCTAATAGACTTTTGGGTTTACTTATCATATTATAAACAAAATAACAAACATTCTTTTGCGCTTCACATTATATTTAAAGTCTCTCCCTAAAATAATATGCATTGATATTTTTTCAATTTTTTGTATCAATATCTAATACCTTGCTTTGAGTTACTTAAAATTCCATTTCATCAGAAAAATTTTATTAGATTCATACGTACTTAAATCCATTTATAATATTATTCATGATCTTATTCAGAGGTAGAGAAAAATTCACTGTTAAAGATTTAACTGTTATTAGTTGTGTTACAATCGTTACATAGATACGAATGCATAAGGTAATAATAATTCTTAGTAAATAACCCGTCACGTTATTTAATTTTAGTGTATTCATTAAGTTGTTTCTTTTTACAGGACTATATACACATATCCTGACAATGATGTAAAAGATTTTAAGCAATTTAATGAAAATGGTTTTAAATAAATGTATTTCTTTTTACTATACATAATACAACGATACAATTATATTAAATTATTGTAAAAGAAGTAACCTAAAATAAAGAACTGAAAATTGTGTTATCAATTTATTCTTTTCGTGTGAAAATTCTATATGTGATATAATTTAATATATTCAAGAAAAATAAGCAAGTTAGTATTGTTCCAATATATTCATAATTAACTTTAAACATAAAATATATTATATGCACTGTAACAAAGAGCTGCAAAAGAATATTTGCAATCGTATGTGTACAAGTCGACAGATTAGTTGAATACGATGAATAAGGATAGGACAAAAAATTCAACATTATTAATGTAGAATAAAATTAAATGTATTTATGCATATAAATGTTCGTACATGTATATGATGAAAAACACGGAAACAAGTTTAAATAACTTTTATTTCTAATTTTTACTTCTGCTAATTTTACAATTATTTAAATAATGTATAATTAATGTGAAATACAATGGATCAATATTTAAACGATAGTACATTCGCCTTAATATTATATTGTTGATATAACACGGGTGAAGCATAAAATAATTTAACTTAATATTAAACACATTTTAATAAATGATCTCAGAGATGTTGGCTACAAATAATATCGGTAAAAACGAATTATGGATTGACTTTGACGAAAAACGAAACAGTTTTCTATTGACTTCCTAAGAGTAAACATCGAAATTCTCTCTTTCCGTATGGTTAAAGTTAAATAAATCATTATTTTGATAATTACCGAATTTTTTAAACAATTTGAAATATACGAGGATTACAGTTAACTAGATTTTAAGCAATAGCAAATTCATTGAAACATTACGTAGCTCGGAACATAAATATTAAAAAAAATGTAATCGAACATTTAAATAGAGTTAAATTTTCAATATTATATTACATACTTTTATGACGTGTCAGACTTGGAATATATATCTATCAGCATGCGTCGATCATACAATGTAAACAGGAAGGACCATTGGAAGGACGATGCGAGTTATCACGTCAGTCCTCATTCGTACTTCAAGGAGTAATCGTCGAAATGAAATCTTTCCGTAACAATACATTCAATAATCTTATAAATAGGACAATTATCTAATTATTTAAACAATATAAACTGTAAACGAAATGTGGTACAGCAATATTTAAACAACAGAACATTTCAATAAAGGATGTATAGGCTCTTTGAATCGTCTCTAATGGACCTGGAATAAAATAAAGTAATATTTGAGAAATAATACATTAGTTGAAAGATTAAAAAGGCGGAAATGCACGAGAATCTTACAATAATTTTAATGTAACATTTCTATACTTTCAAATTTTAGTTTCAGAATAATTACCCTTACATAATGTTAACAAAAAAGCACATTAATTTCACTTTGATAGTTCGCGAGATAGTTTTCTCTTGCTCTTCGACCTATGCACATCGCCATTCACTTTTCTAAACGCAAAAACTTATAAATTAATATTTTCGGTAATTTTATAATTATTTAAACGATTTTTATTGCACGCAGGATAGAATAGAGTAATATTTAAACAACAGTTCATTTATTTAAACATTAAAAAGTCTGAATCGCGTGCGGGACTTAAAATAATTTTAATATAAATTTCGATTACTTAAAATTTTAATTTCGGAGTAGTTGCCTCGTGTAATATAAACATAAACGCACTTTTTCTCGACTTTGACAGTTCGCGAGTTAGTTGTCTCTTGTCCTCCGACCTGTATACATCGCGATTCACTTTTGTAAAAGTTAAAACTTATAAATTAATGTTTTCGGTAATTTTATAATTATTTAAACGATTTTTATTGCACGCAGGATAGAATAGAGTAATATTTAAACAACAGTTCATTTATTTAAACATTAAAATGTCTGAATCGCGTGCGCGACTTAAAATAATTTTAATATAAATTTCTATTATTTAAAATTTTAATTTCGGAGTAGTTGCCTCCTGTAATATAAACATAAACGCACTTTTTCTCGACTTTGACAGTTCGCGAGTTAGTTGTCTCTTGTCCTCCGACCTGTATACATCGCGATTCACTTTTCTAAACGCTAAAACTTATAAATTAATGTTTTCGGTAATATTATAATTATTTAAACGATTTTTATTGCACGCAGGATAGAATAGAGTAATATTTAAACAACAGTTCATTTATTTAAACATTAAAAAGTCTGAATCGCGTGCGGGACTTAAAATAATTTTAATATAAATTTCGATTACTTAAAATTTTAATTTCGGAGTAGTTGCCTCGTGTAATATAAACATAAACGCACTTTTTCTCGACTTTGACAGTTCGCGAGTTAGTTGTCTCTTGTCCTCCGACCTGTATACATCGCGATTCACTTTTCTAAACGCTAAAACTTATAAATAAATGTTTTCGGTAATTTTATAATTATTTAAACGATTTTTATTGCACTCAGGATAGAATAGAGTAATATTTAAACAACAGTTCATTTATTTAAACATTAAAAAGTCTGAATCGCGTGCGCGACTTAAAATAATTTTAATATAAATTTCGATTACTTAAAATTTTAATTTCGGAGTAGTTGCCTCGTGTAATATAAACATAAACGCACTTTTTCTCGACTTTGACAGTTCGCGAGTTAGTTGTCTCTTGTCCTCCGACCTGTATACATCGCGATTCACTTTTCTAAACGCTAAAACTTATAAATAAATGTTTTCGGTAATTTTATAATTATTTAAACGATTTTTATTGCACTCAGGATAGAATAGAGTAATATTTAAACAACAGTTCATTTATTTAAACATTAAAAAGTCTGAATCGCGTGCGCGACTTAAAATAATTTTAATATAAATTTCGATTACTTAAAATTTTAAATTCGGAGTAGTTGCCTCGTGTAATATAAACATAAACGCACTTTTTCACGACTTTGACAGTTCGCGAGTTAGTTGTCTCTTGTCCTCCGACCTGTATACATCGCGATTCACTTTTGTAAACGCTAAAACTTATAAATTAATGTTTTCGGTAATATTATAATTATTTGAACGCTTTTTATTAAACGCAGGATAGAATAGAGTAATATTTAAACAACAGTTCATTTATTTAAACATTAAAAAGTCTGAATCGCGTGCGGGACTTAAAATAATTTTAATATAATTTTCTTTTACTTAAAATTTTTAATTTCGGAGTAGTTGCCTCGTGTAATATAAACATAAACGCACTTTTTCACGACTTTGACAGTTCGCGAGTTAGTTGTCTCTTGTCCTCCGACCTGTATACATCGCAATTCACTTTTGTAAACGCTAAAACTTATAAATTAATGTTTTCGGTAATATTATAATTATTTGAACGCTTTTTATTAAACGCGGGATAGAATAGAGTAATAATTAAACAACAGTTCATTTATTTAAACATTAAAAAGTCTGAATCGCGTGCGGGACTTAAAATAATTTTAATATAAATTTCGATTACTTAAAATTTTAATTTCGGAGTAGTTGCCTCGTGTAATATAAACATAAACGCACTTTTTCTCGACTTTGACAGTTCGCGAGTTAGTTGTCTCTTGTCCTCCGACCTGTATACATCGCGATTCACTTTTGTAAACGCTAAAACTTATAAATTAATGTTTTCGGTAATATTATAATTATTTGAACGCTTTTTATTAAACGCGGGATAGAATAGAGTAATAATTAAACAACAGTTCATTTATTTAAACATTAAAAAGTCTGAATCGCGTGCGGGACTTAAAATAATTTTAATATAAATTTCGATTACTTAAAATTTTAATTTCGGAGTAGTTGCCTCGTGTAATATAAACATAAACGCACTTTTTCTCGACTTTGACAGTTCGCGAGTTAGTTGTCTCTTGTCCTCCGACCTGTATACATCGCGATTCACTTTTCTAAACGCTAAAACTTATAAATAAATGTTTTCGGTAATTTTATAATTATTTAAACGATTTTTATTGCACTCAGGATAGAATAGAGTAATATTTAAACAACAGTTCATTTATTTAAACATTAAAAAGTCTGAATCGCGTGCGCGACTTAAAATAATTTTAATATAAATTTCGATTACTTAAAATTTTAATTTCGGAGTAGTTGCCTCGTGTAATATAAACATAAACGCACTTTTTCTCGACTTTGACAGTTCACGAGTTAGTTGTCTCTTGTCCTCCGACCTGTATACATCGCGATTCACTTTTCTAAACGCTAAAACTTATAAATTAATGTTTTCGGTAATTTTATAATTATTTAAACGATTTTTATTGCACGCAGGATAGAATAGAGTAATATTTAAACAACAGTTCATTTATTTAAACATTAAAAAGTCTGAATCGCGTGCGGGACTTAAAATAATTTTAATATAATTTTCTTTTACTTAAAATTTTTAATTTCGGAGTAGTTGCCTCGTGTAATATAAACATAAACGCACTTTTTCACGACTTTGACAGTTCGCGAGTTAGTTGTCTCTTGTCCTCCGACCTGTATACATCGCAATTCACTTTTGTAAACGCTAAAACTTATAAATTAATGTTTTCGGTAATATTATAATTATTTGAACGCTTTTTATTAAACGCGGGATAGAATAGAGTAATAATTAAACAACAGTTCATTTATTTAAACATTAAAAAGTCTGAATCGCGTGCGGGACTTAAAATAATTTTAATATAAATTTCGATTACTTAAAATTTTAACTTCGGAGTAGTTGCCTCGTGTAATATAAACATAAACGCACTTTTTCTCGACTTTGACAGTTCGCGAGTTAGTTGTCTCTTGTCCTCCGACCTGTATACATCGCGATTCACTTTTGTAAACGCTAAAACTTATAAATTAATGTTTTCGGTAATATTATAATTATTTGAACGCTTTTTATTAAACGCGGGATAGAATAGAGTAATAATTAAACAACAGTTCATTTATTTAAACATTAAAAAGTCTGAATCGCGTGCGGGACTTAAAATAATTTTAATATAAATTTCGATTACTTAAAATTTTAATTTCGGAGTAGTTGCCTCGTGTAATATAAACATAAACGCACTTTTTCTCGACTTTGACAGTTCGCGAGTTAGTTGTCTCTTGTCCTCCGACCTGTATACATCGCGATTCACTTTTCTAAACGCTAAAACTTATAAATTAATGTTTTCGGTAATTTTATAATTATTTAAACGATTTTTATTCCACGCAGGATAGAATAGAGTAATATTTAAACAACAGTTCATTTATTAAAACATTAAAAAGTCTGAATCGCGTGCGGGACTTAAAATAATTTTAATATAAATTTCGATTACTTAAAATTTTAATTTCGGAGTAGTTGCCTCGTGTAATATAAACATAAACGCACTTTTTCTCGACTTTGACAGTTCACGAGTTAGTTGTCTCTTGTCCTCCGACCTGTATACATCGCAATTCACTTTTGTAAACGCTAAAACTTATAAATTAATGTTTTCGGTAATATTATAATTATTTAAACGATTTTTATTGCACGCAGGATAGAATAGAGTAATATTTAAACAACAGTTCATTTATTTAAACATTAAAAAGTCTGAATCGCGTGCGGGACTTAAAATAATTTTAATATAATTTTCTTTTACTTAAAATTTTTAAATTCGGAGTAGTTGCCTCGTGTAATATAAACATAAACGCACTTTTTCTCGACTTTGACAGTTCGCGAGTTAGTTTTCTCTTCCTCTTCAACCTGGGCATATTTTCGGTAATTTTATAATTATTTAAACGATTTTTATTGCACGCGGGATAGAATAGAGTAATATTTAAACAATCGTATATTTATTTAAACATTCAAAATTGTAAATCGCGATTACCGAATCATTTCTCCTTTTTCTTTTGACGAGGAAACATCTAATGTGTCTCAGGATGTCTTCGTTGCAAGTATCAACGAATATTAAGGTAAATATATTTTTATATCTTACGTTTCTTCAATAATTTATACAGTTTCTTATTATAACGGTGATATTAATAATTTTGTTTTTATTTTGTTGTTTCAGAACGTCAATACAATCGCTCGGGAATCAATGTTGTAATCGAATATTTGTATCTCTTAAATATGAATATCGTGAAGTAGAAGCAGTGTTCGTTCGTTCGCGTTTCGCGATTTAAAAAACAAAGGTTTTTGCAACGTCTGCGTGCAATGCAGTCGTTAGAGTCAGTGTTTGTTCACAGACTGTAATAATTTTTTGACAGTTGCATAGGCTGTATTTATAAAAGACTGTAGAGTTTCGCGAAGTAAATTCAGTGACCGTTCGTTAAAAAATAACTATCGCGATATAGAGTCAGTGCATCATTGAAGAGATTCTTGATCAACTTCCATGTCGACCTACCTAATTTTCAACCACATACGAATCGTCCACTCTCAATTTCGATTTGGACGAGTGTTTTGGAGCCATCGCAGAACTTCTTAAGTGGTGAGTGAATTTTTAAGTCCCTCCAATCACTTAATCATGTCGAGGACGAGAGGTCCAAATCGGCACGGGTGATTGGTTGTAATTAATTAGTAGAAGAGCATTGAGTGACTACGAGTAAATTTCTTCGGAGATTTACTCGTGAATGGTTTCTTATTTTTTCATTTATTTATTAAATAAGGATAGGGTCTTCTTGCTCAAACGCGTTTATAATTATTTGAGATTTTGAATATTTTAATACATTTTAAAATATTTTACTCGCGCGGAAATAAGTAAAGAATCGATATTCATAAGTTCTATTAAGGAACGAGTAAGAAGACATTCGCGATGGATAGTTTCTGGATTACAAACGAAACTGTGGATGATTTTATTACAATAATTAAAATATTTGTTTGTAAGAAGGAACGTCCAAGGTTTTGCTTTATATATTTAAATAATTATTAATTAAATATTTAATCAATTTAAATTGATACAAAAAAAGTCTCGATAGAGTCATTGATTTTGAAAGAGATAAATCGAGTAGAATGATTGCTAAAAAACAAAGAGACGTAGTCCGTAAGCCTAGATGATAAATTAATTATTTTTTAGCTCAGGATTTTCAGCAATTAATATACTATTATCTAATTTTTAATATTTTTATAATTAATATCTAATTTCTCCCACACAGCGAAAAAGTATCTTTCGTAAGGATAATAAGTTTTCAGATTCGTTAAGGTTGTATTAGGGTTATATTTCATATCTTAGAATTTGGAATCAAATTTTGTCGTTACAGTTTTAGAGTGATAATCGATTAGGTTGAGGCAAAGAAGAGGCTATATGCCGAAGACAACATGTGGCTCAAGAGGACAACTATTAGGCTATTGAGTTATTTTCGAAGGTTCACTAGGAACTTTCGAGAATGGCTCTTAGTTTTACTATATTAGTATTTTAATTTTACCATGTTGTCACTCAAAATGCTCTTATGGTGATGGGTGTAGGGGTGTAAATTTAAAAAACTGAGAAGGAGTAACTTTCCGTAAATAATATTCCCACATTGCCACGCGTACGCGAATAGGATTATTTCATATTTTATGCCTTTTTAATATTAAACTTTTTTTTAAAACTTAATTGAATTTATGATTCTAGTATAATAAAATCAAATATTACGTTAAAGTCGATTGATAAATTCAGCACATTTTTTCTTTTCTAAAGTTCAATTCAATTCATAATTTTATTTTAATAAAATCGAGTTCTATATTAAAATCGCCTATCTATGAAATGTAAAAGTAATATAATATTTCTTTAGATCAGTATTCAAAATTTTTCATTCTTTTTTAATAAATATTTTTTTTTCTTAGCTTTTAAGTTTAATTACATTAAATTCCGAATTTTATCGTTCGTATAATTAATATACATATATACATATTCTTTCTTTTTCCTTATTTCTTTTCAGCTAGGTCTAAGTCATGAGATCGCGAACACGGGAAGGAATTATTAATAAATAGGATTATCTTAACATTTAAACAATGTACGATATATGTAAAGTATAATTAATTAATATTTAAACAATAAGATATTCTTTACAACGTTATAAAAATCATATACATGTATTGTCATTTACTATCGATTAATAGATATAATAATATTTCTTTCAGAGAGAATAATATTTATTTATATTAATCGGTTATTTTTCATAAGTTTAATCAAAATAAATTTAGCATTTTATCGTTCGTATAATTAATATACATATATACTAATTCTTTTCTCTTTTCTTAGTTCTTTTCAGCTAGGTCCGGGTCGTGGGATCGCGAACACATGAGGAAATAATTAATTAATATTTAAACAATAGGATATTCTTAGCAACGTTATAGACAACATGTATATATGTTATCGTATATTATCGATTAATAAATATAATATTTATTTCAGAGAGAATAATATTTATTTATATCTGTGTTCAGAATATTTCATTTCTTTTTAATTAATCATTTATTTTTCTTAAGTTCAATCAAATTAAATTCAGCATTTTATCGTTCGTATAATTACTGTCATTTCTATTTTTTCTTATTTACTGTCATTAATTATCCTCTATATATATCTCGGGTGGGACCCATGGGATGGGGACATGGGTGTGGGCCTCTGTGCGGGTTGCTTACTCAGCATCTTATAGAGCTGCTTCTCTTTTCTTCTCTTTTTGAAACACTCTTTTCTATTTCACATTTTTCATTGTTATTTGCTCCTATTAATTATGATTTATAAGTCTCGGGTGGGACCCATGGGATGGAGACATGGGTGTGGGCCTCTGTGCGGGTTGTTCTCTTAGCATCGTGTAGGGCTGCTTCTATTTTCTTATCTTTCTGCAGCTTCCTTTTCTATCTAATATTTTTCTTATTTAATTATGTTTTTAATTATGTTATTAATATGTTATTTCTTTTCATTATGTCTTTTCAGATTATTATTATGTTATTTCTTTCCATTAGGTTTTTTCAGATTTTTATTATGTTATTTCTTTTTAATTATGTTTTTAATATATTCTTATTAATTATGATTTACAGGTTTTAGGTAGGCCCCATGAAATAAAGAGGACTGTTCTTCAGCATCGTGCAGAGCTGCTTCTATTTTCTTATCTTTCAGCAGCTCTCTTTTATTACTCATATTTTTCTTCTTTAATTATGTTTTTAATTATGTTTTTAATTATGTTATTAATATTTTGTTTCCTTTTAATATGTCTTTTCAGAATTTAATTATGTTATTTTCTTTTATTTATGTTTTTTTAATATTTATTTATGTTATTTCTTTTTAATTATGTTTTTATGTTTTTAGGTTTATTATTAATATTTTCTAATTAATTTTAATTTTTAAGCATTAGGTAGGACCCATCAGATGAAGCGGATTGTTGTTTCAGCAGCGTGCAGAGCTACTTATATTTTCTTATCTTTCTTTTATTCATCTACTTTTTTTCTTTTTCAGGGATGATCGAGCAATCATGCAGCGATATTCAATATGTCTTTTCCTTTCTTTTTCTTATTTTTTCCTTATCTTCTTTTTTTTTTTCAGGATAGATCATTAAGGCATAGGTTCACCTCTGCTCGAATGCGTCATCGCCTGGCACGATTCATCATCGATTTTTATGCGCGGTTACGGGTAGGATAGGAGAACACTGGCGTGCGTGTCGGCGTGCACAAGCGTTGGTGTTCTCGGGCGCGATTAAACATCGTTTGACTGCTCGTATCGAAAACGCGAATTTAGAGTAGAATCATCGTTTTTCTAAAACTCACGTGAATGTACGCGGACGCGACTTAAAAGTCCTACCGGGGATTTCGTTTAAATCTGCTCGAATATTCGATTAGATTACCTCGCGAACGCGTTTTTTTAGAGTAGAGTCACCGTTTTCCGAACACTTACGTGGGTGTCCGGGCGCGATTAAAAGTCCTATCATGGACTTCGTTTTAGTGTTGAAATTCGGGGTGCGCGAACGGTTTACCTTGTAGTGCTGTACATAGCTGGCTGATGTTATGACAATCCTAATGTTTGGTAGCGGGGCGGAAATCCCGACAAATATCATGGAAAGTCTAAATACCGGTTAGCATATGTCACTTTGGATTTCAATTTAGAGTCATCGTTATTCTAACACCCGCGTGGGTGTTCGCGTGCGCGATTAAAAGTCCTACCGGGGACTTCGTTTTGTTTGCTCGAATATTCGATTAGTTTATTTAGAGTAGAGTCACCGATTTTCGAACACTTGCGTGGGTGTCCGGGCGCGATTAAAAGTCCTATCATGGACTTCGTTTTAGCGTTGAAATTCGGCGTGCGCTTCGGATTTCAACTTAGAGTCACCATTATTCTAACACTCACGTAAGAGTTCGCTTGCGCGATTGAAAGTCCTACCGGGGACTTCGTTTTATTTCTTCGACATATCGATTAGATTACTTCGCGAATTTGGATAGAACAGTAGAATCTACGTAACTATAACAAACGTGAGTGTCGCGAACGCGATTAATGCGCTTTGATTGTTCGAAATTCGGATGCACGAATTCAGATGTGCTTAATAATCCGTTATGCCTGAGGCGGAGGGTGTCGAACGGTTAAGCTTTCTGTAAGTGGAGTCCCTGTAGCTAAGGCTAGATACTTCCTGTTAGCTTTGTCCCATGCCCAAGATATCCGAAGCGGAAGGCATGAGGGATCGGTATCGCGGTACGCGGATTTTAGAGTAAAGTAGAGTCACCGTTAGCTCGTGGGTCTCCACATGCAGCAACTTCCACGTAGTGAGACCTGGGTCGTTAATACTTGCAAAGTTTAATTGTAAACTTTTAAATGCAAGTATTACCGAGCGAATGGCTGCATATTGTATTATTTTTCCAATATCTTTTCAAACTAATTCCAACTAAACATTAATATATTTCCATCTTATATAGCTAATAATTCTTCGAAAGAAGAAATATAACAGAATTTATTGTACAATAATTTCTTACAGAACGATAAGGAAATTTATCTATCACAATTTTATATCCGTTGTCATTTCTATTTATTCTTATTTACTCTCATTAATTAACCTTTATATATCTCGGGTGGGACCCACAGGAGGGGCCTGTGGGTGAGGGCTTCTGTGCGGGCTGCTGTCTCAGCATCATATAGAACTGTTTCTCTTGTCTTATCTTTTTGGGGCTCTCTATTCCTCTCTTTCTGGGGCTTTCTTTTCTTTCTTCGGCTCTCGTTTCTATCTCAAATTTTTCTTTTTGAATTATGTTTTCAATTATGTTATTATTATTTTATTTTCTTTTTAATATGTATTCTTAATATTTATTTATGTTGTTTCTTTCTAATTCTGTATTTAATTATGTGTTTAATTATGTGTTTATGTTTTTAATTATGTTTATTTTCTGTTTATATTATATATATATCGTTTTCTGTTTTATATATTCTTTTGTTCTTTTATTTCCCCTTTATCTTTTTCTTTTACAGGATAGGTCATCGAGGGATAGGTTCATCTGCGGACGGATGCATCGTCGCCTGGCTGGATTCATTCTCGATTTTTACGCGCGAATACGGGAAGGATAGGAAGAACACTGGCGCGCGTGTCGGCGGGCACAGGCGTTGGTGTTCTCGGGCGCGATTATACTTCGTTTGATTGTTCGAATCGAAAACGCGAATTGTAGAGTAGAGTCATCGTTTTTCTAACACTCGCGTGGGTGTTCGGGCGCGATTAAAGGTCCTACCGTGGACTTCGTTTGATTTTTTCCAAATTCCGATGGGGGTACTTCGCGAATTTCGGCCTAACAGTAGAATCTACGTAATTACAACACACACGTGAGTGTCGCGACGCGATTAGTATTTCTAAGGAGTGCGCTTTGTTTGTTCGAAATTCGGAAAGCACAAATTCAGATGTGCTTAATTATCCGTTATATCTGAAGTGGACGGTGCAAACGGTGGAGCTATCTGTAAGAGGTGTGCAGTAGCTAAAGCTACGCATACCCTGTTAGTTATGAAGCCAGTGCATTGAAGCGGAAAGGTATAGCGGATCGGTATCGCGGAACGCGAATTTTAGAGTAGAGTCACCGACAGTCCGTGGGTCTCCACATGCAGCAACTTCCACGTAGTGAGACCTGGGTCGGTATTACTTGCATACTCTAATTCAAAATTCTTTAACGCAAGTACTACCGAGCGAATGGCTGCATATTTTATTACTTTTCCAATATCTTTTCGAACTAATTCCAACTAAACATTAATATATTTCCATCTTATATAGCTAATAATTCTTCGAAAGAAGAAATATAACAGAATTTATTGTACAATAATTTCATAGACCAACGAAAAGGAACTTTTTCTATCACACCTTTTTGTCCACTGTTATTTCTATTTATTCTTATTTACTTTCATTAATTATCCTTTGTATATTTCGGGTGGGACCCATGGGAGGGGCCTGTGGGTGAGGGCTTCTGTGCGGGTTGCTGTCTCAGCATCATATAGAACTCTTTCTCTTGTCTTATCTTTTTGTGGCTCTCTATTCCTCTCTTTCTTCGGCTCTCTTTTCTTTCTTCGGCTCTCGTTTCTATCTCAAATTTTTCTTTTTCAATTATGTTTTCAATTATATTATTATTATGTTATTTCCTTTTTAATATGTATTCTTAATATTTATTTATGTTGTTTCTTTCTAATTCTCTATTTAATTATGTGTTTAATTATGTGTTTATGTTTTTAATTATGTTTATTTTCTGTTTATATTATATATATATGGTTTTCTGTTTTATATATTCTTTTGTTCTTTTATTTCCTCTTTATCTTTTTCTTTTACAGGATAGGTCATCGAGGGATAGGTTCATCTGCGGACGGATGCATCGTCGCCTGGCTGGATTCATTCTCGATTTTTACGCGTGAATACGGGAAGGATAGGAAGAACACTGGCGCGCGTGTCGGCGGGCACAGGCGTGGGTGTTCTCGGGCGCGATTAAACTTCGTTTGATTGTTCGAATCGAAAACGCGAATTGTAGAGTAGAGTCATCGTTTTTCTAACACTCGCGTGGGTGTTCGGGCGCGATTAAAGGTCCTACCGTGGACTTCGTTTGATTTTTTTCAAATTTCGATGGGGGTACTTCGCGAATTTCGGCCTAACAGTAGAATCTACGTAATTACAACACACACGTGAGTGTCGCGACGCGATTAGTATTTCTAAGGAGTGCGCTTTGTTTGTTCGAAATTCGGAAAGCACAAATTCAGATGTGCTTAATTATCCGTTATATCTGAAGTGGACGGTGCAAACGGTGGAGCTATCTGTAAGAGGTGTGCAGTAGCTAAAGCTACGCATACCCTGTTAGTTATGAAGCCAGTGCATTGAAGCGGAAAGGTATAGCGGATCGGTATCGCGGAACGCGAATTTTAGAGTAGAGTCACCGACAGTCCGTGGGTCTCCACATGCAGCAACTTCCACGTAGTGAGACCTGGGTCGGTATTACTTGCATACTCTAATTCAAAATTCTTTAACGCAAGTACTACCGAGCGAATGGCTGCATATTTTATTACTTTTCCAATATCTTTTCGAACTAATTCCAACTAAACATTAATATATTTCCATCTTATATAGCTAATAATTCTTCGAAAGAAGAAATATAACAGAATTTATTGTACAATAATTTCATAGACCAACGAAAAGGAACTTTTTCTATCACACCTTTTTGTCCACTGTTATTTCTATTTATTCTTATTTACTTTCATTAATTATCCTTTGTATATTTCGGGTGGGACCCATGGGAGGGGCCTGTGGGTGAGGGCTTCTGTGCGGGTTGCTGTCTCAGCATCATATAGAACTCTTTCTCTTGTCTTATCTTTTTGTGGCTCTCTATTCCTCTCTTTCTTCGGCTCTCTTTTCTTTCTTCGGCTCTCGTTTCTATCTCAAATTTTTCTTTTTCAATTATGTTTTCAATTATATTATTATTATGTTATTTCCTTTTTAATATGTATTCTTAATATTTATTTATGTTGTTTCTTTCTAATTCTCTATTTAATTATGTGTTTAATTATGTGTTTATGTTTTTAATTATGTTTATTTTCTGTTTATATTATATATATATGGTTTTCTGTTTTATATATTCTTTTGTTCTTTTATTTCCTCTTTATCTTTTTCTTTTACAGGATAGGTCATCGAGGGATAGGTTCATCTGTGGACGGATGCATCGTCGCCTGGCTGGATTCATTCTCGATTTTTACGCGTGAATACGGGAAGGATAGGAAGAACACTGGCGCGCGTGTCGGCGGGCACAGGCGTGGGTGTTCTCGGGCGCGATTAAACTTCGTTTGATTGTTCGAATCGAAAACGCGAATTGTAGAGTAGAGTCATCGTTTTTCTAACACTCGCGTGGGTGTTCGGGCGCGATTAAAGGTCCTACCGTGGACTTCGTTTGATTTTTTTCAAATTTCGATGGGGGTACTTCGCGAATTTCGGCCTAACAGTAGAATCTACGTAATTACAACACACACGTGAGTGTCGCGACGCGATTAGTATTTCTAAGGAGTGCGCTTTGTTTGTTCGAAATTCGGAAAGCACAAATTCAGATGTGCTTAATTATCCGTTATATCTGAAGTGGACGGTGCAAACGGTGGAGCTATCTGTAAGAGGTGTGCAGTAGCTAAAGCTACGCATACCCTGTTAGTTATGAAGCCAGTGCATTGAAGCGGAAAGGTATAGCGGATCGGTATCGCGGAACGCGAATTTTAGAGTAGAGTCACCGACAGTCCGTGGGTCTCCACATGCAGCAACTTCCACGTAGTGAGACCTGGGTCGGTATTACTTGCATACTCTAATTCAAAATTCTTTAACGCAAGTACTACCGAGCGAATGGCTGCATATTTTATTACTTTTCCAATATCTTTTCGAACTAATTCCAACTAAACATTAATATATTTCCATCTTATATAGCTAATAATTCTTCGAAAGAAGAAATATAACAGAATTTATTGTACAATAATTTCATAGACCAACGAAAAGGAACTTTTTCTATCACACCTTTTTGTCCACTGTTATTTCTATTTATTCTTATTTACTTTCATTAATTATCCTTTGTATATTTCGGGTGGGACCCATGGGAGGGGCCTGTGGGTGAGGGCTTCTGTGCGGGTTGCTGTCTCAGCATCATATAGAACTCTTTCTCTTGTCTTATCTTTTTGTGGCTCTCTATTCCTCTCTTTCTTCGGCTCTCTTTTCTTTCTTCGGCTCTCGTTTCTATCTCAAATTTTTCTTTTTCAATTATGTTTTCAATTATATTATTATTATGTTATTTCCTTTTTAATATGTATTCTTAATATTTATTTATGTTGTTTCTTTCTAATTCTCTATTTAATTATGTGTTTAATTATGTGTTTATGTTTTTAATTATGTTTATTTTCTGTTTATATTATATATATATGGTTTTCTGTTTTATATATTCTTTTGTTCTTTTATTTCCTCTTTATCTTTTTCTTTTACAGGATAGGTCATCGAGGGATAGGTTCATCTGTGGACGGATGCATCGTCGCCTGGCTGGATTCATTCTCGATTTTTACGCGTGAATACGGGAAGGATAGGAAGAACACTGGCGCGCGTGTCGGCGGGCACAGGCGTGGGTGTTCTCGGGCGCGATTAAACTTCGTTTGATTGTTCGAATCGAAAACGCGAATTGTAGAGTAGAGTCATCGTTTTTCTAACACTCGCGTGGGTGTTCGGGCGCGATTAAAGGTCCTACCGTGGACTTCGTTTGATTTTTTTCAAATTTCGATGGGGGTACTTCGCGAATTTCGGCCTAACAGTAGAATCTACGTAATTACAACACACACGTGAGTGTCGCGACGCGATTAGTATTTCTAAGGAGTGCGCTTTGTTTGTTCGAAATTCGGAAAGCACAAATTCAGATGTGCTTAATTATCCGTTATATCTGAAGTGGACGGTGCAAACGGTGGAGCTATCTGTAAGAGGTGTGCAGTAGCTAAAGCTACGCATACCCTGTTAGTTATGAAGCCAGTGCATTGAAGCGGAAAGGTATAGCGGATCGGTATCGCGGAACGCGAATTTTAGAGTAGAGTCACCGACAGTCCGTGGGTCTCCACATGCAGCAACTTCCACGTAGTGAGACCTGGGTCGGTATTACTTGCATACTCTAATTCAAAATTCTTTAACGCAAGTACTACCGAGCGAATGGCTGCATATTTTATTACTTTTCCAATATCTTTTCGAACTAATTCCAACTAAACATTAATATATTTCCATCTTATATAGCTAATAATTCTTCGAAAGAAGAAATATAACAGAATTTATTGTACAATAATTTCATAGACCAACGAAAAGGAACTTTTTCTATCACACCTTTTTGTCCACTGTTATTTCTATTTATTCTTATTTACTTTTATTAATTATTCTTTGTGTATTTCGGGTGGGACCCATGGGATGGGGACATGGGTGTGGGCCTCTGTGCGGGTTGCTTTCTCAGCATCTTATAGAGCTGCTTCTCTTTTCTTCTCTTTTTGGGGCTCTCTTTTCTATTACATATTTTTCATTCTTATTTACTATTATTAATTATGAATTATTAGTCTCGGATGGGACCCATGGGATGGGGACATGGGTGTGGGCCTCTGTGCGGGTTGCTGTCTTAGCATCTTGTGGAGCTGCTTCTATTTTCTTATCTTTCTGCAGCTTTCTTTTCTATCTAATATTTTTCTTATTTAATTATGTTTTTAATTATGTTAATAATATGTTATTTCTTTTCATTATGTCTTTTCAGATTTTTATTATGTTATTTCTTTTTAATTATGTCTTTTCAGAATATAATTATGTTATTTCTTATTAATTATGTTTTTTTAATATTTATTTATGTTATTTCTTTTTAATTATGATTTTATGTTTTTAGTTATGTTAATATGTTTTTATTAATTGTAGTTTTTAAGCATAAGGTCGGAACCATGTGATGAAGAGGACTGTTGTTTCAGCATCGTGCAGAGCTACTTCTATTTTCTTATTTTTCAGAAGCTCTCTTTTATTATTCATATTTTTCTTCTTTAATTATGTTTTTTATTATATTATTTCTTTTTAATTATGTCTTTTCAGAATTCATTTATGTTATTTATTTTTAATTATGTTTTTTTAATATTTATTTATGCTATTACTTTTTAATTATGTTTTTATGTTTTTAGGTTTGTTATTAATATATTCTAATTAATTTTAATTTTTAAGCATTAGGTAGGACCCAGGGGATGAAGCGGACTGTTGTTTCAGCAGCGCGCAGAGCTGCTTCTATTTTCTCATCTTTCTACAGGTTTCTTACCTATTTATATATATTTATTTTCTATTATATTTCTGTTCTATTTATAATCTATATATATTATGTTTTATTTTATATATTCTTTTCCTTTCTTATTTTCTCCTTAACTTCTTTTTTTTCAGGATAGATCATCAAGGCATAGGTTCACCTCTGGACGAATGCGTCATCGCCTGGCACGATCCATCATCGATTTTTACACGCGGTTACGGGCAGGATAGGAGAACACTGGCGTGCGTGCCGGCGTGCACAAGCGTGGGTGTTCTCGGGCGCGATTATATCTCGTTTGATTTCTCGTATCGAAAACGCGAATTTAGAGTAGAGTCACCGTTTTTCTAAAACTCACGTGAATGTACGCGGACGCGACTTAAAAGTCCTACCGGGGATTTCGTTTAAATCTGCTCGAATATTCGATTAGATTACCTCGCGAACGCGTTTTTTTAGAGTAGAGTCACCGTTTTCCGAACACTTACGTGGGTGTCCGGGCGCGATTAAAAGTCCTATCATGGACTTCGTTTTAGTGTTGAAATTCGGGGTGCGCGAACGGTTTACCTTGTAGTGCTGTACATAGCTGGCTGATGTTATGACAATCCTAATGTTTGGTAGCGGGGCGGAAATCCCGACAAATATCATGGAAAGTCTAAATACCGGTTAGCATATGTCACTTTGGATTTCAATTTAGAGTCATCGTTATTCTAACACCCGCGTGGGTGTTCGCGTGCGCGATTAAAAGTCCTACCGGGGACTTCGTTTTGTTTGCTCGAATATTCGATTAGTTTATTTAGAGTAGAGTCACCGATTTTCGAACACTTGCGTGGGTGTCCGGGCGCGATTAAAAATCCTATCATGGACTTCGTTTTAGTGTTGAAATTCGGAGTGCGCTTCGGATTTCAACTTAGAGTCACCGTTATTCTAACACTCACGTAAGTGTTCGCGAGCGCGATTGAAAGTCCTACCGGTGACTTCGTTTTATTTCTTCGACATATCGATTAGATTACTTCGCGAATTTGGATAGAACAGTAGAATCTACGTAACTATAACACACGTGAGTGTCGCGAACGCGATTAATGCGCTTTGATTGTTCGAAATTCGGATGCACGAATTCAGATGTGCTTAATAATACGTTATGCCTGAGGCGGAGGGTGTCGAACGGTTAAGCTTTCTGTAAGTGGAGTCCCTGTAGCTCAGGCTAGATACTTCCTGTTAGCTTTGTCCCATGCCCAAGATATCCGAAGCGGAAGGCATGAGGGATCGGTATCGCGGTACGCGGATTTTAGAGTAAAGTAGAGTCACCGTTAGCTCGTGGGTCTCCACATGCAGCAACTTCCTCGTAGTGAGACCTGGGTCGTTAATACTTGCAAAGTTTAATTGTAAACTTTTAAATGCAAGTATTACCGAGCGAATGGCTGCATATTGTATTACTTTTCCAATATCTTTTCAAACTAATTCCAACTAAACATTAATATATTTCCATCTTATATAGCTAATAATTCTTCGAAAGAAGAAATATAACAGAATTTATTGTACAATAATTTCTTACGGAACGACAAGGAAATTTTTCTATCACACTTTTTTGTTCGATGTTACTTCTATTCTTTTTTATTTATTATAATTAATTATTCTTTATAAGTCTCGGGTGGGACCCACAGGAGGGGCCTGTGGGCGAGGGCTTCTGTGCGGGCTGCTGTCTCAGCATCATATAGAACTGTTTCTCTTGTCTTATCTTTTTGGGGCTCTCTATTCCTCTCTTTCTGGGGCTCTCTTTTCTTTCTCCGGCTCTCATTTCTATCTCATATTTTTCTTTTTCAATTATGTTTTCAATTCTGTTATTAGTATGTTATTTCCTTTTTAATATGTATTCTTAATATTTATTTATGTTGATTCTTTCTAATTCTGTATTTAATTATGTGTTTAATTATGTGTTTATGTTTTTAATGATGTTTATTTTCTGTTTATATTATATATATATATGGTTTTCTGTTTTATATATTCTTTTGTTCTTTTTTTTCCTCTTTATCTTTTTCTTTTACAGGATAGGTCATCGAGGGATAGGTTCATCTGTGGACGGATGCATCGTCGCCTAGCTGGATTCATTCTCGATTTTTACGCGTGAATACGGGAAGGATAGGAAGAACACTGGCGCGCGTGTCGGCGGGCACAGGTGTTGGTGTTCTCGGGCGCGATTAAACTTCGTTTGATTGTTCGAATCGAAAACGCGAATTGTAGAGTAGAGTCATCGTTTTTCTAACACTCGCGTGGGTGTTCGGGCGCGATTAAAGGTCCTACCGTGGACTTCGTTTGATTTTTTCCAAATTTCGATGGGGGTACTTCGCGAATTTCGGCCTAACAGTAGAATCTACGTAATTACAACACACACGTGAGTGTCGCGACGCGATTAGTATTTCTAAGGAGTGCGCTTTGTTTGTTCGAAATTCGGAAAGCACAAATTCAGATGTGCTTAATTATCCGTTATATCTGAAGTGGACGGTGCAAACGGTGGAGCTATCTGTAAGAGGTGTGCAGTAGCTAAAGCTACGCATACCCTGTTAGTTATGAAGCCAGTGCATTGAAGCAGAAAGGTATAGCGGATCGGTATCGCGGAACGCGAATTTTAGAGTAGAGTCACCGACAGTCCGTGGGTCTCCACATGCAGCAACTTCCACGTAGTGAGACCTGGGTCGTTAATACTTGCAAAGTTTAATTGTAAACTTTTAAATGCAAGTATTACCGAGCTAATGGCTGCATATTTTATTACTTTTTAATATAATATCTTTTTAATCTTATTCCAAATGGACATTAATATTTTTCCATTTTATATCGCTAATAATACTTCAATAGAAGGAATATGAGAGAATTCTGTTGTGCAATAATTTCTTAGAGAAACGAAAAGGAAATTTCTCTATCACACTTTAATGGCCGATGTCATTTCTATTTATTCTTATTTACTTTCATTAATTATCCTTTGTGTATTTCGGGCGGGACCCATGGGAGGGGCCTGTGGGCGAGGGCTTCTGTGCGGGCTGCTGTCTCAGCATCTTGTAGAAATGCGTCCCTTTTCCTTCCTTCGGCTCTTTTCTTATTACTCTTCTTTCTATTTTTACTCCGGTTCTTTTATATAATCTTATTCCGGCTCTTTTTCCTATTCTTATTCCAGCTCTTTTTTTTTCAATATGTGAACCTTATGTTTCGAGTTTCATCGTTTTCATGTGCACGTACGTCTCGTCTCTTTTCTTCTCCTTCCCTTATTTCCTCCTTATCTTCTTCTTTCTCTGCTCATCGAAGAATCATTGAATGGTAGATCTGCTTGTCTCCAAGAAACGTAGTTGATGGTTAGTTACACCTTACATATTATTCTTTCATGATTTTTTTTTTTCTTCTTTTTTTTTTTAGTATCGCTAGTTGGCAGATTCGGCTAATACCCCCCGCCGTATTATCCCGGCCGGTAGTTACCACTTCTAACATCCCTCTTGCATCTGAGTTGCATTTCGCATGTGTTATATTTGCCTTTCACCTGTACCTTCATACGTTGGATTTACAATTACATGCTACTTATATAATCTATTGTAGTAGCGGTTTCGTCAAAGTTGCGTCAATACTGTGTCAATGTTTCGACAAAGCCACGTATGAAGTTGCGTAAAAGATTCGCTAAGTCGGGTCTAAATTTGCGTCAGAGTTGTGCTTGGTTGCGATCGTATTTACGACTGGTTACGTCCGTAGTTGCGACTGGTTAAGTTTGGAGTTGCGACTGCTACGTCCGTAATTGCGACTGGTTACGTTTGTAGTTGCGACTGGTTACGTACGTAGTAGGGACTGGTTACATTCGCAGTTACAACTGCTTACATTAGTAGTTACGACTGGTTACATTCGTAATTGCGACTGGATTTGTTCGAAGATGAGACTGATTAAGTTTGTAGTTGCGACTGCTTACGTCCGTAATTGCGACTGGTTAAGTTTGTAGTTGCGACTGCTTACGTCCGTAAATGCGACTGGTTCCGATCGTAGTTTCGATTGCTTACGTTCGCAGTTGCGACTGGTTATGTTTGTAGTTGAGACTGGTTACATTCGCAGTTCTGACCGGTTACATTCGCAGTTGAGACTGGTTATGTTTGTAGTTTCGACATGTTACATTCGCAGTTGAGACTGGGTACGTTTGTAGTTGCGACTGGTTACTTTCGTAGTTGCGACTGGTTTCGTTCGTAGTTTAAACTGGTTACACTCGCAGTTGCGACTGGATATATTCGCAGTTGCGACTGCTTACGTTCGTAGGTGAGACTCGTTACATTCGCAGTTCCGACTGGTTACATTCGCAGTTGAGACTGGTTACGTTTGTAGTTTCGACTTGTTACATTCGCAGTTGAGACTGGTTACGTTTGTAGTTGCGACTGGTTACGTTCGTAGTTGATAATGGTTACTTTTGCAGTTGCGACTGGATAAATTCGCAGTTGCGACTGCTTACTTTTTTAGTTGAGACTGGTTACGTTCGTAGTTGATACTGATTACATTCGCAGTTGCGACTGATTACGTTCGTAGTTGGGACTGGTTACTCTCGCAGTTGCGACTGTTTACTTTTGTAGTTGCGTCTTGTTAAGTTCGTATTTGAGACTGGTTACATTCGCAGTTCCGACTGGTTACTTTTGTAGCTGCGACAGGTTTCGTTCGTAGTTTAGACTGGATACACTCGCAGTTGCGACTGGTTACGTTTGTAGTTGCGATTGCTTACGTTTGTAGTTGCGACTGATTACGTTCGTATTTGAGACTGGATACATTCGCACGTGCGACTGGATACATTCGCAGTTGCGACTGGTTACTTTTGTAGTTGCGACTGGTTTCGTTCGCAGTTTATACTGGTTACACTTGCAGTTGCGACTGAATATATTCGCAGTTGCGACTGCTTACGTTCGTAGTTGAGACTGGTTACGTTTGTAGTTTCGACTTGTTACATTCGCAGTTGAGACTGGTTACGTTTGTAGTTGCGACTGGTTACGTTCGTAGTAGATACTGGTTCCATTCGCAGTTACGTCTGATTACGTTCGTTGTTGAGACTTGTTACTCTCACAGTTGCGACTGGATATATTCGCAGTTGCGACTGCTTACGTTCGTAGTTGAGACTGGTTATATTCGTAGTTCCGACTGGTTAAATTCGCAGTTGAGACTGGTGACGTTCGTAATTTAGACTGGTTACACTAGCAGTTGCGATTGGATCTATTCGCAGTTGCGACTGCTTACGTTCGTAGTTGAGACTGGTTACATTCGCAGTTCCGACTGGTTATTTTTGTAGTTGCGACAGGATTCACTCGTAGTTTAGACTGGTAACACTCGCAGTTGCGACTGGTTACGTCTGTAGTTGCGACTGCTTAGGTTTGTAGTTGCGACTGGTTACTTTTGTAAGTGCGACTGGTTTCGTTCGCAGTTTAGACTGGTTACACTCGCTGTTGCGACTGGATATATGCGCAGTTGCGACTGCTTACGTTCGTAGTTGAGACTGGTTACGTTTGTTGTTTCGACTTGTTACATTCGCAGTTGAGACTGGTTACGTTTGTAGTTGCGACTGGTTACGTTCGTAGTTGATACTGGTTATATTCGTAGTTCCGACTGGTTAAATTCGCAGTTGAGACTGGTGACGTTCGTAATTTAGACTGGCTACACTCGCAGTTGCGACTGGATATATTCGCAGTTGCAACTGCTTACGTTCGTAGTTGAGACTGGTTACATTCGCAGTTCCGACTGGTTCCTTTTGTAGTTGCGACTGGTTACGTTCGTAGTTGATACTGGTTATATTCGTACTTCCGACTGGTTAAATTCGCAGTTGAGACTGGTGACGTTCGTAATTTAGACTGGCTACACTCGCAGTTGCGACTGGATATATTCGCAGTTGCAACTGCTTACGTTCGTAGTTGAGACTGGTTACATTCGCAGTTGCGACTGGTTACTTTTGTAGTTGCGACAGGTTTAGTTCGTAGTTTAGATTGGTTACACTCGCAGTTGCGACTGGATATATTCGCAGTTGCGACTGCTTACGTTCGTAGTGGCGACTTATTACATTCGCAGTTCCGACTGGTTACATTCGCAGTTGAGACTGGTTACGTTTGCAGTTTCGACTTGTTACATTCGCAGTTGAGACTGGTTACGTTTGTAGTTGCCACTGGTTACGTTCGTAGTTGCGACTGCATACGTTCGCAGATGCGACTGCTTACGTTCGTAGTTGATACTGGTTACATTCGCAGATCCGACTGGATACTTTTGTAGTTGCGATAGGTTTCGTTTGTAGTTTAGATTGGTTACACTCGCAGTTGCGACTGGTTACGTTTGTAGTTGCGACTGGTTACGTTTGTAGTTGCGTCTGGTTACTTTTGTAGTTGCGTCTTGTTAAGTTCGTATTTGAGACTGGTTACATTCGCAGTTGCGACTTGTTATATTCGCAGTTGCGACTGCTTACGTTCGTAGTGGCGACTTATTACATTCGCAGTTCCGACTGGTTACATTCGCAGTTGAGACTGGTTACGGTTGTAGTTTCGACCTGCTATGTCTGTAGTTGCGACTGGTTACGTTTGTAGTTGTGACCGTATCCGTTCGCAGTTGCGACTGCATACTTTCGTAGTTGCGACTGGTTACATTCGCAGTTGCGACTGGATACATTCGCAGTTGCTACTGGTTACATTCGCAGTTGCGACTGGATACTTTCGCAATTGCGACTGCTTACGTTCGTAGTTGAGACTGGTTACATTCGAAGATACGAATTGATACGTTCGCAGTTGCGACTTGTTATGTTTGTAGTTGCTATTGGTTAAGTTCGTAGTTCCGACTTCTTACGTCCGTAGTAGCGACTGGTTACGTTTGTAGTTGCGACTGGTTATGTTTGTAGTTGTTACTACTAAAGTTTGTAGTTGAGACTGGTTTCGTCCGTAGTTGCGACTGGTTATGTTCGTAGTTGCGACTGGTTCCCTTTGTAGATGCGACTTCTTACATCCGTAGAAGCGACTGGTCCCTGTAGTTGTTACTGGATATGTTTGTAGTTGCTACTGGTTTAGTTTGTAGTTGAAGCTGGTTACGTCCGTAGTTGAGACTGTTTCCGTTTGTAGTTGCGACTGGTTATGTTTGTAGTTGCTACTGGTATAGTTTGTAGTTGTGACTGGTTACGTTTGTTGTTGAGTCTGGTTCCGTTTGTAGTTGCGACTGTTTATGTTTGTTGTTGCTACTGGTTTAGTTTGTAGTTGAGCCTGGTTACTTTCGTAGTTGAGACTGGTTCCGTTTGTAGTTGCGACTGGATATGTTTGTAGTTGCTACTGATATAGTTTGTAGTTGTGACTGTTTACGTTCGTAGTTCCGACTGGTTATATTCGCAGTTGCGACTGGATACATTTGCAGTTGCGTCCGCTTACGTTTGTAGTTGAGACTGGTTACATTCGCAGTTCCGAATGTTTACATTCGCAGTTGCGACTGGTTACATTCGCAGTTGTGACTGGATACATTCGCAATTGCGACTGCTTACGTACGTAGTTGGGACTGGTTACATTCGCAGTTCCGACTGTTTACATTCGCAGATGCGATTGGTTACATTTGCAGTTGCGAGTGCTTACGTTCGTAGTTGAGACTGGTTACATTCGCAGATGCGAATTGATACATTCGCAGTTGCGACTTGTTATGTTTGTAGTTGCGACTGGTTCCCTTTGTAGTTGCGACTTCGTACATCCGTAGTAGCGACTGGTCACGTTTGTAGTTGCAACTGGTCATGTTTGTAGTTGCTACTGGTATAGTTTCTAGTTGCAACTGGTTACGTTCGTAGTTGTGTCTGGTTCCGCTTGTAGTTGCGGCTGGTTATGTTTGTAGTTACTACTGGTTTAGTTTGCAGTTGAGATTGGTTACTTTCGTAGTTGAGACTGGTTCCGTTTGTAGTTTCGACTGGTTATGATTGTAGTTGCTACTGGTTTTGTTTGTAGTTGAGTCTGGTTACGTTCGTAGTTGAGACGGGTTCTGTTTGTAGTTGCGACTGGTTATGTTTGTAGTTGCTGCTGGGATAGTTTGTAGTTGTGACTGGTTTAGTTCGTTGTTCCGACTTCTTTCATCCGTAGTAGCGACTGGTCACTTTTGTAGTTGTGACTGGTTATGTTTGTAGTTGTTACTGGTTTAGTTTGTAGTTGAAACTGGATACGTCCGTAGTTGAGACTGTTTCCGTTTGGAGTTGCGACTGGTTATGTTTGTAGTTGCTACTGGTATAGTTTCTAGTTGCGACTGGTTACGTTCGTAGTTGAGTCTGGTTCCGCTTGTAGTTACGACTGGTTATGTTTGTAGTTACTACTCGTTTAGTTTGCAGTTGAGTTTGGTTACCTTCGTAGTTGAGACTGTTTCCGTTTGTAGTTTCGACTGGTTATGATTGTAGTTGCTACTGGTTTTGTTTGTAGTTGAGACTGGTTACGTTCGTAGTTGAGACGGGTTCTGTTTATAGTTGCGACTGGTTATGTTTGTAGTTTCTGCTGGTTTAGTTTGTAGTTGAGACTGGTTACGTTTGTAGTTGTCTGTTAATGATTGTAGTTATTACTGGTTTAGTTCCTAGTGGTGAATGGTTTTGTTTGTAGTTGAGACTGCTTACGACCGTAGTTTTGACTGGTTATGTTTGTAGTTGCGACTGGTTATGTTTGTAGTTGCGACTGGTTAAGTTTGCAGTTGCTATTGGTTATGTTTGTAGTTGCGACTGGTTATGTTCCTAGTTGCTACTGGTAAAGTTTGCAGTTGGGACTGGTTTCGTCCGTGGTTACGACTGGTTATGTTTGTAGTTTCTACTGGTTTAGTTTGTAGTTGAGACTGGTTACGTTTGTAGTTGAGTATGTTTTTGTTTACAGTTATTACTGGTTTAATACGTAGTTGTGAATGGTTTTGTTTGTAGTTGAGACTGGTTACGTCCGTTGTTGCGACTGGTTATATTTGTAGTTTTTACTGGTATAGTTTGTAGTTGAGACTGGTTTCGTTCGTAATTCAGACTGTTTACGTTTGTATATTTGACTGGTCCCCTTTGTAGTTGCGATTTCTTACGATCGTGGTAGCGACTGGTTACGTTTGTAGTTGAGACTGGTTATGTTTGTAGTTGCGACTGGTTAAGTTCGTAGTTTAGTCTGGCTACGTCTGTAGTTGCGACTCGTTACGTTTGTAGATGCGCCTGGTAATGTTTGTAGTTGCTACTGGTCCAGTTTGTAGATGTGACTGGTTATGTTCGTAGTTGAGACTGGCTACGTTTGTAGTTGCGACTGGTTTAGTTTGTAGTTGAGACTGGTTACGATTATAGTTGCGACTGATTACGTTTGTAGTTGCGACTAGTTAAGTTCGTAGTTCCGACTTCTTACGACCGTGGTAGCGTCTGGTTACGTTTGTAGTCGAGACTGGTTACGTTTGTAGTTGCTACTAGTATAGTTTGTAGTTGTGACTGGTTACGTTCGTAGTTGAGACTGGTTCCGTTTGTAGTTGCGACTGATTATGTTTGTAGTTGCTACTGGTTTAGTTTGTAGTTGAGACTGGTTTAGTTTGTAGTTGAGACTGGTTACGATTGTAGTTGCGACTGATTACGTTTGTAGTTGCGACTAGTTAAGTTCGTAGTTCCGACTTCTTACATCCGTAGAAGCGACTGGTTACGTTTGTAGTTGTGACTGGTTATGTTTTTAGTTGCTACTGGTTTAGTTTGTAGTTGAGACTGGTTACGTTCGTAGTAGAGATTGGTTCAGTTTGCAGTTGAGACTGGTTATGTTTGCAGTTGCTACTGGTACAGTCTGTCGTTATGACTGGTTACGTTCGTAGTTGCGACTGCTTCCGTTTGTAGTTGCGACTGGATATGTTTGCAGTTTCTACTGGTTTAGTTTGTAGTTGAGACTGGTTACGTCTGAAGTTGAGTCTGCTTATGTTTGTGGTTATTACTGGTTTAGTTCGTAGTTGTGGATGGTTTTGTTTCTAACTGAGACTGGTTACATCCGTAGTTGCGACTGGTTATATTTGTAGTTGCGACTGGATTCCTTTGTAGTTGCGACATCTTACATCTATAGTAGCGACTGGATACGGTTGTAGTTGTGACTCGTTGTGCTTGTGTTTGCTACAGGATTAGTTTGTAGTTGAAGCTGGTTTCGTCCGTAGTTGAGACTGGTTCCGCTTGTAGTTGCGAATGGTTATGTTTTTAGTTTCTACTGGTATAGTTCGTAGTTGTGAATGGTTTTGTTTGTAGTTAAGACTGGTTACGTTCGTAGTTGCGACTGGTTTTGTTTGTAGTTGAGACTGGTTATGTTTGTAGTTGCGACTGGTTATGTTTGTAGTTGAGACTAGTTACGTTCGTAGTTGAGTCTGCTTATGTTTGTTGTTATTACTGGTTTAGTTCGTAGTTGTGGATGGTTTTGTTTGTAGTTGAGACTGGTTACGTCCGTAGTTGCGATTGGTTATGTTTGTAGTTGCGACTGGTTATGTTTGTAGTTGCTACTGGTTTAGTTTGTAGTTAAGACTGGTTACGATTGTAGTTGCGACTGATTACGTTCGTAGTTGCGACTGGTTATGTTTGTAGTTGAGACTGGTTTTGTTTGTAGTTGCGACTGGTTATGTTTGTGGTTATTACTGGTTTAGTTCGTAGTTGTGGATGGTTTTGTTTCTAGTTGAGACTGGTTACGTCCGTAGTTGCGACTGGTTATGTTTGTAGTTGAGACTGGTTATGTTTGTAGTTGCGACAGGTTATGTTTGTAGTTACGACTGGTTATGTTTGTAGTTTCTACTGGTTATGTTTGTAGTTTCTACTGGTTTAGTTTGTAGTTGAGACTGGTTACGTTCGTAGTTGAGTCTGCTTATGTTTGTTGTTATTACTGGTTTAGTTCGTAGTTGTGAATGGTTTTGTTTGTAGATGAGACTGGTTACGTCCGTAGTTGCGACTGGTTATGTTTGTAGTTGCGACTGGTTATGTTTGTAGTTGCTACTGGTTTAGTTTGTAGTTAAGACTGGTTACGATTGTAGTTGCGATTGATTACGTTCGTAGTTGCGACTGGTTATGTTTGTAGTTGAGACTGGTTTTGTTTGTAGTTGCGACTGGTTATGTTTGTAGTTTCTACTGGTTTGGTTTGTAGTTGAGACTGGTAACGTTCGTAATTGAGTCTGTTTATGTTTGTGGTTATTACTGGTTATATTCCTAGTTGCTACTGGTAAAGTTTGTAGTTGGTACTGGTTTCGTCCGTAGTTACGACTTGTTGTGGATGTAGTTTCTAATGGTGAATTTTTTTTAGTTGCGTCAGGGTTGCGTCAGGGTTGCGTCAGGGTTGCGTCAGGGTTGCGGCAGGGTTGCGTCAGGGTTGCGTCAGGGTTGCGTCAGGGTTGCGTCAGGGTTGCGTCAGGGTTGCGTCAGGGTTGCGTCAGGGTTGCGTCAGGGTTGCGTCAGGGTTGCGTCAGGGTTGCGTCAGGGTTGCGTCAGGGTTGCGTCAGGGTTGCGTCAGGGTTGCGTCAGGGTTGCGTCAGGGTTGCGTCAGGGTTGCGTCAGGGTTGCGTCAGGGTTGCGTCAGGGTTGCGTCAGGGTTGCGTCAGGGTTGCGTCAGGGTTGCGTCAGGGTTGCGTCAGGGTTGCGTCAGGGTTGCGTCAGGGTTGCGTCAGGGTTGCGTCAGGGTTGCGTCAGGGTTGCGTCAGGGTTGCGTCAGGGTTGCGTCAGGGTTGCGTCAGGGTTGCGTCAGGGTTGCGTCAGGGTTGCGTCAGGGTTGCGTCAGGGTTGCGTCAGGGTTGCGTCAGGGTTGCGTCAGGGTTGCGTCAGGGTTGCGTCAGGGTTGCGTCAGGGTTGCGTCAGGGTTGCGTCAGGGTTGCGTCAGGGTTGCGTCAGGGTTGCGTCAGGGTTGCGTCAGGGTTGCGTCAGGGTTGCGTCAGGGTTGCGTCAGGGTTGCGTCAGGGTTGCGTCAGGGTTGCGTCAGGGTTGCGTCAGGGTTGCGTCAGGGTTGCGTCAGGGTTGCGTCAGGGTTGCGTCAGGGTTGCGTCAGGGTTGCGTCAGGGTTGCGTCAGGGTTGCGTCAGGGTTGCGTCAGGGTTGCGTCAGGGTTGCGTCAGGGTTGCGTCAGGGTTGCGTCAGGGTTGCGTCAGGGTTGCGTCAGGGTTGCGTCAGGGTTGCGTCAGGGTTGCGTCAGGGTTGCGTCAGGGTTGCGTCAGGGTTGCGTCAGGGTTGCGTCAGGGTTGCGTCAGGGTTGCGTCAGGGTTGCGTCAGGGTTGCGTCAGGGTTGCGTCAGGGTTGCGTCAGGGTTGCGTCAGGGTTGCGTCAGGGTTGCGTCAGGGTTGCGTCAGGGTTGCGTCAGGGTTGCGTCAGGGTTGCGTCAGGGTTGCGTCAGGGTTGCGTCAGGGTTGCGTCAGGGTTGCGTCAGGGTTGCGTCAGGGTTGCGTCAGGGTTGCGTCAGGGTTGCGTCAGGGTTGCGTCAGGGTTGCGTCAGGGTTGCGTCAGGGTTGCGTCAGGGTTGCGTCAGGGTTGCGTCAGGGTTGCGTCAGGGTTGCGTCAGGGTTGCGTCAGGGTTGCGTCAGGGTTGCGTCAGGGTTGCGTCAGGGTTGCGTCAGGGTTGCGTCAGGGTTGCGTCAGGGTTGCGTCAGGGTTGCGTCAGGGTTGCGTCAGGGTTGCGTCAGGGTTGCGTCAGGGTTGCGTCAGGGTTGCGTCAGGGTTGCGTCAGGGTTGCGTCAGGGTTGCGTCAGGGTTGCGTCAGGGTTGCGTCAGGGTTGCGTCAGGGTTGCGTCAGGGTTGCGTCAGGGTTGCGTCAGGGTTGCGTCAGGGTTGCGTCAGGGTTGCGTCAGGGTTGCGTCAGGGTTGCGTCAGGGTTGCGTCAGGGTTGCGTCAGGGTTGCGTCAGGGTTGCGTCAGGGTTGCGTCAGGGTTGCGTCAGGGTTGCGTCAGGGTTGCGTCAGGGTTGCGTCAGGGTTGCGTCAGGGTTGCGTCAGGGTTGCGTCAGGGTTGCGTCAGGGTTGCGTCAGGGTTGCGTCAGGGTTGCGTCAGGGTTGCGTCAGGGTTGCGTCAGGGTTGCGTCAGGGTTGCGTCAGGGTTGCGTCAGGGTTGCGTCAGGGTTGCGTCAGGGTTGCGTCAGGGTTGCGTCAGGGTTGCGTCAGGGTTGCGTCAGGGTTGCGTCAGGGTTGCGTCAGGGTTGCGTCAGGGTTGCGTCAGGGTTGCGTCAGGGTTGCGTCAGGGTTGCGTCAGGGTTGCGTCAGGGTTGCGTCAGGGTTGCGTCAGGGTTGCGTCAGGGTTGCGTCAGGGTTGCGTCAGGGTTGCGTCAGGGTTGCGTCAGGGTTGCGTCAGGGTTGCGTCAGGGTTGCGTCAGGGTTGCGTCAGGGTTGCGTCAGGGTTGCGTCAGGGTTGCGTCAGGGTTGCGTCAGGGTTGCGTCAGGGTTGCGTCAGGGTTGCGTCAGGGTTGCGTCAGGGTTGCGTCAGGGTTGCGTCAGGGTTGCGTCAGGGTTGCGTCAGGGTTGCGTCAGGGTTGCGTCAGGGTTGCGTCAGGGTTGCGTCAGGGTTGCGTCAGGGTTGCGTCAGGGTTGCGTCAGGGTTGCGTCAGGGTTGCGTCAGGGTTGCGTCAGGGTTGCGTCAGGGTTGCGTCAGGGTTGCGTCAGGGTTGCGTCAGGGTTGCGTCAGGGTTGCGTCAGGGTTGCGTCAGGGTTGCGTCAGGGTTGCGTCAGGGTTGCGTCAGGGTTGCGTCAGGGTTGCGTCAGGGTTGCGTCAGGGTTGCGTCAGGGTTGCGTCAGGGTTGCGTCAGGGTTGCGTCAGGGTTGCGTCAGGGTTGCGTCAGGGTTGCGTCAGGGTTGCGTCAGGGTTGCGTCAGGGTTGCGTCAGGGTTGCGTCAGGGTTGCGTCAGGGTTGCGTCAGGGTTGCGTCAGGGTTGCGTCAGGGTTGCGTCAGGGTTGCGTCAGGGTTGCGTCAGGGTTGCGTCAGGGTTGCGTCAGGGTTGCGTCAGGGTTGCGTCAGGGTTGCGTCAGGGTTGCGTCAGGGTTGCGTCAGGGTTGCGTCAGGGTTGCGTCAGGGTTGCGTCAGGGTTGCGTCAGGGTTGCGTCAGGGTTGCGTCAGGGTTGCGTCAGGGTTGCGTCAGGGTTGCGTCAGGGTTGCGTCAGGGTTGCGTCAGGGTTGCGTCAGGGTTGCGTCAGGGTTGCGTCAGGGTTGCGTCAGGGTTGCGTCAGGGTTGCGTCAGGGTTGCGTCAGGGTTGCGTCAGGGTTGCGTCAGGGTTGCGTCAGGGTTGCGTCAGGGTTGCGTCAGGGTTGCGTCAGGGTTGCGTCAGGGTTGCGTCAGGGTTGCGTCAGGGTTGCGTCAGGGTTGCGTCAGGGTTGCGTCAGGGTTGCGTCAGGGTTGCGTCAGGGTTGCGTCAGGGTTGCGTCAGGGTTGCGTCAGGGTTGCGTCAGGGTTGCGTCAGGGTTGCGTCAGGGTTGCGTCAGGGTTGCGTCAGGGTTGCGTCAGGGTTGCGTCAGGGTTGCGTCAGGGTTGCGTCAGGGTTGCGTCAGGGTTGCGTCAGGGTTGCGTCAGGGTTGCGTCAGGGTTGCGTCAGGGTTGCGTCAGGGTTGCGTCAGGGTTGCGTCAGGGTTGCGTCAGGGTTGCGTCAGGGTTGCGTCAGGGTTGCGTCAGGGTTGCGTCAGGGTTGCGTCAGGGTTGCGTCAGGGTTGCGTCAGGGTTGCGTCAGGGTTGCGTCAGGGTTGCGTCAGGGTTGCGTCAGGGTTGCGTCAGGGTTGCGTCAGGGTTGCGTCAGGGTTGCGTCAGGGTTGCGTCAGGGTTGCGTCAGGGTTGCGTCAGGGTTGCGTCAGGGTTGCGTCAGGGTTGCGTCAGGGTTGCGTCAGGGTTGCGTCAGGGTTGCGTCAGGGTTGCGTCAGGGTTGCGTCAGGGTTGCGTCAGGGTTGCGTCAGGGTTGCGTCAGGGTTGCGTCAGGGTTGCGTCAGGGTTGCGTCAGGGTTGCGTCAGGGTTGCGTCAGGGTTGCGTCAGGGTTGCGTCAGGGTTGCGTCAGGGTTGCGTCAGGGTTGCGTCAGGGTTGCGTCAGGGTTGCGTCAGGGTTGCGTCAGGGTTGCGTCAGGGTTGCGTCAGGGTTGCGTCAGGGTTGCGTCAGGGTTGCGTCAGGGTTGCGTCAGGGTTGCGTCAGGGTTGCGTCAGGGTTGCGTCAGGGTTGCGTCAGGGTTGCGTCAGGGTTGCGTCAGGGTTGCGTCAGGGTTGCGTCAGGGTTGCGTCAGGGTTGCGTCAGGGTTGCGTCAGGGTTGCGTCAGGGTTGCGTCAGGGTTGCGTCAGGTTGCGTCAGGGTTGCGTCAGGGTTGCGTCAGGGTTGCGTCAGGGTTGCGTCAGGGTTGCGTCAGGGTTGCGTCAGGGTTGCGTCAGGGTTGCGTCAGGGTTGCGTCAGGGTTGCGTCAGGGTTGCGTCAGGGTTGCGTCAGGGTTGCGTCAGGGTTGCGTCAGGGTTGCGTCAGGGTTGCGTCAGGGTTGCGTCAGGGTTGCGTCAGGGTTGCGTCAGGGTTGCGTCAGGGTTGCGTCAGGGTTGCGTCAGGGTTGCGTCAGGGTTGCGTCAGGGTTGCGTCAGGGTTGCGTCAGGGTTGCGTCAGGGTTGCGTCAGGGTTGCGTCAGGGTTGCGCTCTTCAGGTTGCGTCAGGGTTGCGTCAGGGTTGCGTCAGGGTTGCGTCAGCAGGTCAGGTTGCGTCAGGGTTGCGCTGGCAGGGTTGCGTCAGGGTTGCGTCAGGGTTGCGTCAGGGTTGCGTCAGGGTTGCGTCAGGGTTGCGTCAGGGTTGCGTCAGGGTTGCGTCAGGGTTGCGTCAGGGTTGCGTCAGGGTTGCGTCAGGGTTGCGTCAGGGTTGCGTCAGGGTTGCGTCAGGCTTGCGTCAGGGTTGCGTCAGGGTTGCGTCAGGGTTGCGTTGCGTCAGGGTTGCGTCAGGGTTGCGTCAGGGTTGCGTCAGGGTTGCGTCAGGGTTGCGTCAGGGTTGCGTCAGGGTTGCGTCAGGGTTGCGTCAGGGTTGCGTCAGGGTTGCGTCAGGGTTGCGTCAGGGTTGCGTCAGGGTTGCGTCAGGGTTGCGTCAGGGTTGCGTCAGGGTTGCGTCAGGGTTGCGTCAGGGTTGCGTCAGGGTTGCGTCAGGGTTGCGTCAGGGTTGCGTCAGGGTTGCGTCAGGGTTGCGTCAGGGTTGCGTCAGGGTTGCGTCAGGGTTGCGTCAGGGTTGCGTCAGGGTTACGTCAGGGTTGCGTCAGGGTTGCGTCAGGGTTGCGTCAGGGTTGCGTCAGGGTGGCGTCAGGGTTGCGTCAGGGTTGCGTCAGGGTTGCGTCAGGGTTGCGTCAGGGTTGCGTCAGGGTTGCGTCAGGGTTGCGTCAGGGTTGCGTCAGGGTTGCGTCAGGGTTGCGTCAGGGTTGCGTCAGAAGTCAGGGTTGCGTCAGGGTTGCGTCGAAGTTGCGTCAGG